>NC_137100.1:59038345-59606834 GCF_949357685.1 Gobio gobio | reverse complement strand
AGATCTCGATGAATGATCCCGTTATTGTGGAGATACTGGGGGATGAAATGGAACATTTGTTATTTTTCTACATTTTTCATTCAATTTCACCTCTGCTGTAGTTTCCTAGTGTAGCTTTCTAATAAACCTGGTATTGTACAAAGCATTTTCCTCTACTGTAAGTTGTTTTGGATAAAAGAGTCTGCTCAATGCATAAATGTTATGTAATGAGATGTAAAACATTCTCAAAACCACATATGCTAGTTACAAGGAATACACAGCATTGATTATCAGATGACAATGCACATTTTTAATAAAATATCAGATTATTGATAGATTATTGATTAAATATTGATAGATATTTAATATTTAAATTACTTTTGCTATCATCTTGCACTAACTTAAAAAAATAATAGCAACAGATTATGGTGGTAAGATGAGTTAAAAATAGTTATCTTTAACAGAACAACCCTAATTAATATTGTTTTTAATTGTGATTTTTTTTTTTTTACTATAGTGGATTTTAAAAAGTTTTTATATCTTTATCATAATGTCACAGACATTCATACATACAAACTACTACATACAGTATTTCATGCTGTTTTGCATTCTTTTTTAAACCAAATAGTTGAGATTTATAATAATAATAATAATGACATTTATCAATTATCAGCCACAAAAGCGATTATAAAGGAGGGCATCGCTTTCTGTATATAATTTACTGACACATAAACAGCAATAAACAATAAAATAAAAAAAACAAAAAAATAATTGCAACTGATTTGTCAAAGAATCCAGTGAAATGTACCAAACAAACGAATAATTCTCAATTGAGGCATTCACATTGTTGAAAATAAATAACCACACTCCTAGCATTAGGATCTTTTGAAAGGTAATGCTATTTTTTTGTCCAGTAACCCTGTATCTCCCTTCTCATCTCACTAACTCGCCAGGGTCAAAAAATGTGATGATGTAGAAGTGGGCGTTGATATGATTCTGCAGAGGTGGACTTTCATCGCACTTTCTTCACGACTATCATATTAAGTTGTATTAAGCTTTTATATTACAATGACCTCTTACATATCAAAGATCAAGGACAGGTTGATTTCTCAATTCATGACTAGTTGCCATTTGCCATTTACAAAGTTATCTTTATGCATTCAACATGGGTCAGTTGACTGATTTGAACCATCTGTAGATATGCAGAGCAGGTTCATTGTGGTTTATTAAAAAAAATGTTTTAGAGATTGGTGCTGTTTGAAGCATCTCACATAAAGACGTACCTCCACAGCCCTGAGCATCTGAAAAAAATAGAGTTTAGCGATTTCTTCCTCCAGTTGTTTCTTGGCCTTGATCCTGCCAAACAGCTCTCCTCCTTCAATACTATACACAGCACAGAGATAAAGAGATTATTCATCTAAAACAAATGGGATTTTTTTTTTTTAGCCGTCATGCTTAATTACAAATTGCGCAGAAATGATACAGGCTTATACTGCAAACATAAAGAGTACAGATATATCTGGTGTTTAAGAATAGAAAATCTCTTAGTAAATCATGCACTTATGTAAATAGAAAGCAAATAATGATTATTTAGCAAAACCATTAGCCTCAAGGTCTTGCTAAAAAAAAAAAGTTAATTACGACTTTATATCTCACAAATCTTTTTTTTTTTTAGATATATTTTTTTTGGGTGATTTTTGTCTTTATTATGATAGGCTAGTACAGAGTGAACAGGAAGCGAGCTGGGAAAGAAAGAGGGGGACATGATCGGGAAAGGTCCGCAAGCCGAGACTCAAACTCGGGTTGCCCGAAGCGCAAAGGGGCTATAACATTGGCACGCTGCCCACTAGGCCATCGGCGCAGACATCTCTCGCAATTCCGACTTTTTTTTCTTAGAATTGCTAGTTTTATCATTCAGATATATAACTCGCAATTATGTTTATATCTTAAAAGAAAAAAGAAATCTGAATTGTGAGAAATAACTCACAAAACTGTAAAAATTGTAAGATATAAACTCACAATTGCAAGAAAATAGTCAGAATTGTGAGATATAAACTCGGAATTGTGAGAAAAAAGTCAGAATTGTGAAATATCAACTCGGAATTGTGAGAAAAAAAGTCAAAATTGTGAAATATCAACTCGGAATTGTGAGAAAAAGTTAGAATTGTGAGATATAAACTTGGAATTGTGAGAAAAAAAGTTAGAATTGTGAAATATCAACTCGGAATTGTGAGAAAAAGTTAGAATTGTGATATATAAACTTGGAATTGTGAGAAAAAGTTAGAATAGTGAGATATAAACTTGGAATTGTGAGAAAAAAAGTCAAAATTGTGAAATAAACTTGGAATTATGAGAAAAAAGTCAGAATTGTGAAATAAACTTGGAATTGTGAGAAAAAGTTAGAATTGTGAGATATAAACTTGGAATTGTGAGAAAAAGTTAGAATTGTGAGATATAAACTTGGAATTGTGAGAAAAAGTTAGAATAGTGAGATATAAACTTGGAATTGTGAGAAAAAAGTCAAAATTGTGAAATAAACTTGGAATTATGAGAAAAAAGTCAGAATTGTGAAATAAACTTGGAATTGTGAGAAAAAGTTAGAATTGTGAGATATAAACTTGGAATTGTGAGAAAAAGTTAGAATTGTGAGATATAAACTTGGAATTGTGAGAAAAAAGTCAAAATTGTGAAATAAACTTGGAATTGTGAGAAAAAGTTAGAATTGTGATATATAAACTTGGAATTGTGAGAAAAAGTTAGAATTGTGAGATATAAACTTGGAATTGTGAGAAAAAAGTCAAAATTGTGAAATAAACTTGGAATTATGAGAAAAAAGTCAGAATTGTGATATACACTTGGAATTGTGAGAAAAAAAGTCAAAATTGTGAAATATCAACTCGGAATTGTGAGGAAAAAGTCAGAATTGTGAGATATAAACTTGGAATTGTGAGAAAAAGTTAGAATTGTGAGATATAAACTTGGAATTGTGAGAAAAAGTTAGAATTGTGAGATATAAACTTGGAATTATGAGAAAAAAGTCAGAATTGTGAAATAAACTTGGAATTGTGAGAAAAAGTTAGAATTGTGATATATAAACTTGGAATTGTGAGAAAAAGTTAGAATTGTGAGATATAAACTTGGAATTGTGAGAAAAAAGTCAAAATTGTGAAATAAACTTGGAATTATGAGAAAAAAGTCAGAATTGTGATATACACTTGGAATTGTGAGAAAAAAAGTCAAAATTGTGAAATATCAACTCGGAATTGTGAGGAAAAAGTCAGAATTGTGAGATATAAACTTGGAATTGTGAGAAAAAGTTAGAATAGTGAGATATAAACTTGGAATTGTGAGAAAAAAGTCAAAATTGTGAAATAAACTTGGAATTATGAGAAAAAAGTCAGAATTGTGAAATAAACTTGGAATTGTGAGAAAAAGTTAGAATTGTGAGATATAAACTTGGAATTGTGAGAAAAAGTTAGAATTGTGAGATATAAACTTGGAATTGTGAGAAAAAGTTAGAATTGTGAGATATAAACTTGGAATTGTGAGAAAAAAGTAAAAATTGTGAAATAAACTTGGAATTATGAGAAAAAAGTCAGAATTGTGATATACACTTGGAATTGTGAGAAAAAAAGTCAAAATTGTGAAATATCAACTCGGAATTGTGAGGAAAAAGTCAGAATTGTGAGATATAAACTTGGAATTGTGAGAAAAAAGTCAGAATTGTGAAATAAACTTGGAATTATGAGAAAAAAGTCAGAATTGTGATATACACTTGGAATTGTGAGAAAAGTCAGAATTGTGAAATAAACTTGGAATTGTGAGAAAAAAGTCAGAATTGTGAAATAAACTTGGAATTGTGAGAAAAAAGTCAGAATTGTGAAATAAACTTGGAATTGTGAGAAAAGTCAGAATTGTGAAATAAACTTGGAATTGTGAGAAAAAAGTCAGAATTGTGAGATATACACTTGGTATTATGAGAAAAAAGTCAGAATTGTGAAATAAACTTGGAATTGTGAGAAGAAAAGTCAAAATTGTGAAATATGAACTCGGAATTATGAGGAAAAAAGTCAGAATTGTGAGATATAAACTTGGAACTGTGAGAAGAAAAGTCAAAATTGTGAAATATCAACTCGGAATTGTCAGAAAAAAGACAGAATTGTGAGATATACACTTGGAATTGTGAGAAAAAAGTCAGAATTGTGAAATAAATTTGGAATTGTGAGAAAAAAGTCAGAATTGTGAGATATAAACTTGGAATTGTGAGAAAAAAAGTCAAGATTGTGAAATAAACTTAGAATTGTGAGAAAAAACTATTCAATGGACACTTTTCACATTTCTGAAGTGATATAATTGTAGCTGGGTAAACAACATAGATTTAGTGGAAGTATAGAGGTAATGTAGAGGTGAACTACAGCAATATGTATTCTCATTTACCCCAGTAGCTACAGCTCCATAAAAATAATAAATAAAGTTAATATAGTTTCTGTTAAAGCTACACTGTGTAACTTTTTTATTCTATTCTTAGCTAAAAACACTTAGTTCTTTCAAAAATATGTGCTCATTAATGTATATTTACTTCTTTCAAGTAATAAAGTATTCTCGTAAGTTTATAATATGCCATTGAAAATACATAAGGTAATGGGATCTAACGGTGGTCGCCAGGTTGCCCCTCCATCTTGAAAGTACATTAGCCAAAGAGGGACATACCCGTAAATTCAAGCTTCGCCTTTCGCGTTTTAACCGGTTTTAACACTGTGCGTGTCAACTTGTTCAGACTTGTCTGGTGCATGCGCAGAGAGTTTTCATCTCAGCAGCGTCCAGTAACAGAGTTATACAGAGTTTTCCTGACTTGTTTATTCCTCAAAAGTCTGTTTTTCCTTGTGTGGTATTTCTGTGCGTTAATAACTCCGTAAGTAATAATAGTTATTGTGGATGTGTTTCAGAGTGTGTCATTGCGTAATTCAGTTGATGTCACCTCAGAAGTATTTTTGTGTCAACATACAATAGCGTAATGCTCATCTATTTGAATAATCATTCAGTTATTTTGTTATCAACAATGTTTATTCGTTTATAGAAAATATTTGCTTGTAATGTATGTTGATGGAAATATGTATCAGGTCTGATCGGCATATTAACACTTGTTATACAGAGCTAAACCTGCGCACACACTTTTGTAATCCGACACCGCTTGTTAGCAGCGGCAGCTCCGCTCCTTTTAATGCAGCTGCATTTAGCGCCTATATATGGTACAATAAGCTTTGGTTTACGGTTACATTATACAAATGTTACTTATAAGTATAGTTATACAGTTCTTAACTGTGTATGTATATTTACCATCCTTATTTGTTCTCACAGAAACCACATTTATGTACATATCCATGCAAACCTGTTTATGCCTTGCAATTGGATGACTGAATAAACATTACTATCATCAAAGTTCACTCTGGATTAGCTGCAGTTCTTTCTAGCCGAATAATTAGGCCAGTTGAGTTCCAACCATCCCACTGCGCACAGAATATCCCACAGGCACTGTGTCGAATGTGGACGAGGTCGAACTGGAAGCCATGTTAATCTTGGACTAAATCGGCCACCGTAGGAGTTAAAACGAAATCGGAATAGAGAGGAACAGAAACTAAAATTCACTGGATGGTCATATACCTTTTCACCACTAGATGGGGGAAAATATCACACAGTGTAGCTTTAAAGGTCCCGTTCTTCGTGTTTTTTTGAAGCTTTGATTGTGTTTACAGTGTGCAATATAACATGTGTTCATGTTTCGCGTGTAAAAAAACACAGTATTTTTCACACTATTTACTCATCTGTATACCGCTGTTTCCACTGTCCTAAAAATGGCTGGTGATTTCCTTGTTCTATAAAGTCCCTCTTTCAGAAACACGTAACGAGTTCTGATTGTGCAAGCGGTTCCTGTGCTGTGATTCGACCACAGCTTAGCTCACGTGAAAGCGGTTCCTGTGTTGTAATTTGACAGCAGCTTAGCGCACGTTGGAAAGGTCACGCCTCTTAACGGAGAGATGTATGCGTTCAATAATCTCTACAGCGTCCCTGGGAAAGCCAAACAAAGGTGATTTGACTCCTGGATGAAAATAACAGCGTCTCGATGACATGGCGATAAACACACTCAAAGCAACAGTTCCTTTTCTCCACGCGACCGTCCGCTTCTCCACGTGGGACAGCAACAAGACCGCGCCCCCTTTTTCGCGTTTCTTTGTGGGCGGAGGTTAGTCTGTTCTACTGCTCTACTGACGTAATTAAAGAAGGAAGTACCAGGATGTAGTCCAAGCCAGCCGTTCGCTGTAGGCTTTGAAAGGGAACTTCTGTTAAATAAAATATCTCGCTTGGCATTGAACTTTGAGCTTTATAATTTTACAGGTATTATTTATGCTCTAACAGCAACATTACACACTAACTAAAGTTTGAACAATGGAATCGCGAAGAAGGGGACCTTTAAGGACATATTATATTAATAATGCAATCAGTCAGTAAATAAAGTTTAACTCTCTTGCATCTGGTCCATCGATGAAGCCATGTCTTTTGCATGTTTTACAAAAGGCGTCCATTCACAACTGACTTCCGGAAAAACGGGATTGACCAATGATATTTCAGGTTACAATGAAATAAGTAAAGTCCCGCCCCACGACTGACAAAAATAAAAAGTTTTCACGCGAGCAAAATAGAAGCTTGAGCGCGAGTGTGGGGAATGATGGCGCGCGTGGTGCGAGTCGTGTCCAAGCTCGCAAGGGCTTGATTTGCGCGCTGAGGAGATTTCATGCGCGCGCGCGGGTTTAAAAGGAGCTCGCGGGCTGCTGTTTCCTCGCGTGCAAATCTGTTATTCTCTCGCTGGAGTGATTTACTGCGCGAGCAAGCATCAGTTGTGCGCTCGGTTATTAATGGCATTAAAATGCCGGCATATAAAATACAGGTAGAAGTTCTTTGTACTCAAGTAAACTCTACCTGTGAGTTCATGTCCCTAACTATTCCATAATAAAACACCACAAGGACTTACTACTCCAAAACAATGTAGTAGGAATCTTCTGTCTGGTAGAAATCTTCTGTCTTGATCAGGCACGGCTGCAGGGGGAGAACAAAAATGATATATGAACGAGACTTTCCACCCATAGCTCTGAAACATTTAAAAGACTCATTCATGACTTACATGATCAATTTTCTTTAAAATTTCAATTTCCCGTTCGGCATTCCGTGTGGCCGTCTGTGAAATGCAAACAGAACATTAAATATCAATCAGGTATGAGTAAACTTAAACATAAGTGTGTACGACAAAAATCTTAAACCATCTTTTTAATCATGGATACATATAACCTAATAGTTGAAATAGGATTCTCACAATACCAATATTACTGAATCAGGCTTGATAAGTGTAAGAGGCTTCAGTCACACACATGAATATTAGTGGTGATAATCTCACCCAGTACTAAACTATTGGGCGTTTTCAACCCTGAAAGTCCGCACCAAGGTCGGAACCGAAGTTGTGATACATTTTATATATATTCGGTTAGTTTTGGTTTGGTTTCACATTGCAATTATGCGAGCGCACTAAATAACTTTACATGACATGTTTGCGTCCTGTCGTCATCATCTACGTATGTGGGCTGCATCTTGACATTGATTGGTTTGTAAACGGACGTGCGTCTGACGTCAGCGTGTTTTCAATTTGGCGGGTAACTTGTCAATGAATGAACTGGCTAATCCAAGCTATATCGTTGCCACTAGTGAACAGTGCGCATTGCTTGACTATTTCTTTTCGTTTCGGATCGTTTCTTTTAAAAGTGGACATTTCAAGCTTTCTATACACATTTTTCTCATGTCTGTGAGGCAAGTAGCCTATGCTGAGTTTCGGTTTATTCATGAGACATGTTCAAGAGCAATGCAAGTGATCGCTCCGGCGCCTCCATGTCACGATTGTTGTCTGCTACAGCCTATTTGCTTCTTATTTATTAAATCCAGGCAATTGGCTGATGAAACCTTGATTAAAATTAGAGATGCACCGATTGCAGTTTTCTTGACCGATTCAGAAATTCCGATTTTTTTGTTAATGAGATCGGCCGATACCGATTTGTGCCGATTCCGATTTTCTTTCTAAGAACTATAAATGACAGCATATACAAACAAAAATCCACTTTTTCTTCAAAGTAAAATTTTATTTTTATTCTAAAATAAATTATTAAACATTACAACAGGATGTTCTCTCACTTAAACAACTCTCAAAAAAATAAGTGTTCTGTGCCTGGAAAGAAGTAGAAATAACAAATAACTGAAAATCAGTTGCTTTATGAAACAAAACATTATAAATTGACCTTTTTCTCTTTTTTACTTGTCTTACAAAAGTCAAAAGATCCTATGAATGAACAAACCTGAAGTGAACAATACTCCTCCAAATAATAGTTCAGTAATTGGGGAATAAATGTTGCCAGCTAGGGATGTCACGGTACCAAAATTCCAGTAGTCGGTACCAATACCATAAAAATTTTACGGTACTCGGTACCAATTTCAGTACCACAGCTAAATGTTTTTTATATATATTTTTTTTATTTTATTTAACCATTTACATTTTTTTTAATTAAATGTATTAAGTTTATTATTTATGATGATAATCATTATAAGTAAATAATACATAAACATTTAAAGGCTGTATGCTGTTTAAAAGTAAACATTGTTTATAAAAAAAGTGAAAAATAATCAACTAATTTAAGCATAATGATTATTAGTAGTAGAGACGTATTATTATTACATGGAGCCAGCGCTAAATCTACTGTAGGATACAACAGTAGCCTAGTATATTATGTCAATTTTATTTTTTTTAAACCAAACTTTTATTGTGACGGGTTGCCGTTGGCCTAGAGTGTCTGTGTTCATGATATGACAGTTTTCTCAAATGAAACGGTAAATTCTCATGAAGTGACAGTTTATGCGTTCGGCTGGTCATCCAGCGCCATGAAGTCCATCATTTCTTTGCAATTGCTCTGGTCTTTTCGCTGCTTATACCAAGGAAATATAGGAGCGGCTGCTGACCTGTGGCTGGCTCTGAGCTCTGGCCAGCTTTAGCCGTTTTACCTTTACTAACGTTATCTTCTTCAAACTGGGCATGTTCCGCGGGGTGATGGAGTTTTAAGTGTCTAATTAGGTTTGTCGTGTTGTGCGCATTCCTGGTGGTTCCCCGCGGTTTATTTTAACCTTACAAGTTTTACAAATGGCATAATTAGTGTCTTCTAGTGTTTGCATGTGGCTGTGACGTCAATGTAGCAGCCGCGCTCGTGCTCACAGCCGCATTTAGATGGATCGGCTCAAAATCGGAGACACGTGAGACTGATCAGCCGATCACCGATCAGGGCCGATCATGCAGAAAATCGACCAAATCCGATCCCTGGCCGATCAATCGGTGCATCTCTAATTAAAATTAAGATACAATTTATACAAAACGAAATTCACTTTAAAGAAAGGCTTTCTACAAAACAATCATTTCATTTCTGACCTTCTGTCTTCTGACATATTGCGCATCTTTGCACTTTTCATAATCAATATAGCCTAGATGAAATTTTAAAATAACATTATAATATTTAAACATAAACAGTAACTTCCTATTAATGGTCTGAAAGTCCGAACCATACAGAAAAAGCTTTCACACTAAAAACGAACCAAACTTTTGTTCAGTTTGATCCGGACCGAGACTACCTCTTTTCGTCTGACCAAATTTAGTCTGTTTGGTCCGGACCGTGGTACGGGGGAGGTTTCACACCTGTAATTTTGATTCGGATCAAACTGAAAAGTCAGAAAATCCGGACCAAACAAGGTAGGTGTGAAAGGGCCCAATGTGGAATATAAACGTAAAAAATATGAATTTCTGTACATTTGCTCTGAAACAACGTGTATTGTGAAAAGCACTATTCAAATAATGTTCACTTGCCATCACAGTTTTCTTACCCCTATTGATGGGAAGTCATGTTTGTTTATAGTTTTCAGTGCAACTTTTTTGCAGGTTTCTTTCTCAATGGCGAGCTTCACTTCACCACAGACGCCTCTGTCAGAAAACACAAATCGACTACGTTCAGACTGATATTCGAAACCTGATACTGGCCACATTAAAAAAATTACGTGATCTGAGCAATAAATCATAACTGAACTGAGCATTAAGGCCTGCAGAGGCTTTTATAAGTACAACAAACTACAAAAAAACTAATGTATGCAATAATCAACTAAAACAGTATTGTGACTCTACTATCATCAAAAAATCAGTTCATGATATTTCAAAGGTTTATAAAAAATTTTTTACACTTACGTTCCAATCTTTCGTGCAATATGGTATTTTCTGCTGAACTCTAAAGGAAGGTTTGGTTGATCGTCCCCCATCTTATCTATGAACATAAAAACTGTGGAAAGAAAAAAAAGAAAGAGTCATATCTATACATTTTTTAGACATTGACAGTCCCTGGTCACTACATGCTTTCCTTATGTACATATGATAATCATCACTTTCATAAACTCCTGAAGAAAGTTCACCAAAATGATGAACCTTGATGTTTTTGTTCTGCAAGGGCAATAACGGAGTTATTGCTAAGAAGTCGTTGCTTCCCCTGTCCTAGTTTCTCATCGTCCACCCACGTGCCGTTACCGCTGAGGTCCTCGAGGTAGACCAGGCTCTCATCCTGAAACAGCAGAAAAGTAAAATAATGCGTAGTTATTTATGTTGTGCTGACTGACATCTGACTCCATCGTAGAAATGCACTATTTACAGCTATGATTCATTTCTTCAGCAAGTGAAATTGTCCCATAACAGGGAAGTTACAGAGATATAAAGCAAGTAATATTTGACTCAATTGGCCAGCAGTGCTGGGTAGATTACTTACAAATTATAGTCCATTCCTGAACACAATTTACATGATCAAACCTGTAGTTAGTAAAATAGTCTATTACATTACACATTTTAGGTAATATAATCTGATTTCTTTTAGATTACTTTTGACCTAGTGTGTTTATCACATTTTGAATAGGATAATCTTGTACCATATTGATATACAAATTAAAAATAAATCATCAAGAAAACAACAAGTTAATGAAAAGGTAATAATGAATTAAGTTATAATTATTTATTATTAATAATTCATTCAGGTAATACAAATATTTTAATTTTTTTTTTGCTTTTTTCCTAAATAAAACAAAAAGTGGCTTCTCAATTTTCTGTGTAAGTATATCATTTATGAACATGTATAAGCAATAGGCTATTTTAGAAAGGATCAATGAATTATGAATACTTTACTGCCATTTTGTGAATATAAAGTAATCATGTTATCAACAAATATGTAACTATAATCTGATTATGAGATCACATTCACAAGTATCATTTTTGGAATCAGTTACTACCCAGCACTGTTGGTCTTTTTTAATGGGGAAAAAAGACTTGAATAATTTAAGAATATTCTGCATCAACCTTTGAAGTACAGATTCTTTGATGAAAACAAGTTGAATAGCTTCTCAGTGTTGGTCTTACCTTAAAAATCCTAAAGTGTGTCTTGCTGTATGTGTTGAAATGTGTTGACTTTTTTAAAAAGGTGTTGGAGAAAGTATAATCACATCCTCTATCCCTTCCAAAGCTATACTGGTTTTCTGTACAATCTGGAAAATATATAAAAAAGACACCATATTCAGTTGTTATTGTTAATTACAACTATTAAAAATCCATTTCACTAATTGAAATAAAGCTGAAATAAAATATAAATAACTGATAAAAAACTTTAACTTACAAAACCTAAATAAAAATAAAAAAATATTACGAAAGTATATTTTTAACAATATCTGTAAAACTTTCAACCAAATCAACCAAAAAGTTTTAATGGGTGAAATGTAAATATTATTAATGAGGTAGAACTCTATTCTTATTTAAATTAACAAGAGCTCTATTTAGATCACCAGAGGTAAAACCACACTGCAAAAAAATGCTTTTCTTACTTGGTATTTCTGTCTTTTTTCCAGTCCAAATATCTAAAAATTCTTAAATCAAGATGCTTTTACTAATGAAAATGACATACAATATTTATTTTGGGACAGAAACAAGAATGCAAAGAGAAACAAGATTACTTTTCTTACCCAATTGGCAGATCATTTTGTTTGTTTTAAGCAAAAACTCAAACTTAAATTTCATTTTATTTTCCAGAAAACAAGAAAAAAATATCTTATGTCATTTAACTTATCTAGTAAATGCATCTTGATTTAAAGCAGCACTAGGTAGGTTTTGCTCTCGGGGTCCCCCTACAGTTGGGAAACAGTATTGTCCTCTACTACTGTCGTAAACTCTGTCATTCTACATCAGGGGATGCATCGCATTTGTTGACATGACAACTATGATAGCCCTGAACACTGCAGGAGTTCACATGCAGGTGTTCTGCTTGTGTCGCGTGTGAAATGTCTTCATCCCAGGTACAGTGGCATATGTTTCAGCATGTCATATGAATATAATTTCATGGGTTTTATTTTTTTCAAACGCCAAATAATCACGATGCTCACGTTTACAAGCCAGCGTCATTATAGTAGCCTAGTCTATTGGTTACCGTTTTACAGAATCTATGATACTTCAATTCAATGTTTGAGTGGTAGTTAATAACCATATATCGTCAATATTATAATATCAAGCTACCATAGATGAATCTGCAAATTTGAAAAATCAATTTGCATTATAGCTTGAGGCAAGACAAATAAACAAATATCACAGACATGTTAGGTATCCTAAAATATGATTTTGTACGTCTTATGTATTCACTTGCAAGAATGTAGCCCCTCCTCCTTCAGCTCACGCCAACGAGCAAACGCTGGCCCAATGTTGATCCTCGTCCTGCCTTTAATCCGATCACTTTCTCGTTTCCTCTTTTTGCTTTCCTCCGACAAAACCTTTGCTTTCTTGTTTTTCTGTGCTGCTTCGGCCATGACTATAACATTCAGCAAACAAACGATAGTTGGGCTCGCACGTCCGAATTTAAGGAAGTGGGGGTGGTGGTGGAAGTGACGTATATGCCGTAAAGCAGGCGAATTTTGTAGTTCTTTTTGTTCTCGGGTTACTACCCGAAACCTGAAGTTTAAAAGTACGATTAAAAACGATACAGACCCCGTCAGGCTATGGCAGACGTGTCATTCAACCTATTGTAAGTCGATGTATCATCACAAGAGTCTTGAAAATATATTATAAAGGTTAAAAAGTTACCTAGTGCTGCTTTAAGATTATTTGGAAATATTTAGACTACAACCCCAAATCAGAAAAAGTTGGGACAGTATGGAAAACGCAAAAAAAAAAGAAAGAAGAAGTGATATCTAAATTTACTTTGACTCAATATGAACACAAAATATTTCATGTTTTGTCTGGTCAACTTCATGTCATTTGTAAATATGCATCCTTTCCTGTCATTCAGACCTGCAACACATTTCAAAAAAAGTTGGGACAGGAGCAATTTAGGGCTAGTAATGAGGTAAAATGGTTAAATAATGATGTGATTTGAAACAGGTGATGTCAACAGGTGATTGTAATTATGATTTGGTACAAAAGCAGCATCCAAGAAAGGTCTAATCCTTCAGGAGCAAAGATGGGCCGAGGATCGCCAGTTTGCCAACAAATACGTGAGAAAATTATTGAAATGTTTAAAAACAATGTTCCTCAAAGAAAGATAGGAAGAGATTTGGATATTTCACATTCAACAGTGCATAACATAATTAAAAGATTCAAGGAATCTGGAGGAATTTCAGTGCGTAAAGGACAAGGGCGCAAGCCTAAGCTGAACAACCGTGATCTCCGATCCCTCAGGCGGCACTGCATAAAGAATCGTCATTCATCTATAAGCGATATCACCACATGGGCTCAGGACTACTTTGGCAAACCTTTGTCAAGTACCACAATACGTAGTTACATCCCCAAATGCCAGTTAAAACTGTACTGTGCCAATATGAAGCCCTATGTTAACAGTGTCCAGAAGCGCCGTCGACTTCTCTGGGCTCGGAGGCATCTGGGATGGACCATCACACAGTGGAAACATGTACTATGGTCAGATGAATCAGTATTTCAGGTATTTTTGGGGAGTAATGGACGCCGTGTGCTCCGGACTAAAGAAGAAAAGGATCATCCAGACTGTTACCAGCAACAAATCCAAAAGCCAGGGTCTGTCATGGTATGGGGTTGTGTCGGTGCCCTTGGCAAAGGTAACTTGCACATCTGTGAAGGCACCATTAATGCTGAAAAGTACATAGAGATTTTGGAGCATAATATGCTGCCTTCAAGAAGACATCTTTTCCAGGGACGTCCATGCATATTTCAACAAGACAATGCAAAACCACATTCTGCACACATTACAAAGTCCTGGCTGCGGAGGAAGAAAAAAAGGGCAAAATGCGACAACGAAGACCCCGTACTGTTTCCCACCTTAAGACTTGTTTGCAGGAAGAATGGGACAAAATTACACCTGAAACACTTCATCACTTGGTGTTTTCAGTCCCTAAACGTCTTTTAAGTGTTTTGAAAAGGAATGGCAACATTACAAAGTGGTAAATGCTTTACTGTCCCAACTTTTTTAAAAATGTGTTGCAGGTCTGAATGACAGGAAAGGATGCATATTTACAAATGACATGAAGTTGACCAGACAAAACATGAAATATTTTTTGTTCATATTGTCTGCAATGAAATACAAGTCAAAGTTTTTTTTATTTGCGTTTTCCATACTGTCCCAACTTTTTCTGATTTGGGGTTGTAGAAACAAGACACAAATACTAAGTAAGAGCATTTTTATAGAACTAAAAATATTAGTTCTATATCTAGAATGGGCTATAAAAATACAAATAACAAAACAAAAATAGTGAGCAATTTGGCCTTTATGGTTTATTTATTATATAAAATGAAATATTAACCTACATTTCTGACAAATTACCCCGGTTACAGGTAGTGTTACCACAGTAAACCCATGATAAATGTTGGTGAATTGTTGTTTGAAAAGTATTTGAACTGAATCGGCTCAGTGTTTCTCCTGATTTGCACGTTAGTGTTGTTGATTAATAGCCTGGTCCTACCAGACTCTCGTACATTTCATGTGTAGAGTCTGGCCACTCTCCATTGACAAGCGTTTACTTCCTTGAAGGCGGGTCCTCTGTTGAAGTTTAAAAGTATTGGATCTGCCAAGAGCCACTCTGGATCTGCCATAACCAATCGCTAACGTTTGGTCGTGATGCATGTCATGCGCCGTTCGCCTTTATTTCTCACATGAAAATCAGTAAAAATAAACGTGCACACCACCTCAGTGATAAAACCTTGTGCATTCGGATTGTGATTTATTCACGATGGAGGGGAGAGTTTTGTGATTGGGAAGGCGCTGCTCACGTGGTCCATAACATGATTGCTGTATATAAAATATCATATGCTTGGTATGACAGCCCAATTCAAATGTTTACGTGCTTTTCTTCTTTTATTTTTTGAGCGGTGATGAAATATATTGCTCTTGGAAACACTTGCCAGCATTTAAAGAAATACAAGTCTAGAAATAAATCCAAATTACAGCGCAATGGTACGGTGCTCTGCAGTGGTCAAAAAGGATATAAACAGTGAATTTTGAAAGGATATATTCTTGAAAACTCAGAGATGTGGATTCGGACAGCAATTAAATGACCACACGACCTTGGTGTTTGTCTAAAAGAGTAAGTAATTCGGCTGGGGATTTTTACGTGGGTGGTGGGAGACGGACGGCAATAAAATCACTGACTTGCCCCTGTAAATGATGACAATACCTTCCGACCGCACAAGAAACAATTACCGGGGCTTCAGCAAACTCCTTTCCAGCTGGAAAATCTAACTTTTCCCGGGACACAACATCACGGCCACCAACAAAACTCAGCAAAGATTGTTCTTGCTCCGGCTTTAACTTCTGGATATTCGGCAGCGGTGCCACAATGGAATGAATGGCTTCGCTCGCATCTTTTCTCCGCCGCCATTACTGAACTACAACTCAAACTAGCGCACGACATCAACGTCATCGTTCTCAGTCACTCCCTCTGTTCGCTGATTGGACCGGTCAAAATTTGTTCGGAGAAAACCTAAGACTATACCGCAGTCCCAGACGGAGTACTGAAGAAAAATAAAAATTGAGCGGAAGTACGTAGGAGGGAGGAGCCAGGCTAGTTGATTAAGTCAGCGCTGTTTCAACTGGCTTTAAACTAAGTCAAATCACCTGGAGATTTGCAGCTCGTACCAGCGTCGAACTCGAACACTTCTCAGGGGCTGTTCAGTGGTCGCGTGATCGAAACACTCAAGTAAACTGCGTGATAAAGTAAACACATTTGTTCGATTTGTTCAGAGTCAGAGCTCGCCAGTTGAGCTGCGCACAAGTAGCGTCATTTTGTTCCGCTTATGGCGCGTTAATGCTTCCCTGGCCTAAAGTCTAGTACTGCCACCTTGTGTTGACATTGTGAAACTGCACGATTTGTAAATTATGCGTGGAGGGCCACATATAATATATTTTAATAGACAAGCTGCGGGCCATTTGAAATTCATCCCTGGGCCGCATTTGGCCCACGGACTTTGGACACCGCCCTCCTAGGTGTATATGACATTCTTCTTTCAGACAAATACAATCGGAGTGAAAGTAGAACATCATATACACCTAGGATGACTAGAGGGAGTAAATCGTTGGGTAATTTTCACTTTTGGGTGAACTATCCCTTTAACTCGCAATTCTTAGAAAAAAAAAATTCCAAATTAAATTTGAGAAATAAACTTAAAGAGATAAAAAGAAAAAAACAAACAAACAGAACAGACCTGTGAGATAAAGTCACAATCACTGCGGCAGAAACAGACAAAAAAACAAAAACTAGTGCAGCCAATCAATTAAAAAAATTAATTAATCAATCATTTTTCTGTAATTAATTGTGATTAATCGCATTAAACATTAAAGTTTTTAATATTTTTTATATTGTAATAATTTCACAGTTAATCGCTAATTTAAAGCTGCAGTCCGTAACTTTCAACGCTCTAGCGGTTAATAAACAGAACTGCATAAGTCTTGCGGAAGAACATTGCAGCAGGAGCTACTTCTCTCTGTTTATGTCTATGGCGAGTCACGCAGGGACTGTGCTCCTCCGCAGCGGATCCTACCAGTCTGGCCTGAAATAGTCCCAATATAAACCCTTATTATAAGTGTACCACAATGATTCAGGGTAAGACAAAAACACGGTTTGGAAAATGGATTCATGTTGTACATTCTCATTATATCATTTTTGTAAATCTTGAACACCAAAAAAGTTACGGACAGCAGCTTTAATGAAGCATAATAATGTAAAGTTATCAGACATCATAGGTTAACATTAATTTTGCGAGTCAGAATTCAGAGAAAAACATCTTGCAATTATAAATGTCAATATAACAAGATAAAACGTTGCAATTAGTTATTGATACCACTCCTGTTCTTCCCAAAAACACTTAATATAAACTAAATACTAAAAACTAAAACTAAATATGATACTCACATTATTTCTAGTGATCGACCGATATATCGATTTACCGATATTTTCCCCCGATATTTAAGCATTTTACCATAATCGGATATCGGTTTTGTAATATCGGATTTACCGATAAACGGCGCCATCTTGTGGGTGTTTTGAGAATTGCTCGCAGGATTGCCATTACAGCACATCTGAGGAGAGACGTGGGGAGACGAGACAACGGCGTGCACAGGTAAAGTATACTTGCCTGCTTTGCTGTAATTAGTAAACTTTATTTAACATAAGTCATTAATACACAAATTAGATGTTACATAAATGCCTGAAATCGAGCTAGTTTATTCAGGATTTGACGGGTTATTTTACATGCCTCTATAAAATGGTTTGTTCAGTTCAGTGGTGTTGTAATCGTGTCAAAAACAGAAGAATAACAGTAAATAAATATCGGTTTTGTATATCGGTTATCGGGCACATAAAACAAAAATGTATCAGTATCGTTCTACAAAATCAATATCGGTCAATCACTAATTATTTCTTCAAGTGAGGAAGACGATACACTTAACTGAGCACATTGAATCCATTGACCAGGGGAATGATCCGGCCCCACACCAGAGGCTGGTCTTCCTCCTGGTCTTCAGGAATAGACTGGAGTTCTTGCACAGGTAATGTATCCACAGAACTTAGAGTTCCCGATCCTGAGGAAGAGCCCTGGCTTGACGATGTTGGGCCGGATGAGGAGCTGGATCCAGGTTGGGATTGGGTTTGTGTTTGGGACTGGCTCTGGGATTGACCACTGGGTCCAGCTTCATCAGACATGATGATTTTCACTCTGAAAGAACAGATCACAAAAATGAACAAAATGTCAGTCTTAAACTCAAATGAAGAGTATGATTAAAAAACTAAACTTTTGAATATGCACGTTGCATTGTTGTCGTCAACAGTGTGTTTAAAAGAATGACATGAGCACAAACAATTCTATCTAATCATAAAAATCACTTTAGAAATTGTGATTTTTTTTAGGCCTAGTATTATGCTTTTAAAATGTCCTGATATTTCCAGGTATCCTATGACAGATATGTACTAAACTATACTAGTGTGCTATTTTGAACATATCCAAGTCATTTTGCAGTGGTTCAAAAGCTTGAGAAGTTTTTTTAAGTCTCATATTTTATGTTTTATATTCTAGTTGTAACAGTTCGTACAAAGAACGTCAAACAAGCACACTTTTAACCTACACTAATCCCATTTACTAGAGGACTTTTAAGATGTTCAAAGCATCATATCACACTTTTCAATTGCACATTTTGGCAATTAATAAGCCTTCCATAAAACCCAAAAGTGAAAGTGCGCATTTTACAAGTGACAATTTCACTGAGAACTTAAAAATTGGCTCCAAATAAAATTCCAATTAATTTCTCTGCAAATAATGTCTCTCATACATTGCCTTTCTCTTTACATTTTAATTATAACAACGTTTTCTCTTAGAATGCATGGGAGTACCCTGGGATTTTATCAAGGCGAAATGATTGACAGATTATTGACAGATGTGCATTAATGATGTGCTTTGAAGGAAATTAACTGCTTTTACATCACGTGACCTTTCAAAGTTCAATTTCTGAACCTAAGTGTTTAGGTCGGACTATCATGCACCACCGACACTAATGCAATCACTTGGTAAGGAATCAAATTAATGAGACAAGTAAATAAAACAAGACTTGTGTATTTACTGCGGAAAAGTCACTTTAGTTACTTTTCCTGGTTCAAATGTGCATCATTTTATGACAGAGCTGACGCACGAGCGAAAGAGGAAAAGGACTGTTGCTTATTTTCAGCAAAAATATTCATTGATAGAGCATCCGCATGTCCGTCAGTTGATCTAATGGTGTTTTTTCATTTCTTATCATAATGCATACCTTAATCAAGTCCTCTTATTAAAAGTATCAAAGTTGCAGAAGTCTGTTATGCAGGCCGCGTGAGCTGCTCATCAAATCTGCCGGGAAAAGCCACTCACTTCCATCCATGAACTTCCCATAACATCTTTCAGCCAATCAGAAACGAGAGTGAAGGCTCACGGGAAATGTAGTTTATAAAACATGTCAACATTCCCTTTGATTAAAATAAAGAACACATACAAGAGTAGGCTAGTAATTCAGAATAGATCAAATTCAGAATGATAAATGATAATGTAATTCAGAATAGATCCAATTCAGAAAGATGATTAATGAAAATATAACAAGAAAATAACTGTCCATCGTAAAACAACTTCTCAAATATTTGTCAGTGAAAGTTATATATTTAAATTTTACTTTCTAGATTTTTAACGTGGTAGGGAAAATTATTTTTTGAGTTCATACTGAGTTTTAGTTTAAAGCATTTTTTCTTGTCATAAAATCACAGAACCTGCCTCATTCCAGTAATTATCTTTATTCACTGCTACAAACAAATTAATATAACACAATCAAGTCAAATAAATCCGACGAAATATTATAAAAGGTCAAACTTTTATTTTGAAAAATGATTGCTTGAAATGATTCATGACAGGAAGTAGCGCTATCATATTCTATAAGCCCGGTTTCTTTCTGTGGTTTAATCATGATAACTCTATTCAGGCTCCGATTTTTGTTTACATCTTCCGGGTTTAATCACGCACACAAATGTATATCTGACGGACAACGTCTTAACTTTGTGTTACATCCGTGTTTCGCTTCAGAAAGAGCAGTCAGTAAGGGTGTTTCTCACTGTAAAGCAGTTAAAGGACACTTAAAGTCATTCTGCACTCTTACACTCAATAGACTCTGCTGGAACTGCGGATCTTCTGCTGAATTATTTTTCTGTTCCTCCTGTAATGCGATCCAACCTGCTGATGACAAGACGAATTATTTTGATCTCTTGAAGTGGTGAGTTAATTTTGTTATAGTATTGACTGCATCACTTATGGAGTCATGGTTGTTTATTATTTGCCTTATTGGTCCCGAGCTTCCAAAAAGTTGCTTTCTTTATTTACTTTCATTCCTCAAAATCCATAACAGTTTTGTCATATAATGTACAGTGCCGGTCAAAAGTTTGGAAACATTACTATTTGTTATGTTTTTGAAAGAAGTCTCTTATGTTCATCAAGCCTGCATTTATTTGATCAAATATACAGAAAAAACTGTAATATTATGAAATATTATTATAATTTAAAATCTTTTTCTACTTTAATATACTTTAAAATATAATTTATTTCTGTGATGCAAAGCTGAATTCTTCAGTGTCACATGATCCTTCAGAACTCAGAAACTCTGGAAACAGTTGTGCTGCTTAGTATTTTTTGGAACCTTTTATTGATGAATTTATTTAAAATAAAAAATATGTTATGACTGTTTACATTTTTACTATAACTCAATTGATCAATTTAACATATACTTGATGAATAAAATATTTTTTTGTTGATTAAAAAAACAAAAAAATATAATAATAATAACTGACCCCAAACTTTTGAACAGTAGTGCATATTGTTGCAAAAGATGTATCTGGCTATCATCAGACCAAGCGCAATCTTTTGAGATTGAACCATAGACGGTAAAAAAATATGGACGTAGTGTCCGTGACGTCACCCATTGGATTTTGAAGAGCAGTTTTGGAGCGTAAAGTAGGGTCGAGCTGACCGTTGCCATCTTGGCAGCGCGTCACTCCCGGATAACAGAAAATGGGCGAATAGGCGGGATGTGGGCGGAGCTGAGGTGACGTGATGACTAACAGACAGCAGACAAACGGCAATCCACCTGTCACTCAAAGTGGCCACGCCCTTAATTATGCAGGACTTTAAGGCTTTATATAATGTAAACGAGTGAGTTATAAAAAAGATTCACCCCCTCACAGTTGTCATGTAGGGCAAAATTAGCCGTATAGACCAAAACCACAATTTGTACCAGACTGTAAACATGTTTTTTTCTGCTGTAAAGTTGGGCATTTTAAAGGGTTAGTTCACCCAAAAATGAAAATTCTGTCATTAATTACTTACCCTCATGTCGTTCGACACCCGTAATACCTCCGTTCATCTTCGGAACAGAAATTAAGATATTTTTGTTTAAATCTGATGGCCCAGAAAGGCCTCCATTGGCACAATGCACGGTTCACTTTCAAGACCCTTAAAAGACACTAAAGACGTCGTTACAAAGTCCATCTCACTACAGTGGTTCTAAAATAACTTTATGAATCGGCGAGAATAGTTTTTGTGCAGTTTGGATCGCCAAATTTCAGCAGTTTGGCGGTTTGACACGCGATCCGAATCATGATTCGACTCACTGATTCATAACGCTTCGAAGCTTCATGAGGCCGTGTTTTGAAATCGTCATCACTATGTAAGTCGTTATTTAGGGGTTTTTTGCGCACAAAAACTATTCTCGCCGATTCATAAAGTTATTGTAGAACCACTGTAGTGAGATGGACTTTGTAACGACGTCTTTAGTGTCTTTTAAGGGTCTTGAGAGTGAACCGTGCATTGTGCCAATGGAGGCCTTTCAGAGCCATCAGATTTACACTAAAATATCTTCATTTATGTTCCGAAGATGAACGGAGGTCTGACGGGTGTCGAACTACATGAGGGTAAGTAATTAATGACAGAATTTTCATTTTTGGGTGAACTAACCCTTTAACATGGGGCTCAATGAGATTCTGCTCCCTTCTGCTGCCTGTCCCTAGCGGCCAGTCGATGAATTGACCCTTTTCACAGACTGTGATGACACGTTTTAACGGTCATCAATATCGTAAATCCTGCAACGTTTTTTGTATATTCATTTTTAAAAAAATATATATAAATGTACATTTATAACACTAATACTGTATTTTATTACTTTTGCATCAAATTACAATAAAAAAGTTAGCGCTGCTGTGAGGGTGTTTAGTAATCGCGTCTATGGGAGTGATGGTAAAAATTAACATACCGGTATTTCTCTCTTTACACTGCCGTTATCAATCTCACTCTATTTTTTCCCTCTTTTTGAAAGTTGTGAAATCACTACTGTGGCGTTGTTTCTTTTGCTATGTGAGCAAATGGGCACACAAATAAATATTTAATGTATTCTCTCATTCACAGCTATAATATTTAACCCAACTATGACGACTTCTGCTCTGAGAAACCCGGAAATGTGAAAAGGGTCTATTGCAGTTTAGGTCACTTCCGTATTGGCTTCAAGAGAAACTGGGGGAGATTGCCGCTTGGATTGAACATTGGTCTGGGGAGTCTGCTCTGTATTTTCTACTGCACAAGAGGCGTGATCAACGGGCATAGTTCAAATGACTCTGTACGAAATTGGATAGTCCTTCAACCAATCAGGTTTCCAGGCTGAGCTGCAGGACGAAAAATCCAATCGCCGAAATCAAGTCTAACAAAATATATATATATATTTTAAATAAATGTTTTTTTTTTTTCAACTTTTTATTCATCATTAAACCCTGATAAAAAAGTATCACAGGTTTTAAAAAATATTAAGCAGCACAACTCTTTCCAACATTAATAATAAATCAGCACATTAGAATGATTTCTGAAGGATCATGTGACACTAAAGACTGGAGTAATGATGCTGAAATTTCAGCTTTGCATTACAGAAATAAATTATATTTTAAAGTATATTAAAGTAGAAAACCATTATTTTAAATTGTAATAATATGTCACAATATTACTGTTTTGTCTGTATTTTTTTGGCTGCCTAATGAGCATAAGAGACTTTCAAAAACATGAAAAATAAGAATGTTTCCAAACTGTTGACCGGTACTGTATATGATCTGTATATGATATGACGTTGTGCGATATTGAAGAAAAATGCAATATGCGATATCCTCATTAATTTATGCGATACGATATTGCTTTAAGTGTGAAAAATCTGTTTAAATTATATTTATCAAATTATTCAAAAACTGAGAATGATACCATTTATGTGTCTCACATACTTTCTGGGAAAAGAAAACGTCGCTACAACTTCTGAAAGTGACCAGCAGTGTTTTAGCACAAATTAATGTCAAAACTGACAATACAATTTTAACATCAATGTAAACAAAACAAAAAAATGTAATGGCAATATTTAAATACCAAAAACTCTTTGCATGACTTGGTAATATATAGTTATATCAACCTAAAACAACATCAAGAACATTCAGATACACAAAGACATCTGAACTAGAGGTGGACGATTATTTTTGTTATTTTAATTTATCTTTATTAAAAATTACAACTTAAAACAGCAGTCTGAGCTGATATCGTTCACTTAAAGCATAACCAACTGTGTTTACATGAATACTCATCAAGACAGCCATTTTGACATAACTGTGTGTGTATTTGACAGTTTGAGTGTGTAACAAGGCAACAAACAGAACTGAAGGGATCGCACACTTTCAGAGAGACGGCTTGTGCGCACGTTTCGGTGTGTGTGTCAGACAACGCGAGACTGCAAGAGTTGTTTTTCGCAAATTATTGCGTTTAATAACTCTTTTTAACGTCAAGCAAGTCACATAAGTAACAATCGTGTGCCCAGTCTATTCTCTGCTATATGCGTCGACCTAAATCATACACTTTTCAAGTAGCTTATTAAAATCTTTCAGATATTGCGTGCCATTGCGATATGTACATTTGCGATATTTCGATAATTTTGATATATTGTGCAGCCCTATATATGATGCAGTAGTTGAATTACACTGATTCAGAACTGTATGGATACAGATCTTGGTTTCAGAAAGAAATGTTTCAGAGCTTATGTTTAGATTTCAAATGTCATTGTATTTCAAATTCTTTATAGTTCATATCCTGTCATATATGTAACTGAACATGTTTGTCTTTCCTCAGTGAACAAACATTTTCTTTGGACTCTCAAAAACTTCAGAAAAGATACTTGGAGCTGCAAAGATTTCTCCATCCTGATAACTTTGGCCAGAAATCATCGGTAATGGACTATATTATACAAAATGTGTTATATACTTCGCAAAACACTTAAGTTACTTTAGGGATGCAAAATATATTGTGACCAAATGATGGGCCAAAACATCTTGATCACCTGCCTAATATGCTGTTGGTCCTCCATGTGGCCACTGACCCGTCGAGGCCTGGCCTCTACTAGACCCCTCAAGGTGTGCTGTGGTATCTGGCACAAAGATGTTAGCAGCAGACCCTTTAAGTCCTTTAGGTTGTGAGGTGGAGGGCCATGGATCGAACTTGGTGGTCCAGCACATCCCACAGATGCTCAATTGGATTGAGATCTGGGGAATGTGGAGGCCAGGGCAACACATTTAACACTTCATCCTGTTCCTCAAACCATTCCTGAACAATGTGTGCAGTGTGCGTTATCCTGCTGAAAGAGCCCACTTCCACCAGGGAACACCACTGTCACGAAGGGGTGTACCTGGTCTGCAACAATGTTTAGGTATGTGGCATGTGTCAAATTATGTTCAAATGAATGGCCAGAGCCATGATAATTGATTTATCTGATCAAAAGTGACAGGAAAAACTTGGATGAAATGTTACAAAAGATTTCTATTTCAAATAAAAAAAATCTTTCTTTTGGACCCTGAAAAAAAAAAAAAAGCAGTACAACCTTTTTCAACATTGATAACAATAAAAAATCTTTCTTGAGCATCAAATAATAGGACACCGATCAGGCATAACATTATGACCACTGACAGGTGAAGTGATTATTATCTCTTCATCACAGCACCTGTTAGTGTAACTAACAGGTGCCAAGTTATTCATTTTAATTAACATTTAAATTAATAACTTGATTGTACTTGAGCACTTATTATGTACGTACATGTTTTTACATTGTACTTACATTTTTAAAAAGACCTGCATGTGATTACGTCTGTAATTCATTTCTGTAGTTACATTTATTATGACACTGTTGACATTTCCCTTACACCTAACCCTACCCTTAAACTTACCCATCCCACCACACCTGTCCCTAACTTTACCCGTATCCCACCCCAATATCAGCTAAAGTGTTTTGCAATACAATATGAACACAATAAGTACATTGTACATATGTTTGATATAAGTACATAGTAGTTAAGGCCACTTAATATAAAGTGGCTACGAAAATCTTAATGGTTTTAAAAACATAAATGTGACATGTGAGATTCACCTTCTAACCCTTTTCTTTGCTCAGATGCTCAGGCAAGGCAGCAGGCAGTATTGATAACAATAAGAAATCTTTCTTGAGCATCAAATATTAGGACACCGATCAGGCATAACATTATGAGGTGAAGTGATTATTATCTCTTCATCACGGCACCTGTTAGTGGGTGGGATATATTAGGCAGCAAGTGAACATTTTGTCCTCAAAGTTGATGTGTTAGAAGCAGGAAAAATGGGCAAGTGTAAGGATTTGAGCAAGTCTGACAAGGACCAAATTGTGATGGCTAGACGACATGGGTCAGAGCATCTCCAAAACTGCAGCTCTTGTGGGGTGTTCCCGGTCTGCAGTGGTCAGGATCTATCAAAAGTGGTCCAAGGAAGGAACAGTGGTGAACCGGCGACAGGGTCATGGGCGGCCAAGGCTCATTGATGCACGTGGGGAGCGAAGGCTGGCCCGTGTAGTCCGATCAAACAGACGAGCTACTGTAGCTCAAATTGCTCAAGAAGTTAATGCTGGTTCTGATAGAAAGGTGTCAGAATACACAGCGCATCACAGTTTGTTGCGTATGGGGTTGCATAGCCACAGACCAGTCAGGGTGCCCATGCTGACCCCTGTCCACCACTGAAAGCGCCAACAGTGGGCACGTGAGCATCAGAACTGGACCACGGAGCAATGGAAAAAGGTGGTCTGGTCTCATGAATCAAGTTTTCTTTTACATCACGTGGATGGCCGGGTGCACATACTACCTACCTAAGCATTATTGCAGACCATGTACACCCTTTCATGGAAACAGTATTCCCTGAAGGCCATGGCCTCTTTCAGCAGGATAATGCGCCCTGCCACAAAGCAAAAATGGTTCAGGAATGGTTTGAGGAGCACAACGAGTTTTAGGTGTTGACTTGGCCTCCAAATTCCCCAGATCTCAATCCAATCGAGCATCTGTGGGATGTGCTGAACAAACATGTCCGATCCATGAAGGCCCCACCTTGCAACTCACAGGACTTAAAGGATCTGCTGCTAACATCTTGGTGCCAGATACCACAGCACACCTTCAGGGGTCTAGTGTAGTCCATGCCTCAACGGGTCAGGGCTGTTTTGGAAGCAAAAGGGGGACCAACACAATATTAGATGTTATGACTGATCGGTGTGTGTATATATAGCCTATAGTTTTAATGTAAATTAGCAGAAATGAATGATAATCACTATGTATCAAGTATCAAGCTTTGTATCAAGTTATTAATTTAAATGCTAGTACATAGTAGTTGAGGCCACCTAATATAAAGTGGCTCCGAAAATCTTAATGGTTTTAAAAACATAAATGTGACATGTGAGATTCACCTTCTAACCCTTTTCTTTTGAAACTTTTGCACACTCTCAGTGACTAATGTCCAGGCTTATTTAGATGCTCAGGCAAGGCAACAGGCAGTATTTCAGTGAATGGTTCATGCTCTGCGTGTCCAGTTGGGTCTTCTGACAGCAACAGCAAGCCAGATGTTGATTCTCCAGGCTTTGGCAACTCTGACAGCTGAAAATGTTTCTCCTCTGCCAGGCGTTTCTTTCGTTTCTCACCTCTTTTTTCACCTGACGAATCCCATCACAGCTCAGACCCTCTACGTCTGCCCACACAGCAAGATCCTTCAGGGAAAAAACCCACACACAATTATCAGCATTGCTGGGGTTTCGTTTTTTGACGATTCTCCTCATTCCCAAGAGGAAATCCTTACCACAAACAAAGAACATGTCATGATATCTTAAAATGAATGTGACGACAGCACATAATTATATAACAATTGGAAAAGTTATAAAACTTGGGCAGAGTATGAGTAGTTTTTCGTACCGCGCTTCCTTTGTTACTCCATAAAATCACAATATTGTTTAGCTCGCTTTATACTTTGGTGCTTTGTGTATTTGTGCGGTTTGTGCCTTTAGGGGCTGTTGAAATTGTTTTTGTCGCTCGTAAGAAGAATGACTTTAATTTGGAATGACTTTGCGGTCTGATCCTATTTACAGAAAGAGCAGGAATATTCAGAAGAACAATCAGCACTGGTGAACAAAGCCTACAGAACGCTGCAGAAACCTCTGAGTCGGGCCGTCTACATGGCAAGTATTTGCCCAATACATATTTGGACATGTGGATATTTGGATATGTGCATTTTATAAGAAAAATTTCAAAGGAAGAAAGAACCCAAGCGTACTTTTTTTCACATAAGTATTTCACATAAAGATTTTTTGAATGATCAAACGATACTGTTCAATATTCATATACTGTGACACTTTGTGTTTGTGAATTGCTGTATAATTCATATATAATCTATATGTAATTTTTTGGCACAAAATAAGGTGTAGTCGTGAGACAAACTCCTGCAGTACAAATGACATTTTCTACTTGTATTTGATTTATTAGTATCAAATACAATAACATTCAGAATATTTTGGGATGGTTGAAAATCATTTACTCACCCTAATGTCGTTCCAAACCCATAAGACTCTCGTTCATTTTCAGAAGACAAATTAAGATATTTTCAAAGAGATCTGAGATTTTTGTCCCTCTTGAGAGTCGATTCACCCAAAACTCGATTAAAAACGTTCATAAAGAGATCGCAAAAGAAATCCATTTGAATCGAACAGTTTAATCCAAGTCTTCTGAAAAGACATGATCAATTTATTTGATAAACAGATTTAATTTAGGCTTTTATTCATATATAAACATTGATCAGCGAACATTTAATATTGTTAATAGAACAAAATATGGTTAATAGAAGCTCAACCGTACTTGCTTGATGTGCAAGAACCAATGAGGTTCATTCTCGTGTTATGCAGCACGTTTGAGCTTCAGCAAGAATCAATGAGGATCATTCTCGTGTTACGCAGCACGTTTGAGCTTCAGCAAGAACCAATGAGGTTCATTCTCATGTTAGATTAGATTAGATTAGATTCAACTTTATTGTCATTACACAAGTACAAGTACAAGCCAAGGCAACTAAATGCAGTTTAGGTCTAACCAGAAGTGCAATAGCAGCAAGTGCAGGATATACAACGGTTGTATAAGTGCAGGACATGGATATGTACTGAATATATATAATATATATAAATAGAGAGATGGTAATTTACAGGTGAATATGTACAGTGAATAAATATACAGATGGCTATTACTATAAGCAGAATTTACAGGTGAATATGTACTATGAATATGATATAATATATAGATGGCTATTATTATAAACAGAATTTTACAGATAGAGGTATACAATGATATGTTAGGCTAAGATGAGGAATATAGCAGTGGATTAAGGTAGTGCAATAAATTATGGACAGAAGCTATCCGAGAAAGTGTAAAAGTGCAGTGGAAAGTGATTGCATATTACAGTTAGAAGTACGGTGCAAAATGCAAATGTAAACAGTAGGTACTGTAAATAACAGTCAGCAGTGCAAATGAGCATAATCCAATTAAGGGATGGTAGTGCAAAATGTATAAGTAAACAGTTAAACAGCACGTTTGAGCTTCAGCAAGAACCAATGAGGTTCATTCTCGTGTTACGCAGCACGTTTGAGCTTCAGCAAGAACCAATGAGGTTCATTCTCGTGTTACGCAGCACGTTTGAGCTTC
This sequence comes from Gobio gobio, assembly GCF_949357685.1. Taxonomy (NCBI): domain Eukaryota; kingdom Metazoa; phylum Chordata; class Actinopteri; order Cypriniformes; family Gobionidae; genus Gobio; species Gobio gobio. Next base: position 59,577,653 of record NC_137100.1, on the reverse strand, counting down.
AGCAAGAACCAATGAGGTTTATTCTCGTGTTACGCAGCACGTTTGAGCTTCAGCAAGAACCAATGAGGTTCATTCTCGTGTTACGCAGCACGTTTGAGCTTCAGCAAGAACCAATGAGGTTCATTCTTGTGTTACGCAGCACCTTTGAGCTTCCACAAGAACCAATGAGGATCATTCTCGTGTTACGCAGCACGTTTGAGCTTCAGCAAGAACCAATGAGGTTAATTCTTGTGTTACGCAGCACGTTTGAGCTTCAGCAAGAACCAATGAGGTTCATTCTCGTGTTACGCAGCACGTTTGAGCTTCATCAAGAACCAATGAGGTTCATTCTCGTGTTACGCAGCACGTTTGAGCTTCAGCAAGAACCAATGAGGTTCATTCTCGTGTTACGCAGCACGTTTGAGCTTCATCAAGAACCAATGAGGATCATTCTTGTGTTACGCAGCACGTTTGAGCTTCAGCAAGAACCAATGAGGATCATTCTCGTGCTACGCAGCACGTTTGAGCTTCAGCAAGAACCAATGAGGATCATTCTCGTGTTACGCAGCACGTTTGAGCTTCAGCAAGAACCAATGAGGATCATTCTTGTGTTACGCAGCACCTTTGAGCTTCCACAAGAACCAATGAGGTTCATTCTTGTGTTACGCAGCACCTTTGAGCTTCCACAAGAACCAATGAGGATCATTCTCGTGTTACGCAGCACGTTTGAGCTTCAGCAAGAACCAATGAGGATCATTCTTGTGTTACGCAGCACCTTTGAGCTTCCACAAGAACCAATGAGGTTCATTCTCGTGTTACGCAGCACATTTGAGCTTCAGCAAGAACCAATGAGGTTAATTCTTGTGTTACGCATCACGTTTGAGCTTCAGCAAGAACCAATGAGGTTAATTCTTGTGTTACGCATCACGTTTGAGCTTCAGCAAGAACCAATGAGGATAATTCTTGTGTTACGCATCACGTTTGAGCTTCAGCAAGAACCAATGAGGTTCATTCTTGTGTTACGCAATACGTTTGAGCTTCAGCAAGAACCAATGAGGTTCATTCTTGTGTTACGCAATACGTTTGAGCTTCAGCAAGAACCAATGAGGTTCATTCTTGTGTTACGCATCACATTTGAGCTTCAGCAAGAACCAATGAGGTTCATTCTTGTGTTACGCATCACATTTGAGCTTCAGCAAGAACCAATGAGGTTCATTCTCTTGTTACGCAGCACTTTTGAGCTTCAGCAAGAACCAATGAGGTTCATTCTCGTGTTACGCAGCACTTTTAAGCTTCAGCAAGAACCAATGAGGTTCATTCTTGTTTTACACAGCACGTTTGAGCTTCAGCAAGAACCAATGAGGTTCATTCTTGTTTTACACAGCACGTTTGAGCTTCAGCAAGAACCAGTGTAGTTCATTCTCTTGTTACGCTGCACACTTGAGCTTCAGCAAGAACCAGTGTAGTTCATTCTCTTGTTACGCAGCACACTTGAGCTTCAGCAAGAACCAGTGTAGTTCATTCTCTTGTTACGCTGCACACTTGAGCTTCAGCAAGAACCAATGAGTTTTGTTCTCATGTGTCAAGCAAGTACGGTTGAGCTTCTATTTACCATATTTGAGTGATCAATGGCTGCATCCGAAATCACACAGTTATACTATATATAAACACACCCATAGTTAATTACATATAGTAGGCGAAAAACATTGTGTCCGAATTCAAAGTACTTTTTAAAGGGTAACTCAACCCCCGATCAGAGCCTAACTCCACCCACTGGCAATATTTAAAAAATGCTGGAAAAGTGGGCAGAGCCCAGCGGAGACAGAGGGGATGAACCGAGGGCGGGGCTGAGCGGGGGGCGGGCACCTGAGACCCGCATTGACAGATTGATTAGGGCGTGGTGAGCTCGTGGCGTAGTGAGCTGGGTAGTGAGCCATTGGAAGAGCCAACATACGTCACAATGGCAAACAACGTCCAATAGGAAAATTCAACTGCAGTAGCCACCATTCAACCTAAAGAGGGCAGCACTCAGACGTTTTTACACCATACAGTATATTGTAGAATTAAAACACCTTATTCCCAAATGTCAAAACATTTACTCAAATCAATGAACAGCACTAATAAAGCCCCAGTCTTGCAGATCATTAACAAATAAAAGTTGTTTTAGGGTTTAGTTACCCTTTAAAGAGTAGGTAAAAAGTACCCGGATGACCTACTACTTCTGGCGAGATTCTGAAATGTGCATACGATGGACACTTTACTATCCCACGAGGCCACAGGAGCGGATTTGTTAATGACAGTGAAGCGAAGCAACTGACACTGGTAGGTCATGTGATAATGACAACATGGCGAATGTAGTACGTCCGGATTACATTCATACTATGTAGAACATATGGTTTTAACGGTCACAAAGGTCTCCAAATGGCGCTTTTCGCCAAGCACCTAGGTCTCTAAGATCAAATAATAAAGGCCTTTACTGTTGCCGGTCCGAGTCTCTGGAATAGTCTTCCTCAGGAACTTGGAGAGGTTACGTCTTTAAACGCTTTTAAAGTTGAATTCAAAAACTATTTCTTGTCTTTATCCTTTGAGAAGGTGTGCTAGTTTTTGGTTCTTAATAGGATGTGTGTTGTTTTAAGTTGTGTGTTGTTTTAATGAAGTGTCTCTTGATTGTACAGCACTTGTAAAGTGCTTTTGTTTTATAAATACAATGAATGAATGAATGAATGAAGCATTCTGAACTGCGAGAGACCTTACACTTTCTTCGTTGAATACGGAAGGCAGCCTGACGGTAGATAGATATTTTACTTTATATAGCTTTAAATATGGATATTTTTCTTACACAAACCCATAAATTTGCTTCAGAAGGCCTTTATTAACCCCCCGGAGCCGTATGGAGGATGGATGCACTTTTTGGGCTGCCATTATAAAGCTTGGATTAGCCAGGACATTTTTTTTAATATAACTCCGATTGTATTCGTCTGAAAGAAGATTGTCATATACACCTAGGATAGCTTAAGGGTGAGTAAATCATAGGGTAATTTTCATTTTTGGGTGAACTAACCCTTTAAAATGGCAGAGCATTAAAGTCGACTAGTTTGTGCAACCCCTACTATTTTCGTCAATCAATGTTTAAAGGAGTATGAAAGCCTAAATTAAATCTGTTCATCAAATAAAGCAATCATGTCTTGTGGAACCGAATGTTGATTAAATTTTATGGACGCCATCAGAGTTTTGTATGAATAGACTTTAGACTTTTAATTTGTGTTCCGAGATGAATGAAAGTCTTACAGGTTTGGAATGAGTAAATGGTGACGGAATTTTCAGTTTTGGCTGAACTAACCCAAACACATTTTGTGACCACTTCATATATTAACAGTTGCCATACTTTTCTGTGTATTTCACTTTTCCATATTTCACACAGAATCCAGTTGATCAGTGTACGCTCTCTGCAAAAACATGCACCCTATATATCGGGCAGTTTCTCTGACTATTGAATCTTATTTTGTAGTCTGTTATGACTGCTGCTGTTTGAGTAGCGCTTTACCCTCCATAACCTGCATGTTCTGCTCTAGCTGGAGCTGCAAGGGGTTTTGCTGGAGGAGGGTACGGACGCCACCGCGGACCCCGCGGTTCTCCGAGAGGTCATGGAGATTAACGAGAGCCTCGCAGAGACGCGGAGCCAAGACGAGGTCAATGCTATCGGGCAGTCTGTGCGAGGTGTGTAGGTCAGATAAAAAAAAGCTCCGACCGGAAGTGATTTGTTGAAATATTGCTCTGCTCCCACTCATGTCACTTGCAGCTTGTTTATGTGACCGTTTGCAGCACTATATTCATTCCATCAGAAAGTTCAAGGTTCTGTGGTTTTATGTGTGCGATTTCACTGCTTAAACATTGTGGTTGTGGGATTTATTTGTGAAAGGATGGTAGCGCTTCTGCTGTTTTTATACTGTATTTTACTTTCTTTCACCAGAGAAACTGAAAGACTTGACTGAACAGATGAATTCATCCCTAAACAAAGGTATTTTTCACTCTTTCTCTTCATGGCCTCCCAAATTTGTCAGAAATTCACCGTCAAGGCCTGTTGCACGCTCATTTCCATGGTATGTGAGTGGAAAATAGCTGTTTTTGTGTTTGCCTCACGAGCCTCTTTTTCACAGGGGATCTGCTGACCGCCAAAGGGCTTCTGGCTCACATGAAGTATTTTACAAATATAGAGGAACAGGTAAAAGGCAGAATCACAGAGGGTTGCTGAGGGAAAATTGTAAACAATTTGCAATTGTAATAGATTTGATACAGCTCGGTGAGAGATTTCATGCTTGTACTCTGAAGTTTTTATAGTAATATTTATTGTTATTAGTACAAATATGTTGGATTATTGTTGGTAACTGAATAAAGTACATTTATTTTAATCTTCTGTCTAAAAGAATGTTTTTTGTGTTCGCGACAATAACAACCCTGGTCCGTAGCACACATTTACACATAATACGTTGGGTAAGAAGTTTGGGTAACACTTTATTTTAGGGTGATGTAGTTCCACGTTCATACATGTACTTACTATAGTAGTAATAGTAAATGATGCATAGTTCAAGTAACTAACCCTAAACCAGACCCTAAACAGTAACACCATCCATCTCTATAGTAAGTACATGTAGTTCATTCATATTTTCAGTACTTATTTGAGGAAGTACAATGTAACTGTCACTTTACTACATGTAACGTGTAACAAAGACACTGTAAAATAAAGTGGGTTACACGTTACTACATGTAATTATGCATAATTTAATGTTCCTTCTGTAATAATTACAAGCAACTAACCCTAAACCAAACCCTAACCATAACTCTATAGTAAGTACATGTAGTTAATTAATATTAATCCGTACTTATTTGAGTAAGTACAATGTAACACAACCTTACTATATGTAACGTGTATCAGACACTAAAATAAAGTGGGTTATACTTTATTTTAAGGTTACGTTGTTACACGTTACTTTCTACATGTACTTAATATAGTAATAACAGTAAATTATGCATAATTACTAGTAACTAACCCTAAACCAAACCCTAACCATAACTCTATAGTAAGTACATGTAGTTAATTAATATTAATCCGTACTTGAGTAAGTACAATGTAACACAACCTTACTACATGTAATGTGTATCAGACACTAAAATAAAGTGGGTTATACTTTATTTTAAGGTTACGTAGTTACACGTTACTTACTACATGTGCTTACTATAGTAATAAACCGTAACCGTAACTCTATAGTAAGCACATGTAATTAATATTACTCCGTACTTATTTGAGTAAGTACAATGCAACTACGTCTCCTTACTACATAAAATGTGTAACAAAGACTCTGTAAAATAAAGTGGGTTACACTTAATTTTAAGGTGACGTAGTTACATGTTACTACATGTATACTATAGTAATAACAGTAAATAATGCATACTTACAAGTAACTAACCCTAAACCCTAACACTAACTCTATAGTAAGTAAATTTAATTTAGTTATTTAATTAATATAAGTAGTTAATTAATATTACTCAGTACTTATTTGAGCAAGTACAATGTAACCTTACTACATGTAATATGTGTAACAAAGACACTGTTAAATAATGTGTAACCCACTAACCATAAACCAAACTCTAACCATAACCGTAACTCTATAGTTTGATATAGACTATATTATTTGAGTAAGTACAATGTAACTACATCTCCTTACGACATAAAACCTGTAACAAAGACACTGTAAAATAAAGTGGGTTACACGTTACTACATGTACATACTATAGTAATAACAGTAAATTATGCATACTTACAAGTAACTAACCCTAACTCTATAGAAAGTACATTTAATTTAGTTATTTAATTAATATAAATAGTTATTAATTAATATTACTCAGTAATTATTTGAGTAAGTATAATGTAACTGTCACCTTACTACATGTAATATGTGTAACAAAGACACTGTAAAATAATGTTTAACCCAATTTATTTTAGTGTCTTTCTTACATGTTACTACGTCCTTTTTATAGTAATCACAACCATAAAGTAACTAACCATAACCCAAACTGTAACCATAACCTTAACTCTATAGTAAGTACATGTAGTTAATGAATACTACTTTGAGTTAGTACAAAGTAACTACATCTCCTTACTACATGTAACATGTAACAGACACTAAAATAAAGTAGGGTTAGGATTAAGGTGTGGTCAAGGTTAGTTGCATTCAATTATGCACAATTTATAGTAATAACTATAGTAACTACATGTAACGTGTAACAAAGACACTGTAAAATAAAGTGTTAGCTCCAACTCTGCTAATAAGACTTGCAAACATTCTCTCAGATGGCGTTCCATAAAGAATGTGTTACTTCCCCAAGACAAAACTTCTTTGTTCAGCGTCAAACTGTGATTGGCTGATGCCATGCTTATTTGGGTCTGGTCTTTTGGGAGAAGAGGGAAAACAGGAAACCCGCAAAATGATGAAACTCTACAGTTATAAAACAAAACTGTGCAAGGCAACAAGATTCATTTAGCCCGGTCTCTGTTTAAATCTTTAATGCTACTACTAGACTCGCAATCTCTGCGGTGCGCTTTGTGATGAATGCGTCTTATTTCTCTCTAATGTGAGCTGATTCATTAAATTGTAATTGGAGCTGAATTTGTGCTAGATGATGACATTACTCCGGACACACAGCCTGACATCAGTCTGTTATTAGATAGCGCTTCGACAGAATTTCTTTATTGCGCCAGTTTGTACAGTCGCTTATGGTGTGGTATGAATTCAATTACGTCCTAACACACTTATCGATGCAGGATTTATGAATGTGTGTGTTTATGTGAAAGGCAGCGTCAGGGAGGGAGAATCAAGGTGTGCAGGCTGGAACTGAAGATGCTTTCTTTGAGCTGTAGGGGGAAGCATGTCACCTCACTATGGAGGAGGTAGGCAGAAAACATCACGAGGGGTGTCATTTGTGTTTATGAAATGCTTGTTCTTAAGCATGAATTTTCCTCTTGTAATGAAGAGTATAGCTCGAGTAGATTTTAAATGACTGTGTTCCAACACCTTGAATTAAATATGTATAGAATGCATGGTTTTTAGTTCCCTTAAGATGGAAAATCAGTTACAAATCTTATTAGTTGTGTTCTCTAATGCTGTGTATCACTATCGCTCACACTTAGGGTTTTATGATATGGGCATGAATGATACCTCAAATCATGTGGCTTGTTGAGAAATCATTTTCTAACTGATTGTACTTATAAACTTCACAAAATGGTTGAACAAAATCCCTCAGACTTAAACTTAAAAAGGGGCTGAACCCATATCTGCACCGTAAAAAATGTTTGTAATTTTTTTACAGAAATACACAAAAAATGCAATTAAGTCACAGTACTCTATATACAATGAATGAAAAACTGTAAATGATTTACCATTGCATTATTTTTTGATAAAATACTGTCAAATGTATGGTTTTAGCAAGTAAAAAAACTAATGAATTACCATATAATATACAGTAAAAAATGATAATGGAACATTCCCAGAAGTCCTTACGTGAGACATCAGACATCAGTTATGTGTGGAAGCACATTTCCGCCACATAAGAAAGAAAATCATGCTTTGGTAAGTCGAAATTGTGACTTAAAATGTCAAAATTAAGACAAAGTACGAATTATGAGATGCAAGTCAAAATTATGACTTAAAGATGGGGTAATTGGTATTTCAAAAATGCTTTAGAAAAGTGTCTCGGGCCGAGGACCAAAACAAACTTAGAGCCAATCAGCATTAAGGGGCGTGTCTACTAATGACGGGGAGAAGGGAGCGCTCGTCATTATTCAAAAGACACGACACAGGACGGACATTAGCCGAGCGATGAAAAAACCAATGTGGAAGATTGGAAGTCTGTGGAACAAAAGAAGGCTTACGATCAGGCAAGAAGTATCAGCTTTCCAGCGCTGGAGAGAACTCAAGGAGCGAAGGCCGAGGTTGCTTTATTTCTTCTCGATAGGCGAGTAACATTGATTTTGTTTTGTTTCACAGAACTGCTTTTGCTTGAATATGCTCATGTGTCATGTTTGCTTGCTTGTCCATTTGCGATCGTATTGTCGTTCACTTCAGCGATGATAAAGACCCATTCATTTCCACACCGTATAAGCCTGGAGCGTCTAAACCTCCTCCACTGTCTGTTTCAACCATCAGCTCCCAAAGTGTGTCCGAAAAGTAAGATAATATACTCTGAATATATGTTTGTTTCCTTTGGTTCCTCTTTTCGTGATCGATATAACCCTCTAATCTTGTCATAATTGTAATATGTTCGTGCTCGTGCTATCGAGATGTTCACGAGAACTCTGTTTGTGTTTTTGGGATGTATGGGATGACTTTTTCACTGAACGTTTGACCTGGATTACCTTAGTAACACATATTGCTTTCACTTATTGAGGACATCATACCCTCGGCCGGCTGGCAAAGAAGATTCTGCCATAGAGACAGAGCGTATTTTAGGCCACGCCCACACTGGTACACACACCTATATGTGCAGTAAACATGCTGTCACTGTTGTCACTGATGTAAAATATCCAAATGTCAGTTTTATATATTAGATTTCCTGTCGCTGATTAAGTTTCCCTCCAGTGGGTGAGGTTCTCAGTGTAATATAACATGTCGCGCTCTGTCTCAATTGCCTGTATCCACTTTTTTGTCCTTAAACGTTTGTTTTTTGGGTCAACAGCTTATAAAAACTTCTGGGTTTTTTCGTTTTGGGTTGTTTATCTTGTTTGCTGAACACCTTCGTGAACCACGTATCAGCTTTTATACATTGTTATGTTTTTTGTTATAAGTCAAAAATGACAAGGAGGCAGCCTCACGCAATGCAAAGTCAATGGAGACGGTTTGATTGTTTCCCCCCCCGGTGGGCGTGGTCTTCAGATTATGACGCGTGTCGCACCACCTATCGTTTCTATAGTCGTTCTATATGTCGTTTCTATAGTCGTTGCCTGGGTTAAGTACAGTATGTGTGGGGCGGAGCTATTAAAATAGGGGAGTGTTTGTTTTGGGGATTTGAAATCAACCTTGGTTACCAGAAAGCACTTACACCACCTTTAAGTCAAAATTGTGAGATAAAAGTTCATAATTATCAGATAAAAAGTCGCAATTGACATCAATTTCAAATGTATTTCATAATTGACTTTTTATCCTAAATTTCGATTTAGTATGTCATCATTTTGACTTTATTTAGTATGTTGTTATTTTGACTTTAAATCATAATTTTAACTTTTTAATATCATAATTTAGATTTAAGACATCATTTCGATTTTGTAATCTCATAATTATGATTTACCGATGTCATAATTTCCTCTTTTTACATAATTATGACATAACCAGAGCATGATTTTTTTCCCTCTGGGCTTCCATAAATATTATATTTCACATATGAAATACGTTTCTTTTTATTTTTGTTATCAGTAATCCACTTGTTTGTTTTTTTCTGTTAATTTAATGTTTATTGCATTATTTTAGTGTCATGCGAGTATGTTTTATGGCCTCTTATGATGAACTGTGGTTAATGTGGCTTTCTTATTACAATGGTTAAAGTAGATTTTGATATCACTTAATAAAATATATGGTTATACGTTTTAAAATATATAGGCACCAATATGCCATCCTGCAATACCGGAAGCATTGTCACAATGTTTATTTTTTACAGTGAATTTGAGTTTTTTTCTGTAAATTTGACAGGACTTTTCTTTTTTTACAGTGTAGAGACAAAGGCTCAGGAATAGGCTATTATGATTTTAAGATAGATGCCACCTAGCAACTAGTCAGAACTCCTTAGCAACTGCTTAGAAATGCCCTGGCAACAACCATAGCAATATGACAGCATAATTTGCAAATGCAAGAACCAATCAATGTTTTTGGTGTTACAAATGAAGGCCGTATAGCAAACAAAGATCACGATGACTTTGCGTATTTGAACGCAGCTTTGTCTAAGCTGGTACTGTAGAAATGATCATAATTTAAAGAGAAAGTCCAGCTGCATCATCAACTCAAAGGCAAAGAAACAAGGACAGAAAATTCATTGGAGGTTCGAAAAACAGCTTAGACATGCCAGTTTGCATTTAATCTTTAGTTTAAGTCATGTAACGCCACTGGAGCATTGCCCTGTGGATGTCCCCCTGAAAACAGGATTAGACTCACTTGTTTATTAAGTCAAGAACGACAGTGTCACGTTTTTAAGTCTTCCACGCAGGAGACGCTATTTCCTTAATACATGTGAATTAAACCACAGACAGAGAGAAAGAGAAGAGGGAGAAAAAATAAAATAAAAATTGTGGCAATCTGATTATTATTCATCCCGTAATCGGAAGGCATCTCCAGCCCTGCCAAATTAATGGGAAAACATGATCGACCAGTTCTGAAGCCACTGCTGTCTCCACGATGTCTTTGAAATTGGTTTGAAAGGAAAAAAGGACGTGTGAAAAATGGATGGTGGGCAGGGAAGAGAAAAACAAGTTAAACCTACTGTGGCAGGGAAATTGGGTTGGATGAGGGAAAACAGGCAAGGATGCATGTTCTCAAATGAGGGCAAGTTTAATTGGTGTTAAAGGTGAAGTGTGTTTACTGTACTAGTGTCAGCTAATAAAATTGCAAAATTAATGACAGGTTTTCTGAGCACTCCCTGTCTGCCTTTGGTTTGCCAAACCGATTGTATTGCCCAAAACACACACCACTGGTAGGATGTTTTAAATGCACCTCAGAGTCATAGGGCCAGATTTACTAAACAGGGCAAATTAGCGTGGGAGCTCAATTCCAAAAAAGCGCAGATGGGAGTGGAAAGTTCTGCGCGTGATCTACTGATGGCGAGAAAATTGAACACAGACGCAGCCGGCTCATTTCCATAATGACCAACGCAATCTTAGCCTGGTCCTACCAGACTCTCGTACATTTCATTTGCACAGAGAGTCTGGCCACTCTCCATTGACGAGCGTTAACTTCCTTGAAGGCGGGTACTCTGTTGAAGTTTACAACTATTGGATCGGCCATAACCAATTGCTAACGTTTGGTCGTGACGCATGTCATCTCAAACTCAAAACCTCAGTCACTCCCTCTGTTCGCTGATTGGACCGGTTAAAATTTGACCGGAGAAAAACAGAGAATATACCGCAATCCCAGACGGAGTACTGAAGGAAAATGAAAATTGAGCGGAAGTACATACACTCTAAAAAATGCTAGGTTAAAAATAACCCAAGTTGGGTTGAAAATGTAAAACGGTTGTTTTAAGCAAACATTTAACCCAAACGCTGGGTTAAAACAACCCAATTGCTGGGTTAGTCCATTTTCAACCCATTTATTTTTAACCCAGCATTGTTTAGAGTGTATGGGGGTGGAGCCAGGCTAATGCAATCTACCAGAGGAGCGCAACTTAGTGTCTGGTTTAAAGGGTTTGTTCCCCCAAAAATGATAATAATGTAATTTATTACTCACCCTTATGCCGTTCCACACCCGTAAGACCTCCGTTCATCTTCGGAACACAAATGAAGATATTTTAGTTGAAATCCGAAGGCTCAGTGAGGCCTGCATAGCCAGCAATGACATTTCCTATCTCAAGATCCATTAATGTACTAAAAACATATTTAAATCAGTCCATGTGAGTACAGTGGTTCAATATTAATATTATAAAACGACGAGAATATTTTTCGTGTGCCAAAAAAAGAGGAAATAACGACTTATATCGATACGCTCTGAAGCTTCATGAAGCAGTGTTTTGAAATCGGTTATCACTATATAAGTCGTTATTATTTTTTTTTTTTGCCAAATGAAAAATATTCTCGTCGTTTTATAATATTAATATTGAACCACTGTACTCACATGAACTAATTTAAATATGTTTTTAGTACATTAATGGATCTTGAGAGTGTAAATTTCATTGCTGCCTATCCAGGCCTCACTGAGCCTTCGGATTTCAACAAAACTATCTTCATTTGTGTTTCGAAGATGAACGGAGGTCTTACGGGTGTGGAACGGCATAAGGGTGAGTAATAAATTACATTATTATCATTTTTGGGGGAACTAGCCCTTTAAGACATGCTTTTTTATGCTGTAAATAATGGCGCAAACACCAGTAAGTTGACTAGTGCGAACCTTGCGTGATTCATTTAAATACTCTCACATAAATTTTGCGTCTGACAGGGAAACTCCTACAAATGGAAATGCAATAAGTTCAGCTGCTAAAAATAACCCTGTCCACGCCTTTTCAGTGCTAATTTCTCACTGCATGTTTTTAGTAAATCCCAGTAGTTTTTTAACGCCAAAAGAGGGTTCGCGTTGGCGCAAGTTGTTAGTAAATCTGGCCCATAGTGTATTTACAATTTTCTTGTTTTATGCAGAGAGTATAGGCTAGTTTAAAATTAAAAACAAAACATCACTCTAAAAAATGTTGGGTTGAAAATGGACTAACCCAGCAATTGGGTTGTTTTAACCCAGCGGTTGGGTTAAATGTTTGCTTAAAACAACCCAATTGCTGGGTTAGTCCATTTTCAACCCAACTTGGGTTATTTTTAACCCAGCATTTTTTAGAGTAGATGCAATCACCTTTAAAGGCACAATATGTACGATTTTTGGATTAAAAAAATCCAAAAACCACTAAAACAATGTTATATATTTTGTTGACTTGTGTTGCTTTCCTGTAGCTCAAACAGTAGAGCGTGGCGCAAGCAACGCCAAGGTCATGGGTTCGATTCCCAGGGAAAGCAAGAACTGACAAAAATGTGTAGCTTGAATGCAATGTAAGTCGCTTTGGATAAAAGCGTCAGCCAAATGCATAAATGTAAATGTAAATGTAAATGTACTTACATTATCGCTGCCGCTTGAACTGACACGCCTACACAGTGATCTGTCACATCACATTAAAGAGCGTCAAAACGCAGTGTTGTAGTACTCAAGACAAGAGACCATATGGTCTTGGTCTTGTCATGGACTCGTGTGCATTATGACTTGGTATTGACTCGTACAAACATATTAGGAATTGGACTTATTCCCGAGCCCACTCGAGTCCCATTCAAAATATTTCATGATTATTACTGTATGTTAATATTCCTTTAAATTAATGTTTGATTGACACGTCCAATGATTAGTGATTTTCTTGTGCGCAACTGTGCATGACTTGAGACTAACGCTGATTCCTGCAAGGTTCTCTCCCACATCCATGACCCGCCCGCTCTCGTTACTATTTTACGTTGTGTCCACCCGCCATCCACCTGTAGTGATCCCACAGAGTCACATTGCTACATTATTTGTCTCAACTGTGTTATTTTAATATATTTACTGTTTACAAAGGAGGACAAATGTGTCACAGAGAAAACCAAATCTCATTTAATTAAATAATAAAATGAATACAGATACAATGACTGATGACAGTCTCAACACTTAGCACCCCCCCACCCCCCGGCACATTCACACCTTTGCATTAAAAAGGCATTAATTTTTCGGCAGTCATTCTCCGTAACTAAAAAGTTAATCAAATTGCATTCTCTTTTTCTTTTTTTTTTCTTTTTCTTTCTTTTTTAAAGATTTATTATGATAGGACAGTAGGTAGACAGGAAGCGAAGTGGGAGAGAGAGAGAGAGGGGGACGGGATCGGGAAAGGTCCACGAGCCGGGATTCGAACTCGGGTCGCCCGAAGCGCAACAGCACTACATGTCAGCGCACTGCGCACGAGGCTATTGGTGCCGACTCAAATTGCATTCTAATGTTGTTTGTGGATTTTCTCTGGTCTCGGTCTCAACTCGGACACAACATACTCTGAACTCGGTCTTGGACTCTGACTCGAATGAGCTGGTCTCGACTACAACACTGTCAAACGGCATTTATCGTTTGAATTTCGTGATAAATTGGACAGAATACTTAAAGGACAACTCCAGTGAAAAATGAACCTAGGGGTAATTAACACATGGTTACCGAGTAGATCGTTCTCTGGGATGCGTTTTCATTAAAAAATATAAAATGTAAAGAGTTTTATCTCTAAAATCAGATTAGCTTATAACGCTAGTAAATGGGGCACAGAATAAGTAAAATTAAATCTTTCGTTAAAGCGTTCGTGGCTAGACTCGTCGAGACTGTTTTCCAAGATGGCTCCTGTCTGTATACGCGTAATGTACTGTCTTTATAAAGTATCTTCTTATTAAACTGTTTGTACACTTACAACGTTCTCAATGCTTCGGTTTGCATCTAGGGATTATGCTACCGTGTTAGTGTGAGGCTATTTTGAGCCTTGTTAGTGGCATTAACTAGCGATTTAATTTTACTTATTCTGTGCCCCATATACTAGCGTTATAAGCTAATCTGTTTTTAGAGATAAAACTCTTTACATTCGACTTTCATGAAAACGCATCCCAGAGAACGATCTACTCGGTAACCATGTGTTAATTATCCCTAGGTTCATTTTTCACCGGAGTTGTCCTTTAATATGTTCGTGGGAACTAGGAACTCTGATTGAAGTGTGTTCCACGCGTAAAACAAGCCTACTGTTAAAGATTGCATTCGGTACCGTTCGGTACAGATGTCCTGTCCTGTTCGGTTCGGTACGAATACGTGTACCGTTACACTCCTAATTAAGTGCTATATAAATAATCGTGACGTGACTACTGGAGTGCCGGATCGCAGAGCGCATGCAAACATTCACATCGCTATGATCAGATGCTTTCTTGACTACTGTTTTGTCATTTTTGTCATGCGTTTATTTTATTGAAAGGAAAGCATGCAGCACATATTCATATCTACATATCTAAACGCTGGATGTTCACTAACAGTATGCTGCTGCTCGCATATTTCAAACTACTTTTTACCCCAGCGCAAAGTGAGTATATTGGTGCCTTTAAGAAGGCAGCACAGTTGGACCAGAGCACTGCATTAATGCTTCTGACCTTAGAGAGCATTACTCAAAGGACAGTTTAACACATTTTACCATATCTAAATCCATTCCCTAGATTTTCTCCCTCAATCAGTGCAGAAATTGTGAAATATTGTGTGGATTCCCTCTGGGCATGCTCGTATATCTTTGTTAGCTTTCAGTGCCACTTTTGATCAAGTTCTTTTTTGTGTGATTGAGCTGTGTGTGTCGCTCCATCATCACTGTGTTCTCTAAAGTGCATAACCCAAATATACCAGTATTCAGAAGTTCAGACAAGCAGATATAATCTTAAGAGTATAAAGCGTGATCATCGTGGATTGTTTGCGTGCAGTGTTCAAATAGAGTATATGCACCCTTTACACGATTACTCATTTATAAAGGACCTTCCATGTAACCTTACAAATGCTAATGAGATATTTAGCCTCAGCAGTGTTTAACTCGTGCTGTTTGATGCTCTTCATTAAGTCATTAATACTGCATGCAGATCTGCTATTTTAATCCTTCCCAAAACAGTTTGAATCAAGATGAATGTACAGAAAAACAACAACATATGATTCACAAGTGATCTTCCGCTTTGCATATTAGGGAAAATACCACAATACCTGTTGAAAACCTGTCCAGGGCACATAGTACTCCAGAAATGACGTTTTGCATTAATAATTATATATTTTTTTCAACTTTACAGTTTTTTGCAAAATTATTTTAAAGACAGTTATGCATATATTCTCATTCTCAGCAGTGTTTAACTCGCACTTCAGGCGGTCGACTGAAAGTTTACTTTATAAATTTTTAAATATGGATATTTTTCTTACACAAACGCATCAATTCGCTTCAGAAGGCCTTTATTAACACCCCAGAGCCGCGTGGAGCAGTTATTTGACGGACAGATGCACTTTTTATGGACTTCAAAAATAGAGCAACAATGAATCCAATTCTAATGCTTGGATTAGCCTGGACTTTTGTAATATAACTTTTTTTTTGTCTGAAAGAAGAATGTCATATACACCTAGGATGACTTGAGGGTGAGTAAATTATGGGCGAATTTTTATTTTTGGGTGAACTATCCCTTTAATGAAAAGTTTATGATAATAATATTCGAGTGGTAACAGCTCCTACACTGGGATTCAAACATAGGCCGTAAAAAAATATGGATGACGCAACTTCATTGACTTCCGCTGACGAGAGTTGAAGCTTTCGGAGGCCCGCACACGGCACATCTTGCACAGATTTGGGACAGAGTCTGCGCAGTAGTGATCTCGGGACCGGAGTTATGCAGTAGAGAGCAGGAAGAAGACGCTCGATTATCAAAAGCCCGCCCACACTCTGACAGATGCAGAACAATCGAGGCGCGTAGGCTTCAGTTTCTGAGAGGATGCTGCAGCCTTGAACAGGCTTGAACCTTAAACAGCTGTCGCTTGTTTAAGGTAACCAAAATGCTGTCCATTTTTAGAACCGCAGTGAAAAAGTAAAAGTTAATATAGGCCTATCCTTTTATTGAAACTGGTGCTTGGCTGTGCAAAGCGAAATTTCGAAAGATTTCACCCGCTGGTACTTTCGCTTTTGCCACAGAGTTCTTGTGATAAATAAATGTGTCGTATTTATGATAATCCACACATATTTCAGTTGACGAAAATAAATAATAAAAGCGTGATAAATCGCGAAAGACAACTGAATTACTGACAGGATGCTGTGTGCGCGCTCCGAGCACAACACGGACAAGCATAGTAGCCTTTGTCTTCGTTTGCGCGCCTAAACAGCCAAAGAAACACAGAAATATATCATAACGTCAAGTCGAGTATTCACATAAACACAGTAGATCAAGGGTCGGGAACCTTTTTTGACCAGAGCCATTTTTTCATTTTTGGTTAATGCATTTTTCCAAAAGAGCCACAGTAAAAAAACATATAAAATTATTATATTAAAAAAATTATATTAAATTCACACACATGAAGAGGATTTATAACTCAACCTCACAGTGAAAGCCCTGCACAATTAATTCCATATTGCAACTTTTTTATAGTTTGCTGCATGTTTGTTTTTAGTTATGGACCTAATAATTACTACTGTGGAAATTTTATTGGAAAAAGCACGTTTTAATATAATAATTCTATATTATTTTTTACTGTGGCTCTTTTGGAAAAATGCATGAACCAAAAATGAAAAAAATGTCTCTTTGGTCAAAAAAGGTTCCTGACACCTGCACTAAATGAATATGTCTTACTTTGATAAGAATATAATGATGATCCCTATTGAAAAAATATGTCAATGTTGGAAATATTTAATTATGGAAATAATAGGCAATACATTTTCTCTTTTTTTCTGGGATGAAATGTAACCTAGACATATTCATCTCAGTTTTTGTGAGTTTAACTCATAAACAGCTGCAGAAACACATACGTTGAAACATAAAAGGTCAAAGGTTATGAGGATTTGATTATTTTTATGTATGTTTATGGAATAGAATAGAACACTAACATTACTGTTTTAGTCTGAATACTGTTGCACTCATTAACTTCAAAAGACAGCCCCACATTCACAGTCATCTCATGAGAAGAGATTTCTTTTTTTGTCTTTAAAATTAAAATACAATCATAACAGAATTGTTCAAGCTGAGAAATGGGAAGCTCGGAGCTGTTCAATCTTTGTGAGTAATATTCCTGCTGCTCCCTCACGTCACCGCGGCACATCTCTGAGCTTTTGAAATGAGAGGATTTCAAGGGAAATGTTGCTTAAGCAACGTCTGCAGCAGGGGTTAGAGAGCCGGTGGTGGGTAGGTTAGTTCTTATAGACGGCATGACTCAGGAAGCATCGTTGCCTATTTGACATTCCAGTTGAGTCCTCCAACAGTGTGTAATCTCTTTAAAAACATGCATCATTAAGAAGCCTGCCAATTACTTACCTGGACACAACATGTCTCATTTGTAAGCACAAAATCATAGCGGATTACTGCTTGCTTATGGAGCGATACCAGAGAGGGAGAAAAGAAGAAACGCAAGGCATGCTTGTTTGTGACTGAGCCAGTCTACCAAATTTCATGCTTCATCTCTACAATGAAAAGATACATAAATCATTTCATTTTGCAGAGATATTTCCTGCCATCTTATTGGCTGCGTTCACTCAGTCAACCGTATTTATTAAAGGTTAGTTCACATAAAAAATCTTTACATTTACAGTTCTAAAACCACATGACTTTATTACTACTTTGGATCAAAGAATTCGATATTTTAATGATATATTATAGTTGCTTTTTTTAATGATGTATTGTGTGATTTTGAAATAGTTTTTACTTACAACAGCAAACAAGTAGATCCAATAATGTCTCTCAATAACAGCTAACCAAAGTCAGTCCAATTCTCTAACTCTCTAATCATATATCGTCAGATTAGGATAGAAATTATGATTATGAATTTAAAGGGCACCTATTATTCAAAATTCACTTTTACATGGTATTTGAACATAAATATGCCGGCACAACCACCTTATTATGTTAAAAATCCACCCACTCCTTTTCTTTAAGGGGGGGGGGGGGGGGGGGGGTGAAATGCTGTTTCTTGCATACTGAGCTTTTCACACTGTTAAAGACTTATAAACATGGACAAAGTTTCCAAAAAAAAAGGACGTTTGATGGAGTATTTCTGTGCCAAAAATACTCCTTCCGGTTTCTCATAAGTTTCGGAAAGTTTTTTTCGAGAATGGGTCTATCTGACGTCAGCAAGGGCGGAATGTCCTTGTACGGGCCGTACAGGCTCTTCTCCCGGAATGGTACGCGAGCAAGAGAGCAAATGCTCGCCCATTAACGCGCTCTTTTCGGCTTTAGGGAAGTCATCGGCTACGCGCTGCAGTCACAAGGCTTCACGAAATCAACAATGTTCACAAAGAAGTGTGTTTTTGGTTGCCAGGGCAAGACATTCCACCAAGTGGGGGCGGTCCAGGAAAAGATCAGTGAGAGCGATTTCATGCCTCTTTGGTATGGCACCACAAGGCGTCGTTCACTGGCAGAACGTAAGTTCCTGGAGGATGTGTAAGTCTGAACAAGTGAGTTTAGGTATATTGGTGCAGAGCCAGTGGTTGCTTTGAAGGCGAGCACCAGTGCCTTGAATTTGATGCGAGCGGCTATTGGTAGCAAGTGCAGACTGATGAAGAGAGGCGTGACGTGCGCTCTCTTCGGCTCATTAAAGACCATCCTCGCCGCTGCATTCTGGATCAGTTGCAAGGGTTTGATAGTGCATGCCAGAAGGCCCGCTAGAAGAGCATTACAGTAGTCCAGTCTGGAGAGAACAAGAGCTTGTACCAGTAGTTGTGTGGCATGCTCTGATAGGAAGGGTCTAATCTTCCTAATGTTGTATAGTGCAAATCTGCAGGACCGGGTTGTTGCAGTAATGTGGTCAGTGAATTTTAGCTGATCATCAATCACAACCCCAAGGTTCCTGGCTGCCCTGGACGGAGTAATGGTTGATGAACCTATCTGAATGGAGAGATTGTGATGAAGTGCTGGGTTGGCTGAGACCACAAGCAGTTCTGTCTTTGCAAGGTTGAGTTGCAGGTGATGTTCCTTCATCCAGGCAGAAATGTCTGTTAGGCAGGCAGCGATACGAACACCAACCGTGGGATCATGGGTTGAAATGAGAAGTAGAGTTGAGTGTCGTCGGCATAGCAGTGATAGGAAAAGCCATGTTTCTGAATGACAGATCCCAGTGATGACATGTAGATGGAGAAGAGAAGTGGTCCAAGCACTGAGCCCTGGGGAACGCCAGTGGCTAGATGATGTGACTTAGACACTTCACCACTCCATGACACCCTGAAGGACCTACCTGAGAGGTAAGACTTGAACCACTGGAGAGCAGTTCCTGAGATGCCCATCTTCATGAGAGTTGACAGGAGGATCTGGTGATTAACTGTGTCAAAAGCAGCAGACAAATCCAGTAAGATAAGTACTGTGGATTTGGAAGCTGCTCTTGCCTGTCTCAGTGCCTCCGTAACCGAGAGCACGGCAGTCTCAGTTGAGTGGCCGCTTTTGAAGCCGGATTGGTTGATGTCCAGGAGGTTGTTCTGTTCAAGAAACGTAGAGAGCTGGTTAAACACAACACGCTCAAGTGTCTTTGCAATGAAAGGCAGAAGGGATACCGGTCATCCCGGAATATGCTACAACTTCTGAAAAAATGAATAAATAACTTCCTGTTTTACAGAGGTAGCTATACAAAACATTTGAGTGCTTCCAATGCACAAAGTGCAATCTCTTAAAGGGTTAGTTCACCCAAAAATGAAAATTCTGTCATCAATGACTTCCCCTCATGTCGTTGGACAACCATAAGACCTCTGTTCATCTTCGGAACACAAATGAAGATATTTTAGTTGAAATCCGATGGCTCAGAAAGGCCTCCATTGGCACAATGCACTGTGAAAGGTACCCATAAAAGGTACAAAGTCCATCTCACTACAGTGGTTCTACAATAACTTTTTGAAGCGACCAGAATAGTTTTTGTGCTAAAACCTAAATAACGACTTGTATAGTGATGACCGATTTCAAAAAACAGCATCATGAAGCTTCGAAGCGTTATGAATCAGCGAGTCGATTCATGATTCGGATCGCGTGTCAAACTGCTGAAATACGTGACTTTGGCGATTCAAACCGCTGAATCGACTCACTGATTCATAACGCTTCGAAGCTTCATGATGCTGTTTTTTGAAATCGGTCAACACACCGGGAAACTGCTTTGCGCGGTCTTTTGCTGTTATTTTTGTTGGCAAATGGGAATTTGCGTGCTTCATCATGGTTTCACTGATATCTATGGTTTCACCACAGGGTTTGCAGCTCTTCGATGACGTTCGCGTCGGGTAATTACGTCACTTCAAAACGTTTCCATGGCAATAGGGGGAAATGACGGCTCGTGTGAAGTAAACAAAACATTTTCAACTGTCTGCTAATATTTATGACTTTTTTGCAACGAAAATGCGGGGATTATGAAATCATGCTAGCCCCACATATTTTGCACGTGGAAATAGGCAATTTACGCAGCGAAAGTGCGGCGTATTTGAAAAAAATGCGCCCCCCGCATAAATATGCGGACTTTGGCTGATTATGCATTAAATCATGCGATCGAATAATCGTGTTTTTCTGGAGGGACTGATATATAGGCTACAGTTACAGTACATGCCATTGAGACGTCCTGCTGTAGTCGTCGTTGCTGCTTCTTCTGTTCAATTTCAGCCTCTAGATCTGATTCTGGATCATATATGTATGGCTAAATCTGATTGATCTCAATGGTTTATTTAGGATAGCGTTTTTTCCACATTAAAGCTACACTGTGTGATATTTTCCCCCATCTAGTGGTGAAAAGGTATATGACCATCCAGTGAATTTTAGTTTCTGTTCCTCTCAATTCCGATTTCGTTTTAACTCCTACGGTGGCCGATTTAGTCCAAGATTAACATGGCTTCCAGTTCGACCTCGTCCACATTCGACACAGTGCCTGTGGGATATTCTGTGCGCAGTGGGATGGTTGGAACTCAACTGGCCTAATTATTCGGCTAGAAAGAACTGCAGCTAATCCAGAGTGAACTTTGATGATAGTAATGTTTATTCAGTCATCCAATTGCAAGGCATAAACAGGTTTGCGTGGATATGTACATAAATGTGGTGTCTGTGAGAGAACAAATAAGGATGGTAAATATACATACACAGTTAAGAACTGTATAACTATACTTATAAGTTACATTTGTATAATGTAACCGTAAACCAGAGCTTATTGTACCATATATAGGCGCTAAATGCAGCTGCATTAAAAGGAGCGGAGCTGCCGCTGCTGCTGCTAACAAGCGGTGTCCGGTTACAAAAGTGTGTGCGCCGCTTTAACGTTAGGACTGCAGTGCGCTCTGTATAACAATTGTTAATATGCCGATCAGACCTGATACATATTTCCATCAATATACATTACAAGCAAATATTTTCTAAAAACGAATAAACATTGTTGATAACAAAATAACTGAATGATTACTCAAATAGGTGAGCATTACGCTATTGTATGTTGACACAAAAATACTTCTGAGGTGACATCAACTGAATTACGCGATGACACACTCTGAAACACATCTACAATGACAATAACTATTATTACTTACGGAGTTATTAACGCACAGAAATACCACACAAGGAAAAAACGACTTTTGAGGAATAAACAAGCCAGGAAAACTCTGTATAACTCTGTTACTGGACGCTGCTGAGATGTAAACTCTCTGCGCATGCACCAGACAAGTCTGAACAAGTTGACGCGCACATGCGCGAGGCAGAGAATTTTGTA
Organism: Gobio gobio; assembly: GCF_949357685.1. Lineage (NCBI taxonomy): Eukaryota > Metazoa > Chordata > Actinopteri > Cypriniformes > Gobionidae > Gobio > Gobio gobio. The sequence goes on along the minus strand of NC_137100.1, from coordinate 59,555,469 downwards.
CAGTGCCATCGAGTATTAAAACCGGTTAAAACGCAAAAGGCTAAGCTTGAATTTACGGGTATTTCCCTCTTTGGCTAATGTACTTTCAAGATGGAGGGGCAACCTGGCGACCACCGTTAGATCCCATTACCTTATGTATTTTCAATGGCATATTATAAACTTACGAGAATACTTTATTACTTGAAAGAAGTAAATATACATTAATGAGCACATATATTTTTGAAAGAACTAAGTGTTTTTAGCTAAGAATAGACTAAAAAAGTTACACAGTGTAGCTTTAAGGATGTCACAGCTTTCAGACGCTCTCAACGCAATCGCTGCGCGTGCTCGTCATTCTTTAGCTCGGCCCACACGATATGCCTCCAGCCACTTGTTTTTTTCCCTGAAAGACTCGGTACAGCGTATCTTTCTTTTATAAATATACTAAAAACTAAAGACTTTTTGGAGATATGAAGGATGCAATACTACTCTGATGCAATACTAGACTGAAACACTGAGTGCCCCCCCCCTCCCCTTTAAATTCCCATAAATCATAAGCAGTGTCTCAGAACAAGCCGTTTGCAGATTCCTGGCAAAGTGATGTCACATTTCACAGGCCCTGTCCACGAGTGTTGATGGACACTGCCGTATTAGCATAGGCCCCGCCCTCTGAGAGCTGTACAAAGTCCACCATGTTTATCTCCTCACCAGAGCATAAACAGCAGCATTCAAGTAAGAAATGTATTCTTATTAAAGCTACTAAAGTTATTCAGTCAAAAGCAGTGAGTGATTTTCTGTCTTTCTTTTGTTGTTTGATTCATATTAACAGCAGATATAAGAGTAGGTACTGTATATTACACTGCTCTCACTTTTAATACACAGATCTAATATACACACAGGATTTCTGTACTTGCTGAAAAAGTGCACAGACATAACAGACTGTTTTCATGTGACGTTTCTGACATAACCTTGTGTGCATTTGACAGTTTAATCGCAATAACACATGAAAGAGAACTAGTTTAGTTTAATACTCACGGACGCACCGACATCCAGCTCTCTGTGTGCATGCGTCGGGTGTGTGTGCTCAAGTTGAGAGTGAAAGAGCTTTAAAACGCATGCAGATGATAATATTTCATGATGATGAAGAACTAAAATGTCACGTGGGCGTGTCCACGATAGAGATGATCATAACCAAACAGATTAATCATTCCTTTTCATTCGCGTGTTCACGAGCTGTGAAGGCTCCGCCCTCTCAAACTTAAAAATTGCCATTTTCAAAATGATCTGGAAGGAATTTTGATCAGAAACTTCACAGACACACTCTAGGGACACCTGAGACTTATATTACACCTTGTAAAATGGTAAATAAGTGCTCTTTAAGGCAGACACTTTGGTAATATGGTTTTCACTCTCTTATGGTAAACATGATTACTCCAAACAGTACAACGCGTCCCTGGATCAACATCTTTTTGATCCTGGAAAAACATTCCAATCAACCAATCAGATTTGAGGGACAAGTTTACAGTTTTTGCCAAGTTTAGGCTTACAACCAGGGTTAGGTGCTTCTACAATAGTGTTATTCACCATAATTTCCCTCTGATTTTTGTGAAAAGTTATGGTTATGGTTAGGTTTAGGTTAGTCTCAGCTTCACACAGACCGTTAGCTGAACGTCTGATACATAGGGCACACAAAATTGGAAACACGATTGAAGTCGTCATCTGATTGAATTCTACAGGATTTCCAGGAGACGTGTGTGACGTATTCTTTAACGGTCCGCCCTAGAAACAATGCCATGAAGCCAAACCCCCTCATGGAAGAAGAACGCTGTCGTGTTTACAACTGTGACAAAAAGGGCTTATCAGGATCAACTAAACGCTGGATTTTCAAAAGTATACATATAAAATGCATCCAAAAGTTTTACATACTGGTCTGTTATTGTAGGGACATCAATGTTACCATTTCACGCCCCAAAACATGACGCAGAACAAAACAAACTGTGATTGGTTGCTTTACATGTCTGTCAGGCGTTTCTTGGCCAATGAAAGCTGCGATGGAGTTGTAAGATGCTGTATGTAAGATTTAAAGCTAGTGGCTGAAATGGGTACTGCAGTCCAAATTCAAAATATAGTTTGCCCCGCCCCCTCCTACTCAGACTCGATGCTCACGGGGGTTCTAGTTTGAGGACATGCAACAGGAACGAGCGCGATGGACAATGGAAGGCGAGGAGACTTACACTGTAAGTTGATGAGATTTTTAGGCGAATGCCGAGGCTTTTTAGGTCGGGTAGAATCTGCGATCTCTGACCCAGTTTGTTTGCTGGCTTCAATGGCAGCAATACACTGTGTTTTCTGCCAACTGGCAACCTGTGGTGCTGAAATACTATTGGTTAAACTGGCAACATGCATTCTCGCACAGACCAAAACAAAAACAGACATTTCGACACGGAACACGCATTTTAAAATTTAATAACTGGCTGTAGCATTTTTTTATTGTTGGGAGAAACCAATATGTGAACTTAGCATGTTTCCTAAATATCTGCAAACATATTATGGTATTTTTATGCTTTAGGACAGTCAAAAACGTACATACAGCACCTTTAAGCGAGACTTTAGGTTTAGTGGTTAGAACTACGTTTTCGGACTAAAATGTATCAACAAAATATGTTGCGAAGGGGCTTTTTGTTCTCATAAACCAAAATATTTAATTAATCCAACAGTGTTTGTGAAAATATAAAAATGGATATCACAATATGCATTAATTTATATATACGTATGTATTATATATATTATTAATCGCACAATAAAAAAAATAGTATATTGTAATCATTTCACAGTTACTCCCCTAATTAATGTAGAAACAACTTAAAGACAGTATATTTTAAATATCTGTTGTAATGGCATCTTTTTATGAATGAAGGCCAGTATCACTGATGCTAAAACTGCTACTGATGTCGCTGTGAAATAATTTTTTTTAAAACATTAATAATAGACATTCAACATTACAGTATAATTGAAAGCTAGCCATTTCAACAATGATTAGGCTTTAACAAAATTAACGACATCTTTACAAATGAGGCCTGATGTTTAAACTTTGCGTTTGCACAAAATGGGCACCGAAAACTGCGAATGCCATTTCTCACACACATTGGGATTTTAGAAAAGTCCGTACACCAAGAGTTTTACTAGGGTAATATGGCAAATTTTTTATACTAATTTTATTTTATATAACTGCCATTCAAATTCCAAATTGGAAATAATGCAAGATTGTTTAAGTGGAATGTGTATTTTTTTTAAATGTATTTCTACTCATTTTAGACAGGATATTTTACTAAAATATTGCAAACCTGCTTATCTGTGTTTCCAGAATACAACATTAAAAACATCCTTAAAACATACACTTTTATTTCTATGGTCAGTGAATTAAGTTTTATGATATATGGATATGGTTCAAGATTCTCTTAAAGGAAAGATTTAAGGGAAAATTAATTTAATCACCCTCAAGTAGTTCTGAACCTGTATGAGTTTCTTTCTTCTGCAGAACACAAAAATATGTGAAAAAAATGGAAGTCAATGGGGCCCATCAACTGTTTGGTTACAAACCTTCTTCAAAATATCTTCTTTTGTGTTCAGCAGAAGAAAGAAACTCTTGAGGGTGAGTAAATGATGACAGAATTAAAATTTTTGGACTATCCCTTTAATATCTTATACAATGATGTTTTGCTTGGGTGATGTTTTTATCAAGACAAAAAGCCATGTTTCCACCGCAGGAACTTTCCCCAGGAACTAGGGAGTTTGGGGTGGTACTCGGTGTGTTTCGACCGCAGGGTCCAGGGTCTAAATGAAGTTCCGGGTAAATAGTTCCCCCTCAAAACGGCCCTGCTCGCGAGGTACTACTTTTTCAAAGTTCATGAACTTTCGGGGGTGGGACTTGGGCGCTGAACATGCTGATTGGTTGAGTTCACGCAGCATTTTTTTTTTCAACCACTATTTTTAAAAGTCTGTTGCGGTGCGTGCATTAAGAGTTGATTGCTATGCGAATAATACGACCGATGGGCCGACAACGAGGTTCAGGATTTATTACATTTATTTACAAAGGACGAAATCCAGTGGGAACTGTAAAGTCGACGCGCACAGTCCTACGTCACCGGACTAATCTTCACGGTACTTTAGATGGAAACGCAGACAGCAGCCGGTCTGGGGGAAAAAAAGAGTTCCTGAGATAAATTGTTCCGGGTAATTTCGGTGGAAATGGGGCTAAAGATACTGATTACGCAACACTTTATTCATGAGACCCCTGGAGTTTCTCATAATTGATTCCACGAGACCGAGCAGTTTCAAAGCAACACATTTGCTTGTCCACCATATCAATCTCCAAAAAGAGGTTCACGATATCTGTAATATCTGTAATATTTCCAGGAAAAGTATCAGATAGCTGAAAGTGCGACAGAAAAGCTCTTCCTCTCAGCAGGGATCATGGCCCAAGGGGACGCTGCTCTAGATTTTAATTAAAGGTTGGCAGGGCATCAAACCTCAAGGAGTATCGGAAGGATCAGAGAGAATAGCGATGATTAGTTATTCTTTTGAAAATATAGGAGATATTGTACCGGGTTTTGAGGGGAAATCTTTCAAAGCCAGCAGTCAGGTTTTGGAGGGGAAAAAAAGAGCACAAAATAAGATTCCCACGAGTCTCTGATGTTATCAAGCATTGATGGGTAATTCATTGATAAGGCATATTCATGTTACGTTTACGGAGTAAATTAAGTCCTCTATTTCTATTTGCCCAGTCAGTGTAATAGACTGAATATCTTTTAGAGATCTCGTTGAGCATTCTGCTCAGACCGTGAGATCAGGCTTTCCTGTAAATCCACCCGTAAACTCTGAATATATTGCCGACTAGAGTTTTATTCAAGCTTTTCAAAACTTTGGGTAACTATAGCCTGCAACAACAAAGCATTATGGCCCTAAAAAAAAGAGCTTTAATTTTTGGGTGTATTACATAAAGCTTTAGTGGTTTCAGAGCATGGTACATGGATTCATTTTAAGATCAGAGTCCAAGAAAAGTGCTTTTTAAAAGAAACTCTTCTGCACTATTGCACTCAGATCTAACCAAAACATGAAGATTTTCAGTTTGAAAATCTCAAAGGTTCAGCAACAGCAATCCGGTCCTAAATAGTATGTCTGGATTGCTGTTTCTGAATATACAAGATTTTCAAAACTGAAAACCTTCATTTTTTTGGTTAAATCTGAGTCTTGGGGTGTGTTCACACTTGTAGTTTGGTTCATTTGGTTCATTTGGTCCTGGTCCACTTTGCATTTACATTTGTATTTTTACACTGAACCTAAAGGCATAGGGATACACACTCTAAAAAAAAGGTTCTATATGGCACCAAAAATGGTTCTTCGTCGTAATCATAGAGGAACCACTTTTGGTGCTATATAGCACCATATCTTAACATGTTCTGTATATGGTAGCGGTGCTATATAGCACCATATCTTAACATGTTTTGTATATGGTAGCGGTGCTATATATAGCACTTTAGTTAGCAGTGCTATATAGCACCTTAGTCAAAGAACCGGTGAAGAACCTCTGAAGAACCCCTGAAGCACCAAAATTGGTGCTATATAGCACTTAAAAAGGTTCCCCTATGATTACGAGCCAAGAACCATTTTTTGTGCCATATAGAACCTTTTTTTTCACAACCTGAGTGTTCACAACCTGATTGGTCGGCTTTTATTAGGTATATTTTGCTACATAACTTACCGACAATCAAAACAAAGCTATTTTCTGGGCTAAATGCGCTCGTTGTATGTGTGTAGCTACATATGATGGTATTTTGACCAGCTGAGAACTTGTGAAGAGCTTATAAAATGAGTAAAGGAGTCAAAAAAAAATGAGCGGCAGGATTCCCTCTGTCACACACACAAACGAGGACCATATTAATAACGAGTATCATTAATTAAACAAGAACTATTGGAACAGGTTTGGTTAATTGAACTTTATGATGGTACCATACTTAACACTACGGTGTGTACTTTCTGCACCACTAGGTGCACAAAGAAAGGCTTGAATGAATTGTGACATTACAAAGCATTTTATATTTGCTTGAAGGAATTGCTAACTCATGCAGTAAAACCTGAATTTAGTACAAACGCTATTTCTAAGTGGTCACATTAGTGTAAGTGAACAGAACTGTTTCTACAGTACTGATTATGTTACTGTTGGCATCTTTACTTATTATAACTGCATATAGTAATTCAATCATTTTAAGCTAGTAATGTTTACCTCAGAGCAAATGTGGGTCTGTTATTAAGAGTTCTACCATGTTTTTGGATGACTTCAGTAAAATTGTGTTTAAAACTATATTATAACACCAATCCTCCATAGACTTGCATTAGAGAAGAGAAAAAAAGCTTGATAACAGATGGCAACAATTGCTAACAGGGCTGCACGATTTTGCAACATGGCTTAGTGTAAATATCAAATCGCAAAAGCTGCGATAATTAAATAATTATCTGCTGAGAGTGAAGCACAGCACTATTGTTGTAATGTAAAAATCTAATTATTATTAGTGCTGTCAAATCGATGAATCGCGATTAATCACATCCAAAATAAAAGTTTGTGTTAACATTATGTGTGTGTACTGTATAATTATTTGTATATATGTATATATAAATGCACACTCATTCATGTATATATTTAAGAAATATTTGCATGTATATACTGTATGTGTATATATATATATATATATATATATTTTATATTATATATAAATATTTTATATTATATATAAATATTGTATTTATATAAATATTTTTTTCTCAAATATATACACGTGTGTAATTATATATACATAATAATTATGTACAGTACACACACACACATTATGTAAACACACTTTTATTTTGGATGCGATTAATTGCAATTAATTGATTTGACAGCACTAATTATTATTATATTATTTTTCTTAACTTACTTTTATAGTTAAATATTACAATATATCTTTTTATTTTTATTTAGTAATATGTATATATTTATTATTATACTTTTTTCTTAACTTTTATTTTTCAGTTAAATATTACAATAGTAACTTTTCTTTTTTTATATTTATTAATATTATTTATATTGTTTTTCTATTTTTTCTTAACTATTTTACAGTTAAATGTTACAATGGTATTTTTTTCTGATCTTGTTTTTATTTAGTAATATTTTTATATTTATTTAGTAATAATTATGATATGTATTATGATTATTTATTATTATATTATTTTCTTAAATTTATTTTACAGTTAAATATTATAATAGTATTTTTTCTTTGTTTTCTTAACTCTATTTTACAGTTAAATATTACAATAGTATTCTGATTTTTTTTTAATTTATTCATATTTATTTAGTAATAATAATAATAATTATTATTTTATAGCCATATTGATATAAAATCATAACATTTTGGCCAAATTGTGCAGCCCTATAAACAAACACGGCAAACCTTTATCATAAAAATAATTTTTTCCTAATCAGTAATGATTTTTAAGGCTGGAAACTGAACGAGAAGAGAAAGAGGAACTGAATTTAGTAACATAATTTTGCATTCCTTTAATTGAATTGGAATTCTCATTATTTTATATGTAATGTTACTTTATGCCGCACTCTGTCACACAAGCCTGGCATATCCAGAGACTCTAAGTGCGCTACTGTTCTTGTAATGACATGCAGATGCTTATGCCAAACTACCTGTATCCCGGCCGGCCACTGCTTCTCATCTTCGAGCATCTCTTCAAACACTGAAATCAGCCAAATGACTATGGGGGGGTCCAGGCTTCAACCGCGAGTGTTAGCCTTTGAATAAACAATTACCGAAGTGCGGCCTCCACGGTCTTTCCGGGCGATAATGATGCGCCGAGCTTTTGTGCCATTTCCTTGCTTGTAGTTCAACAGCATCGCAACGTCTCTGGCAATCCCTGTTTCCATGCCAACCACATCCTCCGTCCGCCTGCATGCAACTCCACAGAACAATAAACACAAAAAAGGCTGATTATGGATTTCATAGTCATCACACCTGTATTGATTCTGTTTGTCCTTTGATGTGATGGAAGATGATAATGCATGGCGTATCGGACATGATGTCCTCCGCCTGCGTCTATGTGAGTCCTATTGAAGCTTTGATGCAGGATCCTGACAGCTGTAGTGACTGCCGCATTGATCGACTCATTAACAGGAGGTAATACATTTGCTTTCCTTTGTGAAGCCATTTCTCTTTATGTCTCCCCTCTCTCGATTTTCCTTTTCACACACACACAGAGACCCGGAGAATATGGTCATATCAGACCTGCCTATTGTGTCAGGGCCTCTGGTTAGTATTGAGCGGAAGCATTACACGGTTGAGAGCAGGCGGCAGAGTACGGGAAAAAATAAAACCTTCGGCTTTCCTTCAGCCTTATTGCAGTTATTGCGTTTGACAGGACAGTGACCACATAACTCAATCTTGTCAACACTCAAATTGAAGGCCCTGAAGGAGTATGTGTTGCTATTGACCTGTGTTGTCCATGGCTTCTGACTTATGAAATGGTACAAGTCCAACCTGAAGGCATGCTTTAAAAGATTATTTCTTTTTCTCAACTGCCACTCAATCCAATCCGTAGACGGATGCAGACCTTTATAATATAGGATCGTGAGTTTATAAAGTCTCTCTAATCATTACTGATGTGCAAATCGGATCTCTCATTATGTGCGTGGCATAGCCTGGACGCCAGCCGAACTTAGCCCCGCCCACAACATTTGAGGTCGGGAAGTTCGGTCTGGACTTGATCCGTTGTCGAGCAACTATGCTCGAACCAGAGCTGTTCGGACCAATCAAATTGTCAGGGCGGGCTTTATACGATGATAGACACATGATCAACAGTAATGAAATAATCCACGTCACCAAAGAGTGGGTTGAATCCTAAACGGAGAACTTGTTCGTATATGCATTCACCTTTACTATTTCTCTCAAAAATGATGATAGTGTTGGTAAGTACTCTGTGTATCCTTAAATTATTTTTACAACACCGGCAAAGATCGTTTGCACTCATTTACTTTTTCTACTTATTCCAGCGTGCGTGCAGTTGAGTTCTGTTGTGTTGGGGTTACAGTTTAAGACCTAGGACCAGTAGTGAAAAATGAAGACCAAGAGTCAGGAGTTTAATTAAAGAAAAATTTACTGAAGAATAGTTTGCAGTTTCATCAGCAGATCCCTGCTTCAAGTCTCAAAAGGAGTTCGTAGGCTGCGCTCCCTCTACCAGCCTCTTGTACATACAATATCTCAACAGTTATACTGTTTTCAAGGTCTCGCCACGTCATTACTGCCAAGTGGATGATTTCGATTGCCTCAGAGAAAATGAACAGTCATGGTAATTTTCCGCACATCGTCAGTTAATCAGATTTACGTGTACACTTGTTGACGCTTTCACCCCGGAATTAGGCACGTGATGATCTTCCAGATTCTGGAGCAGGCGCCAGCTTGCCCAAAACAACAAGCCCCCCATCTTTTAGGATGCCTGTAATCCTCCTCCAATACTGATCTGGAACACAGAATACTGCGCACACACACAGATACACAGTATCTCCAAGGTTGGAGTTGAGCTCTGGTCCAAACAGTGAGAGGTACAGACAATAGTACAATTGTATTCATACAATTCTTTAGGGTTTCAGTAATAGAAAATATCAAATTAAATTAAAGACAAATCCATATTTAATCTCTGGAAGCCGGGCTAAATGAGCAATCACTGTTAATACACTCCCATCGAGTTAGAGGTGTGTGATACCTCCAAAATCCAAACACACGACAACATGTTCTGAAATCAAGTGTTCTAGTGACACATCACACACGCCTAGGACAGACACCACTCAGAGACCAAATATAAACTTTAGAAAATATAAAGGAAGAAACAATCAGTGGTTCTCTTGATTTAAGCAAAATCATAACTGGGGTGCGTTTCCCGTACAATGGCGTAAGGCCTCCCTAGGGGGGTCCAGCGGTATGCTCCCTGGGAATTTTTTTTTTTTTTAAATAAATAATTAAATGGCACTTTCCGGAGAGTTTTGTGCAAAGAAATGGAGATATTGAGTCTTACATGATATGTGAAAAACTGCAAGGTTAAAAGCATATACTTTGCATTGTTGTAGTATCAACAGGTATTAGGACAAATAGCATTTACATTACTGTTAATCAGTCATCACTTGACTACACATTGTATTACCTTATGATATACACTCACCTAAAGGATTATTAGGAACACCCTACTAATACTGTGTGTGTTTGACCCCCTTTCGCCTTCAGAACTGCCTTAATTCTACGTGGCATTGATTCAACAAGGTTCTGAAAGCATTCTTTAGAAATGTTGGCCCATATTGATAGGATAGCATCTTGCAGTTGATGGAGATTTGTCGGATGCACATCCAGGGCACAAAGCTCCCGTTCCACCACATCCCAAAGATGCTATTGGGTTGAGATCTGGTGACTGTGGGGGCCATTTTAGTACAGTGAACTCATTGACATGTTCAAGAAACCAATTTGAAATGATTCGAGCTTTGTGACATGATGCATTATCCTGCTGGAAGTAGCCAATCGAGGATGGGAACATGGTGGTCATAAAGGGATGGACATGGTCAGAAACAATGCTCAGGTAGGCCTTGACATTTAAACGATGCCCAATTGGCACTAAGGGGCCTAAAGTGTGCCAAGAAAACATCCCCCACACCATTACACCACCACCAGCAGCCTGCACAGTGGTAACAAGGCATGATGGATCCATGTTCTCATTCTGTTTACCCAATTCTGACTCTACCATCTGAATGTCTCAACAGAAATCGAGACTCATCAGACCAGGCAACATTTTTCTAGTCTTCAACTGTCCAATTTTGGTGAGCTCGTGCAAATTGTAGCCTATTTTTCCTATTTTAGTGAAGATGAGTGGTACCCGGTGGGGTCTTCTGCTGTTGTAGCCCATCCGCCTCAAGGTTGTGCGTGTTGTGGCTTCACAAATGCTTTGCTGCATACATCGGTTGTAACGAGTGGTTATTTCAGTCTTTGTTGCTCTTCTATCAGCTTGAATCAGTCGGCCCATTCTCCTCTGACCTCTAGCATCAACAAGGCATTTTCGCCCACAGGACTGCCGCATACTGGATGTTTTTCCCTTTTCACACCATTCTTTGTAAACCCTAGAAATGGTTGTGCGTGAAAATCCCAGTAACTGAGCAGATTGTGAAATACTCAGACCGGCCCGTCTGGCACCAACAACCATGCCACGCTCAAAATTGCTTAAATCACCTTTCTTTCCCATTCTGACATTCAGTTTGGAGTTCAGGAGATTGTCTTGACCAGGACCACACCCCTAAATGTCTTGAGGCAACTGCCATGTGATTGGTTGATTAGATAATTGCATGAAAGAGAAATTGAACAGGTGTTCCTAATAATTCTTTAGGTGAGTGTAGTGACCCATACAATGTGCCAAACATAATGTACCACACGAAGAGACAGTGCAGCATATGACAGTAGCCATAGTATGATGCATCGTTGAAGAAATTAACTAGCTAGTCACGACTTTTTCACAAAACCATATTGACGCAAATCTGTCATTCAACCACGTTGGTTAATGATGTCACGCAGGTGGTGGAGTATTAACTTATTTTATTGAATTAGTTTGAGATCGAATTCATGGACTAATAGTTATTTTTCTCAGATATTTTGCTTTATTTCCAGATTCAATCACAGGCTCGTTCTTACGTACTAGAGCACATACGCACATGCGCACTCTTCAAAAACGGCGAATCTTGACAAACTAAAAGACGTAAATGACATTTGTATGTATTTCAAATTAAAGATATAGATTGCAATGTCAGCTTGCTTATTTTGCTCAAGGTAAGGATTTATTAAGTCCACATGTCATGCAAACAAGAAACTATGCTTCTAACCACAGGTCGAGAGCTGTCGTTCCAATCACGCAAGTTTGCGATGCTGTATGCGAATGTTCGTTGGGACGATGGTTTCGGGAAACACCGACTGGTTGATCTATGTTGCTAACGACGGAACTTGCGACCATAGTTGGCTAACGATGCTTTTGGGAAACGCGCCCCTGATTGGTTGTAGGTCTATCCAATTGAGTGCAGAGGCATTTTCTTTCCTGGTTCGGTTGAAACGCCCCATAATCACAGCCCAATGGAGCAGTATCAGACTCATATTCTGACTAGAATCTGAGTATGACGACATCAGGCTATACGAGGCAGAAAAGGCCCGTTTGTCTGCATCTGTGATTCGGCTGTAGTGATGCTTTTGATTAATTTGTTGCCTGAGACCATTGAATGAGCATAAACATCTGACCCGCACAGACTGGGACAGCCTCTCATCATCTGCTTTTAAAGGTATAGTTCACCCAAAACTGAAAGCATTCATGCAACTCTATTTCATTGTTTTATGTTCTTTCTTCCATGCAGCACAAGTGAAGATCCGAAGTGGATGATCAATAATAAATAAAATCAATAATAACAATAATAAAAATAATAATAATAATAATAAAAATAAATCAATAATTATAATCAATAATATTATAATCAATAATTAAAAACATCATAAAGGTATTATTGTAAGATAATTTATTGCCTGAAGGCATTTTTAGAGTTGTTTTGTCTGAGCAACATACACAAAAGTAAAGACTCATAACTCCAAAACTACAGTCAAAAGGTAGGTATCGATTGATGGAAAACGTTTTACATATTTAGAAAAATTACGTTTGGACATTCTCAGTTGATGCTGATTACATTTCACATATAATTTTTTTTTTTTTTTAAGTTTAGTTTTCATTTTAGAGTGCAACAGTTTGGTTCTGGAAGTAAAAACTCATTTTAATTTTCCCCATTGGGAAATTTATTTTTAACAATGGCTTATAATAAACCTTCAAAGACAGCCATACTGTGCGAGGTTGTTAATTAATGTTATATGCCTTTGTTGAAGCCATCAGCCCACATTATTTCAGCTTATATTTAAATAATGTTTATGTTAATGTTTTGGCAATATAGTGTATGTCAGTACAAGTTTCTTTTAAATGAAACAGCTCAAATATGCACTTTTTTCTGGGACTAGATTTAAGCCTCATCTGTGAAACCGGGGGTAAGGCTGCCAAAGTTAATGTGTTATCAAGTATTATTTAAAGATGCATTCAATTTCTCAGCACAGTCTGTTATTGTTCTTGCTGTCTAGTGGGATTTTCATGTTTGATTTTTATTTTTATTTATTTCTTTTCATTAAGCACTGCTTGGATGTATAAATTGCCAGCAAGTTTTGTTGTATTGAAAATAGCTGCTGAGATTTTCTGCCTAATTTTGTTTCATTTGGTGTTTCATATAGAGGAGGCAAAATAACAACATTAGGGTGAGTAAATGATGATAAATGTTAATTTTCTCAACAAGTGATGTGCACCATGCAAACCCTCTAAACACTGTGCACTAAGCAAAGCAAACTAAAGTTTTTGTGCAAAAAAAGCTGGAGTTTTAGGTTACTTTGCCCCTTTTGGCTTAAAGGAAGTTTCTCAATGCGCTGCTTTAAGCTTTAAAGTCTCACCAGGACTGTGTATCCTCTGTGCTAACTTAAATGTAACATCAATATAACTTGAGCTGTGAACTTAGGCCTTGGTTTCCTAAAAGTCTGATGTTTATAAAAGCGTGCATAAACTTCAAAGCTTGCTCCCAAAAAAAAAAAATTCATGGTCTGCTGAGAATTGCATCACAAATGAGCAAAATTGCAAACCTTGTCCAAGTTTGATGGTCTACTGTAATGAATATGTAGTTTGGGAGTGTCATAATGGTGCAAAATAAAACAGTGTCAATGCAAACAGATTAAATAACAAACAATAACATTTTAAAAACTGTTATATTTAAATATATATTCATGTGATTACTCCATTACTTCATCCAGTCTTCAGTGTCACATGATCCTTCAGAAATCAGTCTATGACGGCGATTTGATGTTCAAAAACATAATATGATAGATAATACACTTATGCTGTATTTTATTTTGAAAACCGTTATAACTTTTTTTTTCAGGATTTTTTTTGGGGTTAAACAGAAAGTTCAAAAGAACAGCATTTATTAATGAAATATATATTTTGTTACATTTGAAAAGTCTTTACTGTCACTTTTTTTGAATATATTAAAGTATTCCTTTCTTTAAAGAAAATCTTACTGAGCCCAAACTTTTGAATGATAATGTATAACCCATGCTATTTACAAGTGATCTGCATGCTCAACATTTGGTATTAACACATGCGAAACCTTCATTTAACTATGGGTGCGTCAAAGATATCTGCAAAATTATTCTTATAATTCACTCACAATATGCTTACAAGTGCACACTAAATCTGTTAGATTGAACAAGCAAATTTAAAGTTAACCATGACCAATTTATGCAAAGCAACATGAACTTTTCCCTGCCATTGACAGAATTTTCCGCCTTTACGTGTTTTCACTGTTATACGGTAGGGGGCGCTATTACGCAACAGAATCTCTGGCTCAAAACACAGGTGAAGATGAAACAGAAACAAGTGATGTAAAATAACGCGATCGCCAACATTAAACAGCATATAAATCAAAACTGTTACCGAATGAAATGTCGACCCAGGACGAGCTTAGTTGATGGACTTGATCAACTCCATCTATCCATGTTTTGATCATCATTCTGAATCCGATCTAGACAAAAGATTTTTCTCCGATTTTTGCTCAAAATGTTCCTTTTTTACAAAACTTACTCACATTCAAATGTTGATAAAAAATAATGTTTAAATAGAATAAAACTACGTTTTTTGTGTGTGTTGTGTGTTTAAAAGCAGAGGCTCGGTTCTCACTTTTGATATACAGCATGTTCAGATATTCATACAAAAAAATATTCTGCATGGGGGCCACGGAAATTTTCTTAAAATGATCAAAAATGCTGGTGCTGGCTGGCAACTTTTTTTCAAAAACACTGGCGGGGAAAGAGTTAACAATTTGAATAATAAGCATTTTTGATCTTATATGTCAAGCTGTGTTGAGCAAGCCATCCAGATCCAGTAGCTACTAATTAAATAAGTTCAAAAGTGAAAGTATAAATTGGTTCGTGGTCCTACAACTGACTGAACCTGCCGTTCCTGACCCATTTCAGCAGCTCTTCATCTCTGAATAGAGCTGTGAAGAAAGAACCTCTTCTTGACCGGGTTGCTCTGATTGGTTGTGGTAGCCGTCGCCAAAGAACTTGAAAATACTAATCTGGGAGAGCTTTTGTCCCCGAAGGCTAATTTCATTCTCAAGAGTTTGTCACAGAAGCGCGGAGAGGAAGGTGTTGAGCAGGGACAGCGTGTTCTGTGAAGCCGCTCTCTCTGAGGGGTTACTGGTCCATGTCTGTTTAGTCTAGCAGCTGCGGTTGCCAGGTGTTATGACAGCATGTTGAAGCAGCATATGAAGCCTCATAAGAAAAACATCCCTTTAGCACTGTGTTTAGCGAACAATGTCTGAGGTAATTCCTCTTATTCAATTGCAAAGTTAAAAGCATTACATTTTCTGTTGATTTCTGTTGATGCAGGTTAAGTTTTCAATAAAAATGCGAGATATTAACCTTGTAAGACTGATAAAAGGAATTTTTCTTTATTAAACCTTCTAATCTAAAAAGAAATATAAAACATGTTTAAATATGTGTTTTTTGTTTTGAGTATCATATTTTATACATCAGGCTTTAATGGCTCATATAGAATGATATACAGTAGGAGAATATGGAGTTTTTACTTTTATTCAGAGGCCCAACTGAGCAAAATGCAATTCGATGCAGTGATATTCAGATGTCAATTGATTAAAAAATACTGTGAACAAAATTATAAACGCAACACTTTTGTTTTTGCCCCCATTTTTCATGAGCTGAACTCAAAGATCAAAGACTTTTTCTGTGTACACAAAAGGCCCATTTCTCTCAAATATTGTTCACAAATCTATCTAAATCTGTGTTAGTGAGCACTTCTCCTTTGCCAAGATAATCCAGGTGTGGCATATCTTTGAGTTCAGCTCATGAAAAATGGGGGCAAAAACAAAAGTGTTGCGTTTATATTTTGTACAATGGGATTAACAAATTAAATCGCACAGTTACGGCACATGCTTTCAGTGCAAAATGCTGAACAGCTAGTTCATGCATTCATGACCTCAAGGCTAGATTATTGTAATGCTCTACTGGGTGGTTGCCCTGCTTGCTTAATAAATAAACTGCAGCTGGTCCAAAACACAGCAGCTCGAGGAAGTATGATCACATTAGCCCGGTTCTGTCAACACTGCGCTGGCTCCCTATTAAACATTGCATACATTTTAAAATCTTGCTTATGACTTAGGGCGTTTTCACACCTACCTTGTTTGGTCCGGATTTTCGTACTTTTCAGTTTGGTCCGAATCAAAATTACAAGTGTGAAACCTCCCCCGTACCACGGTCCAGACCAAACAGACGAAATTTGGTCCGATAAAAAGAGGTAGTCTCGGTCCGGATCAAACTGAACAAAGGTTCGGTTCGTTTCTAGTGTGAAAGCATTTTCTGTATGGTTCGTACTTTCAGACCATTTACAGGAAGTTCCTGTTTATATTTAAATATTATAATGTTATTTTTAAATTCAATCTAGGCTACGTTGATTATGAAAAGTGAAAAGATGCGCAATATGTCAGAAGACAGAAGGTCACAAATGATTTTGAGCAAAATTTTGTATGATTTTGCTTAGAAAGCCTTTCTTTAATGTGAATTTCGTTTTGTATAAATGGTATCTTAATTTTAATCAACGTTTAATCTGATAATTGCCTGGATTTAATAAATAAGAAGCAAATAGTCTATAGCAGACAATAATCGCGGGAGCGATCACATGCTTTGCACGTGAAGCTGGAGTGCGTCTCAAATAAACCGAAACTCAGCAGGCTACTTGTCTCACAAACATGAGAAATATGTGTATATAAAGCTTGAAATGTCCACTTTTAAACGTAACAATTAAAAAATAGTCAAGCAATGTGCACTGTTCACTAGTGGCAACGATGTGCGTCCGTTCATTCATTCTTGTCAAAGACGCTGACGTCAGACGCACGTCCGTTTACAAACCAATCAATGTCCAGATGCAGCCCACATAGTAGCCCATAAAGTTATTTAGTGCGCTCGCATAATTGCAATGTGAAACCAAACCAAAACTAACCAAATGTATAAAATGTATCACAACATGAACTTTGGTTCGGACCTTGGTGCGGACTTTCAGGTGTGAAAACGCCCTTACATTATGCCACCTGATGGAGCCACTGTCACCGTTGGCTTGGCTTGCTCAGTTGGCGACACTCAATTTTAGGTAATTTTAGGTAAATATTCAAATACATTTTCAATTATATTACTGATCTGCCCGCATTGTCACTACATGATAATTGAAATGAGCTGGATAACATCACGGTTTTCTCCAGAGCGGCTGTTCAGCTGAATCAAATTCTGTTGATTTATTTTACGGTTTAACACTGAGAAGCTGCTTTGAAACAATCGGCATTGTAAAAAGCTCTATATAAATAAAGGTGACTTGACTTAATATAGAAAAAACTTAAAGACAGTATATTTTACTTATTCGTTTGATGGCATCTTTTTATGAATAAAGGCCAGTATCACTGATACTGCTACTGATGTCTCTATGAAATGTCTTTTTTCTAAACATGAATTATAGACATTCAACATTACAGTATAACTGAAATCTATCAATTTCAACATTTATTAGGCTTTAAAAACAACTTTGAATTTAAGTGAACTTAAAACAATCTTCACGTAAACCCATTATAATAAATGTCATATTTACCCGTGGCCTTCATACAGGTAGTATACAGAAATTGAATAACGTTATCAAAAACTTTTCAGCCTTCACTGCATAAATTAGATATAGATGAATCATTATTAAAGCCACAATTTTCTTTGTTACCTTTGTTCTTTGATTAACTTTAATAGCAGAATCACAGCAACTGGTTTATTAGGCACTGTCACTTTAAGATCTGCCACTGCTGAACATGACACGCTCTCACGCATCTCATTCTCTCACAACTCTTTACGTTCATTTAAGATGCTATTGAACTCATTTAAGACTGCTCTTGGGTGAATACTCGACAAAGTGGTCATTTTGGCATAATTCTGTGTGTTATTGTTTGTTCAAGCACGAAAGAGAACTCGATACTGCCGCACGTCTTTCTGTGCATAAACCGTGTGTGTGTCACATAGTCAGGACATTCACAGACAGCGCGTTCTCTTTTGTCTTGTGGCACTTGAATGGTTTAAAAACATTTGCGTGAATAAGAGCGTGATCATATAATGTAAAGTTATCAAAATTATAAGGAATAAAAACGGATGCTGCATCAATTGCATTAAATATTTGTAATGTGCTAAACTGAATAAAATCGAACTAAATAATCGCATGCGTTAACGTGCTAGGGCTTTGACAGCCCTAATAGCTTTTCAATCAATAAGTATAACAGACAGAAAAGCTTAAAGGAAAAGCATATGTTGTCAGGTGATATTTCTCAATAATATGTCTTAGTAAGAATATATTTAAATGCTTAGTTCTATAATCAAAGCTCTGTAGTTTTTATTTGGGGGGCGTAAAAAACAGTACAATGCAATGCAATGATGATTGACAGAGGAACAAATAAATGTTCCTCCAAAAGTCTAATGTTTTTTTTTTAACATGATTTGTCTAAAAATGCATCGTAGGTAATCAAGTAAACCAAAGTTGAACTTGAAATAGGCCTATTACTAAGAATATTAAAGTTATTCTTATGCTTATTTTTGAAAAATCTGTCTGCTATTTCACAGCAAAAAGACATGACCTGATTAATAACATTCAATTCAATTCATTCCAATTTATTTGTATAGCGCTTTTCACGATACATATCGTTTCAAAGCAGCTTCACAGAAAATGCATCTACATTACAATTGAAATTGATTTGTACATGTTATGCATTTCAGAAATGCACATATACAAAGCACACAGATTAGCTAACTATCTATTATTAATCAATACAATAACTATGGCACAGAAATAAGAATACATGTTGTTAATGAATAGGGTATAGAGATGAGCATGAGTGCGTGCGTGTTGATGCAGAGCTGTGTCATCTGAAGTCCTCGCAGGAGTTGAGTCGTCTCTTCACAGGTGGTGGTCATCTGAAGTCTTTACGAGAAGCTGGATCCAGACTGGAGCTGACGGACTCTCTAGTTACCTAGGGATGGGCGTCGCGAGATGAAACAGAACAGAAAAATAATTAGCGTAGCTGCTGTTCAGGGCATTAAGTAAAGATGATCATGTGCATTGATACAACTACAGAGTACAAGGTTAGGAGATGAATCATGTGAATGAAAGAGATGCGTCTTTAATCTAGATTTAAACTGGAGGATTGAGTCTTAGCCCCGAACATTATTAGGAAGGCTAGCCCATAGTTTAGGTGCCAAATATGAAAACGTTCTTCCTCCTTTAGTTGACTTGGATATCCTCGGTATTACCAGAAGCCCAGAGTTTAGTGATCTTAAAGATCGTGATGGGTTATAAAGGCGATAGAAGATCAGTTAAATACACAGGAGCTAAACCATTTAGGGCCTTATAGGTCAGTAGCAATACTTTATAATTGATAAGAAACTTAACAGGTAACCAGTGTAGAGATGTTAGAATTGGTGTTGATCATATTTTCTTGAACTAGTAAGAACTCTAGCAGCTGCATTTTGGACTAATTGTAGCTTGTTTATTGAGGAGGCAGGACAGCCAGCTAGTAGTGGATTACAGTAATCTAGTCTAGAGGTCATAAATGCATAAACTAACTTTTCTGCATCAGAGACACATAGCATGTTTCGTAGCTTAGCGATGTTTCTGAGGTGGAAGAAGGCTGTTTTTGTAGTATTTGAAATATGATTTTCAAAAGACAAGTTGCTGTCTAATAGAACACCCAAGTATTTAACTGTAGCAGATGAAGTAACAGTACGTCCTTCTAAATGCAAATTATAATTTAAGAGATTCTGTGTACCAGTTTTTGGTCAGTCTTATCTGAATTTAGTAGGAGAAAATTACAGGTCATCCAATATTTTATATCTTTAACACACTCTGTTAGCTTGGACAATTTAGAGATTTCATCTGGTCATGCTGAAATATATAACTGAGTATCACCGGCATAACAGTGGAAACTAATTTCATGTTTTCTTATAATATTACCAAGTGGCAGCATATATATTGAGAATAGCAGAGGGCCTAACACAGATCCTTGCGGCACTCCATAATTTACAGACGTTATCTTCGATTGTTCCCTGTTTAAATAGACAAATTGGTAACGCTCTGATAGATACGATCTAAACCACTTTAATGCCTGTCCCTGAATATCAGTGTAATTTTGTAGACAATCTAAGAGTATTTTATGATCTTCATTTTCGGGAACATAATTTTTACAATTATACTAAAAGGTCTTTTACTTGCTAAAAAAGTATAAACCATCAATCAGACGACAGAAGGCATGTGGTAAGTTGTGTGCAACAGGTTTTTCCGCAAAGTTTTGGTTATGTTGATCATTTACAGGCCTTAGAAATTTGCATATCAAATATGATTACAGTAGGCTTTATGGGGTTAGTGACATCAAAGTGCCTTCTGTCGCCCGGCCACACAAGAAATTGATTTCTAGGACAAATCTCTCCTGTTAAAGTGGCATTATTAGTTTTGTGTTGGCCATATGAAAAGCCGGCCCTCCCAAACAAATGAATGGGAATGGTTCATTTTGCGGACTCAGCTCTCGGGAGTGAATTGGTGCGGTTTGTCCTGTGCGAGTATGTGAGCAGAATCTCGAGGAAGAGGCGTTCTGGGAATGTAATTTTCTCCACCAGATGGTCCAGTTTGCTGTGAGAGGCTCCTCTGTGTTGTTTACTCCCATTAGTCTTTCTGGCGTCACGTCAATCCTAGGGATACCTTAATTTTTTACTAAATATTCAGTTGGATAAGATAGCATATCTATTGCGAGTTGATGGCACATGCAGTGGGTTAAAATCTGGACGTAGGCCATGATGTCTAAGATACTAAGTAGTGAGAAATGCATAAGAAGGTTAAATACAAGTGCAGCCCTATTGACAGCAGTTGTTTACCACAAACAGTTATTCCAACTCAATCATCAGTTTGTAAAAATATGCCAAATGTATGCACTTACACTCAGGGTTACTACACTGTAAAAACACTGTGGGCTGGGTAAATATAGGACAGAACACATGTTGCGTTAACCCAGCAAATTGGGTTGTTCATTTAACCCAACATAAAGGGGTAAATAATTTTTACTGCAATACTTACTTTTTTTAAAACTTCATACATTAATTAATGTTTACGGATTAACTCTAAACCTCTAAACTAAACATTTTTAAAATACTCCACACAATCACAGGTTTGCATGCTTATTTTCGATCATATTTTACATGGCATATTTTATATCGTTTTTAATACATATCGCCCACATTTAGGCTTGTTTAACAAATATTATAAGTAAAAAAGAAACGTTTAGAAGTGTGTAATCGACCAGTCTCTGTTGTCCCGTTTCCACCGTAACGGATCTCGTGTGGGATCTTGAATCATGTTCAGCGGGGGAACTTCTAACTTTAGATCGCCACCCTGCATTTCACTCGTAGCCGATATGCTGTCACTGACTCCATAATCTGTCCATAAATAAACAGTGAACAGCTCTGAGGACATATTTTAACATCCTAAGTATATTCTTTCTTTTTGAATAAAATCCCAAAATGTTATACTAGGCATCAGGTTTCCATCACACGAAAAGACCGACGCGAGTAATTTTATTAGACAATCACGGTGTCTTATAGTAGCCTCCGAGCGAACACACAGCATAGCATTATAGCATAACTTTCAACACACTCAAAATAATGTATCTAATAGGCCTATGATAAGACAGCGCTGTGTTACCCCACATAGGCATGACCGGAAGAAGAAGTGCTCGTCTGCGACATAATAAAAGCTCCATGAAATCAAGGCGTCATCAAGCTATGCATTTGTTTTGAATAAGCGACCTCTAGCGGAGAAAAATTACATATTGCGGCTTAAAGTAAAACTAAAACCATTACTTGAAATAATATAAACATTAGCTGAAATAAGATAAAATAATGATAATTAAAAAAATTAGTTCAGCTATTTAACCAAGGCAGCATTTTTTCATTTTAATTTTGAGGTACTAACATAACAAAAACAAAAACTAAATTTTGGGGCAAAAATACTGAAACTTTAACAAATTGAAAATGAAAACGGAAAATATATAAAAAAAACTAATTCAAAGTAGGATCTCAATGATACTAAAATAACACTGCTTACAATGGAAGTCTATGGGGCAAAAAATATGAGCATCGCATGTCTGCTGGTAAAGCCGAAAGGTTTACCAAAAATACATTTTTCTTATTATTAGAAATAATTATTTCCAAAAGAAATATTCTGTGCATGCCGTAGACTTCCATCAGTGTCTGAATTATACAGTGATTTTCAGGGCTTGTCTACTTGTTGAATGGATTTTCTGTCATTTTCAGGATGCAATATGTTGAGGTTTTTCCTCATGCAATTAAAATCGACTTTTGGCACCACTTAACTCGCTTAAATACTTAATGATCCAAACAGACACTATTTATTTTCTTAATGCTGCTCCTGGTCTTATACTGTGCTCAATTAATTAGTGCACGTTATTTCAAAATATGTCTTCGTAGTCGTTTATCAGAATATTTTTAACTTTCTCTGCTTTTAAAATTATAATTGCTTTTTCTTTTTCATTTGACATCCCAAATCCCTCTTTTCCACTATATGTAACACACACACACACACACACACACACACACACACACACACACACACACACACACACACACACACACACACACACACACACACACACACACACACACACACACACACACACACACACACACACACACACACACACACACACACACACACACACACACACACACACACACACACACTCTCATAAATAAGAATAAAGATTTAAAAATAACAGAAAAAACTTTTAGCTTGTATTCTTTGTTTTGAGGTTGCTCAAATGTTGTTTGAAAACATTATTAAAATGTTCCTTATTTATCATTTTAAAATGTACTTTTTAAGACCCTAAAAACTTCATTTTGATTTCCTGTAAGCCTCCTAAACTGAGGGAGAAGTCATTATTACTTTCACCGGGAACTGAAATGAGCGTTTACATTAATATTCAGGGCCTGTCACTAAAACTCTATAACCACAACGTTTTTTTCCTCCCCAATGGCAAAGCTTACTGATATTTTTTGTGAAATCAAAGTTGGTCTCCGATGATTTATAACTTTACGCTGGAAACTTGGGAAATTATGGCGAGCGAAATCCGAGAACTCATTGGATTGAAAAAGTGGCATGTCTGAAACAGAACATTTTGTGCTGTGAAAGGACCAGTTGAGCCCAATATGGAACAACAGCATGTCTGTGTCGCTTGAAGCCCAAAAGAGGGTAATGTTGTGGAAAATGTCCTCTGGTTTCTCTTTTATCGAGCATTGCAAACATTTGGGGGATTGAAATCCCCCCCCCCCCCCCATCCGTACCCTTTTTCCATGTTTGTCAGCGTAATCCTGAACACCACCTTCCATCAATGCCAGTATAGCAGAGTGTTGCTGGAGTCGAGCTCTACCTGCGGGCAGCTGCCGGAATAATTAGAATATGTCCTCTCCTCTTCATTTCTCCCTCCACTTCCTGCGAGAGCCTGGGATTTGCAAACTGCTAGCAGAAGCAGCTGTGGAGCGCAGACGCTGACAACATGGCAGTCTGATAGAGGTGGAATAATTTTACTTGGTTAACTGGAGGCTTGAAGTTGTCAAGGGCCTCATTAGAGGACGGCTATGGCTTCTTGGCCAAGCGCATTTTCTGCACGCTGCACTTCTGAGCGCGAGTGGAAATTCGAGGTGCCGTTGAAGATGCAGCTGGTTTTGCTCTGATTTTGACTGTGAACGTGACCAGGATTGTGAATTTCAGTTTACTAGGAGTATACGAGTGGATTAGACTATATTCGATGAGTTATTTAAATTATTTGTGAAATTTACTATCAATTTCTGAGTGAAAATTGTTTCAAAGTAAACCCTAACTAGTGTAGGCTTGTCAGTCAATGAAAAATGTTAATTGACTTGATTGATTTACAAGGAATTAAAATTAATCGCATATATCAATATTTGCTGTGAAAAGTCCAAGAGATTATATTATTGTGGCAGTGTAATTATTGTTAACTAAAACTATTAAAAATTGTTTTTGTCAATCGAAATAAAGATCAAATAAAATAAAATATAAATATTAGATGAAAAACCTAAAAATAGTGTTTGTTTTAGTATCATTGAGATACTATTATAGGTTTTATTCATATTTTGAATTATATTTTTATATTTTCTTTTAATTTTAGTTCAAGTTTTAGTCATTTTTAAATATGTCTATAGTTTTTTGTTAATTTTTATTTTTATTTTAGTTCTAGTTATTTTAATACAACATGTTAAACCAAATGAAAATGAGAGGCAACTAGATGAAAATTAAATAAATTTAAATTTTTGTAATATTTTATTTTGCTTTAGTTAATGTTTATTTATTTCAAGCAACACATTTTTTTTATTATTTTAGTTTGTTTCAGTAAACTATAATAACCCTGTCTATAATATAATACAATACAATACAATACAATACAATACAATACAATACAATATAATATAATATAATATAATATAATATAATATAATATAATATAATATAATATAATATAATATAATATAATATAATATTTGCTCCATGAAGTACCTCACTGTCAAAATTATTTGTTATCACAACTTTTTTTCTTTTGTCAAATCAACTTAGATAATTAATATGGTTCAGATAACATAATATTTTGAATTTCTATTTATTAAACCAATTTCCTTCATTGTATTAACTCAAAATTTAAAGGCAACCAGGTAACTTACTTTTTTAAGTTAAACCAACAATTATTTTTTTACTGTGAGAAATCCAATTGCAAAAATTTATTAACTATGCATGTTTTTCCCCTAATCTAATGCATGCTGGGCGTTCATAAAAGATCACAGTGGCTGAATCCGAAGTCGCCCCCTAAACCCTCAATCACTATTCCCTACGTTAGTCCACTAATACTTGAAGGAGTGAATGAAAACGCGTGAGTGAATTCGTACAGAGTGTGCATCGGTTGTACACTAGTTATTGCGGTGCAATGTGGGATTGAATGAGTGCACTCAATAACGTCCACTATGGTTTCGGACACCCCTACAAATGGCTGTCCCTTTAAATAATGCCCCATTTGAGGATATAGGGGGCGATTTCGGATTCAGACACTGTTTGTTTCCTGTTAAGCTACTAGAACCATGGAAGTATGACCATATTAGCCCAGTACTGCACTGGCTGCCTATTAAACATCGCATAAATTTTAAAATCTTACTTATTACTTACAAAGCACTAAATGGTTTAGCTCCCCAATACTTGAGCGAGCTCTTAACATATTATACTCCATCACGTCTACTGCGGTCTCAAAACTCTGGCCAGTTGATAATACCGAGAATATCCAAATCAACTGCAGGCGGTCGATCCTTTTCCTATTTAGCACCTAAACTCTGGAACAGTCTTCCTAACATTGTTCGGGAAGCAGACACACTCTGTCAGTTTAATTCTAGACTAAAAACACATCTCTTTACTGTGGCATACACATAAAACACTTTTTCAATGAAATGATTGTTAGGCTGCATTAACTAGGTCAGCCGGAACCGGGAACACTTCCCATAACACCTGATGTACTCGTTACATCATCAGAAGAATGGCATCTACGCTAATGATAGTCTCTCTGTTTTATCCCGAGGTTTACTGCAGTCAGCCGGATCCGGGCCGTATCCAGTTCAGATGGTGGACCTGCGCCCAGAGAACACCAACACAGGACCCCGAAGTGTCTGGGAGACCGTGATTAGACTCCCCCTGCAACTGCCTCATCGACACGGCATCTCAATAAACCCGTCTCCGGCGTGTTGACTCAGATTGTTTGAATATTACAATTAAATAATACTTAAATCGATATGTCATCCTCAATAAACCCGTCTCCAGCGTGTTGCCTCCGATCATTCGAATATTGCACTTTAATAATTATTTAATCAACATCATCCTCAATAAACCCGTCTCCAGCATGTTGCCCCCGGTCCCTCGAATATTCTGATCTATTATGACCTCCGAGCTGTAAAACTGCCAGAATAATAATAATAATACGCTGTTTGTTAATTGGCCAGAGGAGAACTGGCACCCCGACTGAGCCTGGTTTCTCCCAAGGTTTATTTTTCTCCATTAGGTCACCTAATGGGGTTTTGGTTTCCTTGCCACTGTTGCCTCTGGCTTGGCGTGCTCAGTTGGGGACACTACATTTTTCAACTAAACATCGAAATACATCTAAATAATAAACTAAATTAACCATTTAAACCAAATTACTGATCAAATTATTGATCTAAAGCCCACACTGTCACTGTATGATACTTGAAATTTTTCCAGAATGGCTATACAGCTGAATGAAATTATGCTGCATTATTTTCCTGTTTAACACTGTAAAGCTGCTTTGAAACAATCTACATTGTTAAAAGCGCTATATAAATAAAGTTGACTTGACTTGACTTAAGCCTGCCTGAGGCCACATCCACACGAAGCCAGAGCTTTCCCTATCCAATCTTTTTTTCCCCTCGTCTCCAGAAATATCTGCGTACACACGAAACCACTGATACCGACTCAAAATGATGTAGTATACATGCCAGACCAGTATATGGTGCTGTAATTCTATCTTAAAAGATTGAGCTTGGTCTGGTGATAGCCAGACAACAAGGGTGTCGTTTTCAAATTTATCCACTCTGGGACCCGGTTTCAAAAAATGATCAGGCTCCCAAAACGCTGGATCTGTGTGGACGAGACGCCGAAACGACCAGTGGCGCAAAAAGTGGGTATGCGTATATGTGGCGCATAGGGGCGCAGCACCTTTTTTATGATTGTTTTTTTTTTTTTTTGGTATTTTCTATATGTAGCTGCTGTTGTGCGTTTCTAAATAATTTCTGTATTTCCTCAATATTATATAACATTTTAGAGGACTAACAGGCTAGAGTAGGCGCCCTCATAAGATTCCATAATAGAATTTTGGATAATAATGGAATATCGCGAGTGGGCACGCCTGGCGCCGGTGGCAAGCCAAAGTGTTCATATACGCTTGGGCGGGCATCTGATTGCGCATTGACACGTCAAAAGCGTGCGATTTGACAGCAAAATGTGCGTTCTTATAAGGTGCGCTTTGGGGTAAAGGAAAACGCGCGTTTCCGATGCGGGTTTTTATATCAAAGCGCACATCCTCGACGCGTGATTTGCTATTTAAAAAACCGACACGCGTTTTCCGTGACCCCAGAGCGCACGTTAAGAATGCGCGCTTGTATGGTAAATCATGCGTCAAAGATGAGCGCTATGAGTTGGACAAAACACACGTTATTAACGTGTAGCCTATAGGCTAAACAGGTAAACCAAACAGGCAGTGCAAACTTGTGTTTGAAGTATCCAAACAGACTAAAGAACATGCTCTTTTCCTTGGTGTTCTCAAAATTGCATGCTCACTTTTTAGGGCACACCTCTTATAAAGTAAAGTTACATATTGTTGACCATCTTTTTAAGTCATTACACTATTTACCACGATACACTATGGCTGTTATAAGAATTAAATGAAATCAGTATCAACAAAATCCATCTTGCCATTTATCAAAATCCACTTACACGTAATTACAATTGCCTAAATAATGTCATGAGATTTTTAGATTTATGTTCTAAATATAATATTTGAATTATAGAAATATGAAATTATTCGGGGGGCGCCAAAATTGTTGCCTCATACCCCTCTGGCGCTGGGTAGTTGCGCCCCTGGAAATGACAAGTTTATTTCCTTGGTAACTCATTAGTTTATCATTCTGTTCTCCTGTTCCTGTTTAGTTCCATCATGATCCCTCTCTGTTTTGCTCAGTTCCTTGTCCAATCTCATTTACGTATTGAAGCTATATGTTTGTGGATTTATCATTAAAATCTGTGCACTGTTCTCATTTGTCGTACACGTTCCTTGCATCAACCTAGCGTGACACACTATATTAGTGGGGGGTTTTTTTGTACAAAGTGGTGCGGTTATTTTAGGGGCTACGGAACATCCTTATTGATCCCTCCAACAACTTTAACTGAGAGTTGATGAAAGGATCTGAAAGTACATTCCTTCAGTAGGTGATATTTGTCATGAGTGTATAGTTTGTCATAAATGCCAGTCTTGAGCTGAACTGTGGAATGAAGTGTGTAGCTCAGTTTTGTACAGAACATGTTTCTTGTTACAAATTTGCTCTAATGATTCTGTGTATCTCACAGACCTCAGCTCACAAGGACAAATTGAATTATTCCATCAGCTTGGAATTGCCTAGTGAAATATTTACCAAGATGCATCTTGAAACTCTTGTTTCTATAAGAGGAGGAACAATGGCTTGGCGAGATGTTCTTGATCCAAGTTTTTAAATAGTTTAAAATAATAGTTTTTCTGAGATCATTTACTACCACCTCATATCATTCCTTATAACCCTAACCCTAACCTGTAAGACTTTCTATTTCACTGAAGTTAATGTGCCTTCAGAAGACTTGGAATACTCATATGAACTCCTTTTATGGTAATTTTGTATTATTTCATTATCTATAATTGATAACAAATGTTAAATATTCACTACTGAGCTACAATTTTAGGGTAGTTGCTTACTGAGACTTTACCCAAAAAAATGTCTGACTCCCTGATCAGTGCCCTGACTACTGATCTAGGGAGCTGATTGAGACGCACCCAATGTCTTCATCATGCTATGATTGGATATGATCGGTTATGATAGGATATAAATGGTTTGTGCGATAAATCCTGCCTCTTGTTTTCATGTGCGTTCTCATCGGCATGAATGTAGACAATTGCCCTGTCCAAATACCCACACTTGTGATCTTGGGCCTTGGCCACTTGAGAGTGTGTGCACGCAACAGGAAGTAAGTATGCAAGACTGTCCCATGTCTTAAAAATGCCAAAGTTCTGTGCCCTTAATGCCAACTAAATCCGCTCTGAAGCAGCTAAATGTATCCCATCATGCATTGTGTTTGGAAACTCACGTGCCCCGAAATCGCGAGATGTCGAGGAAAACATTTCACTGTAAGTTAAATGAATTAGATATTACATATAATTTGGAAGTAAAACATAGTGTTACATTTTATTGGTGCAAAGATGAGTAGGCTATGTGTATTTTGTACAACAATTGCAAATTCTACAACATTTTAAAATTGTGTCTTCTGTTAGTTACATAGCGACTACTGAACAGGCATTCAGAAGTTTATATTAAAATGCAAAGTACTGAAAATAAAAAATGCTCTGTAAACGCTTCCATTTTTTGCAGCACTATAAGGGTGTAATCAGGTAATTAAATGTTCTACACTCACTTGCAAACTTCACACCTACTTGAACACTTGGGCCAAATACAGGAGATACTTCATGTAAGTAGACAAGTGATCAAGTGCAAAGACGGCAAGTGTGGGTATTTGGACAGGTTATGGCGTTAATGGGAAGACTAATTAAAAAGTAAGTAAACAACTCATATCAGTGCTTTGTCACGTCAAAATCCAACTTAAAATGGCCTGAAAACATGATGATGAGTGTGGGGGTTTTAGTGAGCAATCAGCTCAGGGAAATGTAATTTAATGTAATGTTGCTTGTGTCTCTGGCCGGTGTGTACAAGCTGGATGACTGCTGAATATAAGTTTACTATAAAAATCAAAAGCTGAATATTAGTTCACTAATAATATTTATTTTTTAAATTGTTACTGTCTTTAGTTATTATTTTGGAATAAATCTAAAAATGCGTAAAACACTAACTTGATTACTTTATACTTGGTTTTAATAAATAGAACATTACACAGTTAGAGTAAAAATACAAAATAGAGTTGTATTTGGTCTATCTTTTTATGTAATGTTTATTTAACCGGGATAATTTAAGGGTTAGTTCACCCAAAAATGAAAATTCTGTCATTAATTACTTACCCTCATCTCGTTCGACACCCGTCAGACCTCCGTTCATCTTCGGAACAGAAATTAAGATATTTTAGTTGAAATCTGATTGCTCTGAAAGTCCTCCATTGGCACAATGGTACTCTACACTCTCAAGACCCTTAAAAGGTACTAAAGACGTCGTTACAAAGTCCATCTCACTACAGTGGTTCTAAAATAACTTTATGAATCGGCGACAATAGTTTTTGTGCGCAAAAAAACCCTAAATAACGACTTACATAGTGATGACGATTTCAAAACAAAGCATCATGAAGCTTCGAAGCGTTGGACTTTCAGAGCAATCAGATTTCAACTAAAATATCTTAATTTCTGTTTCGAAAATGAACGGAGGTCTGACGGGTGTCGAACGACATGAGGGTGAGTAATTAATGACAGAATTTTCATTTTGAAACAATAAGTGAAAGTGAAACAATGTCATCAATTTATATTTGAAATATAAAATGTGAGGACTTTGCCTTTAAAACCTCACACCCACTGTTACTTCTTGCTAGAAGAATGTCTAAGTGGACCATCTAAATAAAGTCTTGTTGAAACTTTTAACATGATGTGTCAAACACACACAGCATCATCAAAGTTTGTGCAAGAAATATCACTTGGAATGATCCAAATTGAAAACTCTGAAACATCTCGGAGTTTCTGCTCTTCGAAACTTTCCCCTGGAAAGTCTCTTTAATCACGGCAAACGAAGAGCGGAAATGCACTCGTGCACACGTAACCCATCTGTCTCCAAATATATCTTGTGCACTCTATTCACGTAAATCTTTCATCAGCCTGAAGAGAAAACCAAAAAAGAGGAGGCGAGAAAATCCAACTCTGATATTAATTCCCACGTTTTCTTGTTAGCTCCTGTGCGTGATTACAACGGAGCGTTCCTGTGACCTCTTGACCTTCTGTGTTGTTTGATGAATTAATGGCGACACGCCTCTGTGCCTGGTCTACTCGTCGTCTTCCTCGAAATACTCAAATTAACAGTAGCCGCTGCTCTCCCAGTCTGTCCTACGGTAGCGTAATAAAGATTTACATGAGTTATCAGGATATGAGGATTAAATGACAGAGTTTTAATGGCAAAGAGATAAAATCAGGGAGGATAATGTTTGGACAAGAAACGTGCTAGAATTAGCTGTGTAAAATTTGCCAAGACAGAGTTGATTGTCAAAACGCCCATGAAATGACTTTGATATTTACCTAACCGTAAGTATTAAGGATAAGCAGCATTTGTGGCGTAATTGATTACTACAGATTTTTTTTTAAAGAAGCGTGTATTTTTTATTAATGTGCTCGCATTAATTCTTGCTCTAATTTGTGTTTGAGATTTGTGTTGTAAATCTAACTTGTCATTTTCTGGTTCGAATGCTGTTCTAGATGGATGAAGTTCTAGATGACTAACGCATCTCCTGTGAGTTTGCTGTAAACAGACATACAAAAGTAACCAAGTAAGTCAGTCTGTCTGTCTGTCTGTCTATCTACTAATGTATGTCTATATCTATATATGTTGTCTATATCTAGATCTATATATACACAGATCAGTCATACCATTATGAATATTGTGTTGGTCCCTCTTTTGCTGCCAAAACAGCCCTGACCCGTTGAGGCATGGAGTCCACTAGACCCCTGAAGGTGTGCTGTGGTATATGGCACCAAGATGTTAGCAGCAGATCCTTTAAGTCCTGTGAGTTGCAAGGTGGGGCCTCCATGGATCGGACTTGTTTGTTCAGCACATCCCACAGATGCTCGATTGGTTTGAGATCTGGGGAATTTGGAGGCCAAGTCAACACCTCAAATTCGTTGTTGTGCTCCTCAAACCATTCCTGAACCATTTTTGCTTTGTGGCAGGGCGCATTATCCTGCTGAAAGAGGCCACAGCAACAAGGGAATACTGTTTCCATGAAAGGGTGGTACGTGTCAAAGTACCATCCACATGGATGACAGCACCCAAGGTTTCCAAGCAGAACATTGCCCAAAGCTTCACACTGCCTCCGCTTAGGGTGACCACCATCAAACAAACCAAATGTGGGACGATTACTAAGTTTGTGTGGGACAATGTGGGACATGTTAGCAACACTAAAACATAACCTGAAACTGTTGTATAATCTTAAATTCAACATCACTGAGCCCAAAGGCAGCAGGCATCATGCAGATAACTACTTTTGAAACAGTTCTGACCAAGTGCAACTAAAATCCAACTAAATAAATAATGAAACAAATAAAACAACATTAAATTAGTTAATCTTAGGCTATATATTAATTGATATATATATATATATATATATATATATATATATATATATATATATATATATATATATATATATATATATATATATATAGATATCTATATAAAAACTACAATCCCCCCCAAAAAAAATTATATATATATATATATATATATATATATATATATATATATATATATATATATATATATATATATATATATATATATATATATATATATATATATATATATATATATATATATATATATATATATATATATATATATATATATATATATATATATAATATAAAC
The DNA here is from genome assembly GCF_949357685.1 of Gobio gobio. NCBI lineage: Eukaryota > Metazoa > Chordata > Actinopteri > Cypriniformes > Gobionidae > Gobio > Gobio gobio. The sequence continues at coordinate 59,522,764 of NC_137100.1, read as the reverse complement.
TATCCATTCGTTTTCTGACAGGGAACACATGGAATGAATCACCGCTCCACATTTTGATTGACAGCCGTCACAACCTACTAGTGACCGTGTTTACTCCTTTCTTTTCAACCATTGGATATGGTTTAAAAAACGGCTTTTGTATTTGTGTAAGGCGGGATGTTACTTCTGACGAAGCGCTGTTAAATATAGGTGAAAAACGATGCCGCAAAAATAATAAATAAAATGCTTTCTTAAAAAAAAAAAAAAAAAAAAGGCAAAAGAACGCATGCATGATCAATATCAATATGATCATTACAAATCAACAGACTGGTGAAAATGCGGGACATTTTCTCAATATGCGACATGCGGGACAAGGGGTGAAAATGCTGTGCGGTACAACGCAAAGCGGGACAGGTGGTCACCCTACCTCCGCTGGCTTGCCTTCTTCCCATAGTGCATCCTGTCATGTGTTCCCCAGGTAAGTGACGCACATACACCCGGCCATCCACGTGATGTAAAAGAAAATGTGATTCATCAGACCAGGCCACCTTCTTCCATTGCTCCGGTCCAGTTCTGATGCTCACATGCCCACTGTTGGTGCTTTCGGTGGTGGACAGGGGTCAGCATGGGCACCCTGACTGGTCTGCGGCTATGCAGCCCCATACACAACAAACTGCGATGCACTGTGTATTCTGACACCTTTCTATCAGAACCAGCATTAACTTCTTGAGTAATTTGAGCTAAAGTAGCTTGTCTGTTTGATCGGACCACACGGGCCAGCCTTCGCTCCCCACGTGCATCAATGAGCCTTGGCCGCCCATGACCCTGTCGCCGGTTCACCACTGTTCCTTCCTTGGACCACTTTTGATAGATACTGACCACTGCAGACCGGGAACACCCCACAAGAGCTGCAGTTTTGGAGATGCTCTGACCCAGTCGTCTAGCCATCACAATTTGGCCCCTGTCAAACTCGCTCAAATCCTTACGCTTGCCCATTTTTCCTGCTTCTAACACATCAACTTTGAGGACAAAATGTTCACTTGCTGCCTAATATATCCCACCCACTAACAGGTGCTGTGATGAAGAGATAATCAGTGTTATTCACTTCACCTGTCAGTGGTCATAATATTATGCCTGATCAGTGTACATATGCGTTTATGTCTTGTGTCTATACTTTTGAATGTATTTATTTTATCTAAACATAATCTCCCATTTATATGTATAAAATATAAAATATCATAGAAACTCCTTGACTTGGGCCAGTGAGCAGCTACCGACCAACACATAGCGGTGAAAACACACAATACATACATGCTAGCATCATGGTGTTTTTCTGTTTTGTTTATACAGGCAAACACCCCTCACATTTTTTGGAATACACAGAAATGTAGTTCAGTCCATCTGCTTGCAGTAACACACAATCAAAACAACACCAACACATATTTTCTCCTGGTTTCAGATGGTCTCAAGAGCATAATTGATTTCTCAGCCAATAGTCTTTTTAGTGGGGTAGTCACTCTTTTTTACCAAGACTCATAAAGACTGCTTCATTTCACTTAATATTTCAATGTCACAGATGGCTAGTTTTACCAACAGAGTCTTTATCGGCTCATGTTAGGCTCATGTAGCGTTTTACAGCTGGCTGTAACAGTGCAGCATTTGAAACACTAAGCGGCCTACAACGCTCTGAACTCTCTACAAATGTTCTGCACGCTTGTTCAATTGAACACTTGAGAGGCTCTTTTTGAACTGGGAGTGTTGAAACCATGATATGCTCTTCTGTTTCTCTGTGCCTTCTCATTTATGTTTTTATGGCTCTTTCTTCTACTTTTCTTCTTCTACTGCTGCATCAGAGCTGCTGATTTATTCATATCCATACTCACAAAGAAATGTAAAAAAGAAAAGAAAAAAAACCTCAGCCTGAGCCACTGGCCAGCAAATGGTACAAACTAAATAACTCTTTCTCCTGGAATATGAAGTGGCCTTGCTTCTCTCACAAACCCAGACTTTTGACTATCGGCAGAGACCCCATGACCAACTTGTACTGTCTAGAAGTTGCGCTTGATTATATTGTTTAATTGTTATAAAGTGACTCTTAAAGATTTGCTGCTAATTAAAGTGATTAGTTCTTTGTCAGGAGCATTTATTGTACCTTGTAAACATACTTTGTTTCCAGGAGGACAGATTCTAAGATGTTGCATAAAGCCAGTAAATTAGATTACAATCTTTTAAGTCAGTTTAACATAATTTTAAAGGGTAACTCAACCCCTAGTCAGAGCCTAGCTCCACCCACTCGCAATATTTGAAAATTGCTGCAAAAGTGGCCTGCAGAGCCCAGCGGAGACAGAGGGGACGAACCGAGGGGCGGGGCTGAGCGGGGGGCGCGTGCATCTGAGACCCGCAGTGACGGATTGATTGACAGCTGTCAGACTCGCAAAGATGGAGAGTGTCTCACGTATGAAAACCTATCTGTGCACGACGTGTGACAAAAATATCGCACGAAAAACCTTACGTGTACTGACAACTGCATTATTTAACCGTATTTTCTTCACTAACGTCTACTAACTTTCATTACGTGCATTTATAACGTCACATGCCTACACGTTGCACATTATTTTTCTTCAGTGAGGGGGAGAAGGAAGCGGGGACGAATTACTACAGCACTTATATCGTTGCAGTGTTAATTTCGTTGACGAATAATTTTCGTCATAATTTTCGTCAACAACCTTTTTTCACTGACGAAAACGAGACGATAACTAAATAAAAACTAGTGTTGGATGACAAAAACTATGACGAAAATCAACTGTCATTTTCGTCAACAAATAAAAACGAGACGAAAATGTTAGGGAGGGACGATTAGGGAAGAGATCCAGTCAGAATTGTAACAGATGCGCACATTTGATTTGAACGTGCTGATCTAACCGCTGGAAAACATGAGGCTGTTGCGCGTTCTACTTAGCCTGACAAGCCAGACCCACATCAAGATGTTGGGTCTGGAAACTCACCATTGACAGGGCTCAATCCGAGGGGCGGGATAAATGGTTGTCTTTCAAATTCTCTCTGCACGCAATTGGATATCGCCATGAGTGCCACAACCAAGCAGAGCAAAGAAGAAGGTGAAGCCGAGCTAACGTTAGTTGATAGACTTTCGCCGTATCCGGTCGGCAAAACTTCGAACACATCTTCCTTTCTTAAGAATGACTTCAGTGCCGTTCTTTTTTCTTTTCTCAAAGAAAAGCTTAACTCCAAGTCTTCCAGAGTCGCAGCCAAATCCGATTCAAAAGACCGCTGTTCGTCAGCTTCTTTGTTTACGAGTAGCACCATCAGAACCTCCGCAACTCTGCCGTGACGTGCCGTCATTATGTTAAGCCCGCCCACCGACTCTACACACACTGTGATTGGCCTGACCAGAGTTTGGTTTTTCCAGCTCTCAGGTCTACCGAGAGTTGCTAGACTACACTTGCGGCAAAATAAATGCGTCTAGATTTCTAGGTTACGCTCTACAGGCTCACGCATCCCCAATACAGCGCTCCTGAGCGGCTCACAATCAATGAATAGCGCACATTTATGCCAGGCAATTGTTTATGAACTAATGCTGATGAATAATGACAATGTTTACTTTACAATGTTTATATAGTAATATGTTTTAGACGGTTGTAACAATGCATATTTTATGTCATCTGAACTTGAATGAGCAGCTGCAACTGCAGCTGAGACGCATACATTTCAAAATAAGAGTCCCTGTGTATTTCGAGCTTGTTTATAATTACAAGTCACATATTATATATTCGTTTTTGGTTACACAATAAACTGTATTTAATTTCATTCCCATTTAATTCATAGTCAGGAGGAAAGACCAGTATTTGACACATATTCAATAAAGTATCAGGGTTATAATAGTTAACTAAAACCATTTAAAACATCTTCATTACTTGAAATGAAATAAATGTTAACTGAAATAAATAAAAAATAAATAAATAAACAAACTTATTTGAAGCTTTAGCTTAACCTGATATGGCCCACTGACTAAAACAGAAATACAAAGTTATAAAAACTATATAGATGTTTTTAAAAAACAAACAAAAAAGTTAATTGAGCTCTCTTTCGTGTATTATGTCAAAAGACTATGAGTAAAACTAAAAAAAAATTTGCTGTCAAAATTAACACTGTATCGTTGCACTGAATGGCTATTGTGTTTCAGCCAATGTATTAGACAAAACATCGACCATAAATGTAAAGAAACAAAGTTGCTTATTATATTTTCCTAACAAGCAACCACATTTTTAAAAATAAGCCCAAAAGAACGCAACCCGCGACTCGTGATTTTTTAACGCGACTTGCCAAAAAAAGAAGCCCAAAGTCGCGTGTTATACGCGGACTTGGCAACCATGGGCAGAGCCCAGCAGAGACAGAGGGGACGATCTGAGGGCGGGGCAGAGAACCAACATACGTCACGATGGCAAACAACGTCCAATAGGAAAATTCAACTGCAGTAGCCACCGTTCAACCTTAAGAGGGCAGCACTCAGACGTTTTTACACCATATATTGTAGAATTAAAACACTTTATTCCCAAATGTCAAAACATTTACTCGAATCAATGAACAGCACTAATAAAGCCCCAGTCTTGCAGATCATTAACTAAAAAAAGTTGTTTTAGGGTTTAGTTACGCTTTAAGCCGAAATGACTTGTACAGCCAATTTGATTCTATTTAAATATTTAGGCAGCAACTGAACTTAAGCTGTTTTGTTGAAATAGGTGGATTTTTTTCAGTGTACAGACAGGGTGAAGTGTTCATTATAAATTATTTAATCGTGCACATCATTTTTTTTTAATTAATGTGACCTTGCATTCTTTAATCAAAATATCTTCCTCTCCCTCTTGCAGCTTCTCTTCACTGATAACGTGTTTACTAGCACGAGGGTGGGGCAACCTGTCACTCACATGAGATCGACCAATAGCAAACCCCAACCATCCAATCAATTCCCCAAGGACAAAATCAAGTCCCACCCTACATTTTTATCATTGAAGGAGCTGATTCACTCGGATGTACATCACAATAGGAAAGAAAAGAATTTAGCAAATTCAGTTTCATGCCAACTTTAAAGTGTTGCAACCGCTGCTAAGCATACAGCAGAATGTTATAGAAGGAACCATAGACTGTAAAAAAAAAAAAAGGTCAAAATATCCCAGTAATGGTCGTTGCCGATATGTCGTTCAAGTAGAGCCGCAGTATCAAGGTCCCGCCCCCACACAATCACAGCTGTCAATCATGATTTTACACCCCGTTTTTATAGCATAAAATAACGAACTAAAAACAAACTTATTGGAAAAATTAACACTTGAACATACGTCTGCGTGATAAGAACTTCCTAAAATGACGATCTTTGGGGAAAAAAATATTATTTGAAGTGTAATTGGATTTGTTAGTTTGGCTTGCAAGGATTGTGTTCTGCACAGAGAGTTTGAGGTAAATAAATAATTTTGCAATGTGCTGCTGTTGAGGCCAGTAAAGCAAATGTTTGTGCTTTGTTTCTGTTTGATATAATTATAAATATATCTATTAAAATACTGATATTCTGGTCCATAGCCCCCTGCCCCCACCCCCCGAACCTCCCGCTGCCGTGTATCTTGTTCTCTCATTGGCTGTCGGCGAGTCAAAACCAGGGCAAAAATCGGGCAGTGTGAACTCGGCATAAGAAGTTGTATAAAGTCAGCCAATGCAACTTCTTAGTGGTTGTGTTAACAAGTTGTGTTAACAAGGTATAATACGTTCTTCTGAGGAAGAGCTAATCACTATAATTGTCATCAAATCTGTAAGAGGCACTTAGCAACAATTAAACTAGATATTTTGAGTTAACATGTCAATAATTTAACAACATATTCATGTTTATAATGTTGGTTAATAATAGTCACATGGTATGCGTATAAATAAAATATATCATCTTTAAATGCATTTTTTATTGTTGTATGGATTATTTATTTTAATGTTACATGTCTGAACTAATTCATAGCTTTTCATTAGCTCACAAACCCCCTGCAGTTCCCTCATGAACTTGGCTCACAGACTTACGTGTTTTGGTTGGTTGCTATACAGTTGCTAAGGGGCTGTTAGTGCATTGATACGGTTAATAGGGTGTTCTGAAATTATTATTATTCAGACCCTGACCAATTAGAAGCAATGTTTTGATAAGCCCCTCCCATTTGAAAGTACAAATGTCAATTGCCATTCTGCTCACTTATTCCATTTCAGTGGCTAATTCTCTGAGGGGTTGAAATTAAATAAAAGGAAAAAAAAAAAAGCTCTGTCTCGGTTCCTGAAGCGATAGAGTGGCAAGGCAAAGACAGAGGTGAAAGACATAGAAAATGTTTTCAAATAAGCCTCAGTATAGTAACATTAAGAGTCATGACCCTTTCTCCCAAAGAGTGGGTCGACATGCCAGAAAGTCTCATTTGAATTTAATGCGTTTGGTTGACTTTAAGATGTATCTCGCTCACTTTTCCGGCACTGGAATCTCATAAATGCACGCAGAGAAACTAGACTGATGGATTCATTCGCTGTCGCTCCCACACACTGTGTTTCAGTGTTTGCTGAATTAAGGGTTCAAATAAAAGCGAGACAGAGAGACAGACGCCGAGGAGTAACACGACTGAATGTCTGATCTGAAAGGGGAGCTCAAGCAACAGTCAGACTGCTTTAGTAACTGATTTCATCATCTTGGACCTCTCACACTCAAATTACCCGAGCAGCATTGTAATCTAAGAAGTCAATAAATAAAAAATAGAGCGAGACAGCAAAAAGTAAAAAAGAGATGAAAGACAGAAAATATCAGAAAATGAGATAGGCCTAACTGTAGTCAAATTACATCTTCATTTCACAATTTTGTATCATTGCTTATTGAAGTGTTCCTTGTTCAGGAAGCCTGAGAGTGAAATCGATGTATTTCTCTTTTAGTGAAGTGAATGTACTTTTGCTGTGGTATATCATGGGGGCTGTTCAATATAAGGTGGGTGTTTTCTTATGTCTTGGTGATTTGTGTAATTATAACTATTAACACAGCCTGTCATTAGCAGTGCTGGCTATAGAGCTCATATTTAGGGTTGATTTTTGAACTCCTAATCCTAAATATTAAAGGGGTAGTTCACCCAAAAATGAAAATTCCCTCATGAATTATTCACCCTCATGTTGTTCCAAACCCATAAGACTTTCATTCATCTTTGGAAATCCAAATGAAGATCTTTTTTTGATGAAATCTAAGACCTTTCTGTCCCTCCGTTCTATAAAAGCCTAAATTAAATCTGTTCATCATTTAAAGCCATCAAGTCTCTTCAAAAATGTTGGACTAAACCGCTCAGTTCAAATGGATTAGTTTTACGATCTCTTTATGAACGTTTGAAGCGTCAAAATGGTTGCGTAGCTGTCAATGGAGGAACAGAAATCTCTCAGATTTGATCAAAAATATCTTAATTTGTGTTCTGAAGATGAACGAAAGTTTTACAGGTTTGAAACGATTCAAGGGTGAGTAGTTGACAGAATTGACATTTTTGGGTGAACTATCCCTTTAAACTGTGGTGAATATCTTTTCCTGCATTGTTTGTGTTACAGACAGCATTATTTTAGTTAAATCTTTAGTAATTCTGTTGTGTTCTTCTCATTTTCTATCTATATAGTTTTTATTCATTTTTACTTGGTGTGTTTTATTTATTTTCCATTTCAAGTTAAACAGATTGAAAAGGAGAAATGTTACCTTGGCAACTAGATGACGTTTACGTTTTTAAAAATATTTTTTTTTTAGTCACTGTTTGTTGTCTTCATTGCCTTAACAACATAGCAATCACTCACAGCCTAGCAACCTTATTAATGCGCTATCAACCACACAGATCATCCTAGAATCTGTACTTTTTCTACAGCCACTCTGAATGCCTTAGAAACACCCTAGCAACTGGATTAATTTGCAGACAACAACACAGAATGTCTTAGCAACACCATAGAAACTGCATTAATTTGACTACATACACACTGAATGCCTTAGCAACACCCTAGCAACTGTATTAATTTGCCAACAGCAACACAGAATGCCTTAGCAACACACTAGCAACTGTATTAATTTGCCAACAGTGACACAGAATGCTTTAGCAACACCCTAGCAACTGTATTTTTGCCTGAAGCCACTCAGAACCCCCTAGCAACTGTGTTCATTTGCCTACAGCCACAAAGAATGTCTTAGCAAAACCCTAGCAACTGTATTTATTTGCCTACAGCAATTCAGAATGCCTTAGCAACACCCTATAAACTGTATTAATTTGCCTACAGCAACTCAGAATGCCTTAGCGACACCACAGAGACTGTATTAGTTTGCCTACAGCCACTAAAAATGTCTTAGCAACACCTTAGCAACTGTATTAAATTTCCTACAGCAACTCCGAGCCATTGCAACACCCTAACAACTGTATCAGTTTGCCTACAGCAACTCATAATGCCTAAGCAACACCCTAGCAACTGTATCAATTTGCCTAGAGCTACCCATAATGCCTAAGCAATACCCTAGCAACTGTATCAATTTGCCTACAGCAACTCATAATGTCTCAGCAACACCCTAGCAACTGTATCAATTTGCCTTCAGCAACTCATAATGCCTCAGCAACACCATAGCAACTGTATCACTTTGCCTACAACAACTCATAATGCCTCAGCAACACCCTAGCAACTGTATCAATTTGCCTACAGCAACTCATAATGCCTCAGCAACACCCTAGCAACTGTATCAATTTGCCTACAGCAACTCATAATGCCTCAGCAACACCCTAGCAAATGTATTAATTTGCCTACAGCAACTCATAATGCCTCAACAACACCCTAGCAACTGTATCAATTTGCCTACAGCAACTCATAATGCCTCAGCAACACACTAGCAACTGTTTAAATTTTCCTACAGCAACTCATAATGCCTCAGCAACACCCTAGCAACTGTATTTATTTGCCTACAGCAACTCATAATGCCTAAGCAACACCCTAGCAACTGTATTAATTTGCCTACAGCAACCCTGAATGCTTTGGAAACCACTCAGAACCCCTTAGCAACTGTATCAATTTGCCTATAGCAACTCATAATGCCTTAAAAACACCCTAGCAACTGTATTAATTTGCCTACAGCAACTCTGAATGATTTAGCAACACCATAGCAACTGTATAAAATTTCCTACAGCAACTCAGAATGCCATTGCAACATCCTAACAACTGTATCAATTTGCCTACAGCAACTCATAATGCCTAAGCAACACCCTAGCAACTGCATCAATTTGCCTACAGCAACTCATAATGCCTAAGCAACACCCTAGCAACTGTATTAATATGCCTACAGCAACTCATAATGCCTAAGCAACACCCTAGCAACTGTATCAATTTGCCTACAGCAACTCATAAGGCCGAAGCAACACCCTAGCAACTGTATCAATTTTCCGACAACAACTCATAAGGCCTAAGCAACACCATAGCAACTGTATCAATTTGCCTACAGCAACTCATAATGCCTAAGCAACACCTAGCAACTGTATCAATTTGCCTAGAGCAACTCATAATGCCTAAGCAACACCCTAGCAACTGTATTAATTTGCCTACAGCAACTCATAATGCCTAAGCAACACCCTAGCAACTGTATCAATTTGCCTACAGCAACTCATAAGGCTGAAGCAACACCCTAGCAACTGTATTCATTTGCCTACAGCAACTCATAATGCCTAAGCAACACCCAAGCAACTGTATCAATTTGCCTACAGCAACTCATAATGCCTAAGCAACACCCTAGCAACTGTATTAATTTGCCTACAGCAACTCATAATGCCTAAGCAACAGCCTAGCAACAGTATCAATTTGCCTACAGCAACTCATAATGCCTAAGCAACACCCTAGCAACGGTATCAATTTGCCTACAGCAACTCATAAGGCCGAAGCAACACCCTAGCAACTGTATCAATTTGCCTTCAGCAACTCATAATGCCTAAGCAACACCCTAGCAACTGTATCAATTTGCCTACAGCAACTCATAATGCCTAAGCAACACCCTAGCAACTGTATTAATTTGCCTACAGCAACTCATAATGCCTAAGCAACACCCAAGCAACTGTATCAATTTGCCTACAGCAACTCATAATGCCTAAGCAACACCCTAGCAACTGTATTAATTTGCCTAGAGTCACTCAGAATGCCTTTGCAACACCTTAGCAACTGTATCAATTTGCCTATAGCAACTCATAATGCCTTAAAAACACCCTAGCAACTGTATTAATTTGCCTACAGCAACTCTGAATGATTTAGCAACACCATAGCAACTGTATAAAATTTCCTACAGCAACTCAGAATGCCATTGCAACATCCTAACAACTGTATCAATTTGCCTACAGCAACTCATAATGCCTAAGCAACACCCTAGCAACTGTATCAATTTGCCTACAGCAACTCATAATGCCTAAGCAACACCCTAGCAACTGTATTAATATGTCTACAGCAACTCATAATGCCTAAGCAACACCCTAGCAACTGTATCAATTTGCCTACAGCAACTCATAAGGCCGAAGCAACACCCTAGCAACTGTATCAATTTTCCGACAGCAACTCATAAGGCCTAAGCAACACCATAGCAACTGTATCAATTTGCCTACAGCAACTCATAATGCCTAAGCAACACCCTAGCAACTGTATTAATTTGCCTACAGCAACTCATAATGCCTAAGCAACACCCTAGCAACTGTATTAATTTGCCTAGAGTCACTCAGAATGCCTTTGCAACACCTTAGCAACTGTATCAATTTGCCTATAGCAACTCATAATGCCTTAAAAACACCCTAGCAACTGTATTAATTTGCCTACAGCAACTCTGAATGATTTAGCAACACCATAGCAACTGTATAAAATTTCCTACAGCAACTCAGAATGCCATTGCAACATCCTAACAACTGTATCAATTTGCCTACAGCAACTCATAATGCCTAAGCAACACCCTAGCAACTGTATCAATTTGCCTACAGCAACTCATAATGCCTAAGCAACACCCTAGCAACTGTATTAATATGTCTACAGCAACTCATAATGCCTAAGCAACACCCTAGCAACTGTATCAATTTGCCTACAGCAACTCATAAGGCCGAAGCAACACCCTAGCAACTGTATCAATTTTCCGACAGCAACTCATAAGGCCTAAGCAACACCATAGCAACTGTATCAATTTGCCTACAGCAACTCATAATGCCTAAGCAACACCCTAGCAACTGTATTAATTTGCCTACAGCAACTCATAATGCCTAAGCAACACCCTAGCAACTGTATCAATTTGCCTACAGCAACTCATAATGCCTAAGCAACACCCTAGCAACTGTATTAATTTGCCTACAGCAACTCATAATGCCTAAGCAACACCCTAGCAACTGTATCAATTTGCCTACAGCAACTCATAAGGCCGAAGCAACACCCTAGCAACTGTATTCATTTGCCTACAGCAACTCATAATGCCTAAGCAACACCCAAGCAACTGCATTTGCATAGAGTCACTCAGAATGCCTTTGCAACACCCTAGAAACTGTATCAATTTGCCTATAGCAACTCATAATGCCTCAGCAACACCCTAGCAACTGTATTAATTTGCCTACAGCAACTCTGAATGCATTAGAAACCACTCAGAACACCCTAGAAACTGTACTAATGTGCTAACAACCACTTTGCAGCTACATAGCAACACCCTGGCAAAGACCCATCTAAATGTCAATGTCAGTAGTTTTTTTTTTTTTGTGTGTGGCACGTATAGGCTACTGTATGTAAATGGGCCTAACTGGATGAGCAGATTTCTGGCAAACAAAGTTGAGAGTTTAACTTAATTCAAAGGAGAAGTAATGCAATGTGGCGATTACCAAGAGTGCATTCACTGCTTGATATAGGTGGATACTGTAGTCAAATGTAAACAGACTTAAAAAATCATCAGCATAGAGATGCATATAAAAAGTGTTTGTGTGCTTGATGATACATGACAAAACAAGAAGCAAAACAAGTTTCAGAACATTAGCTCGTTCAGTTCTTTGCACAAAACAATAGGAGGGAAGTGTAGACAAGGCTCTCATTGGTGATAAATGAAACACCAATTAGCAGTACAACCCAGGCGTCTGACTCATTCTCTGAGTGAAAATGTGCGGATCAGACTGGGTGAAATGTGTGTAGTCCTGTGTGTGCTAATGTTTCTGAATGCCACACATGGATCAGGAAAGGCGTGAGCAGTCAGTCGCACTGCAGATGTGTTGAAAAGACGGAATAAAAGAAAAAAAAAATCAGTCATCGCCAGCATGCGAAGTACAACGGGATAATGACTCTGCCCGTGTCAACAAGCTGACAAAATGGCATGCTTGACTTCACACGTCCACCAGCCTGCAAAGCTGCAAGTCCAAAGTGTCTTCTTATTATTCTGGGAACCATCTGGTCTCCCAACAGCTGCCAATGCACGAGGCCAGCGCCGGCCCGAGGGCAACGCCACCATCATCACGCACCACCGAGGCTCACATGCCACCACAACCTGCTCTTCCCTGCCACTCTGACATGGAAATTCTGTTAGGCTTCAGCCGATCAGAGCCATCAAAACTGCATTCCCACGATCTGTAGCCCTCGAAAGTGACGTAATTCCGGCCTCCACCTAAAGATGGCAGTAGAGTCTCAGCTACAGCACACAGGGGGCATGCTAGTGAATTATTTACGTCTTTCCAGGACTCTTTTTTTGTTTGTTTTGTTTATCCTTTATATGCAGTGTCACACAGAGTTTCGGGTGTAATAGAAAGTTCGCCGGTAATAACGTGGGCGAGGGGGTAAGTCATAATTGTGTTTTGAGTCTAAAGAAATATTGTGAACTTGAAGACAAATTAATTTGTGTCTCTTCCTCCCGTGCAGATGCAGCTGATAAAGGAGCAGACTGCCTTCTTTTGCCATTAATTAGTTTTCCCAGGTGCAAACATACTGCCGTCGGATTGGCCAGCCGCGCGTGTGTGTGTGTGTGTGATGAGTCATAGCCCATATGGGTGGTTTAGTATTTTCATTTCACCATTACTGATGAGGTCTGCTGTGTGTAAATGGGGTTTTGGCGTGGTTTATTATCACGGCCACACTTGACCTCCTGGAGAGGATTTATTTTTGTCTTAGTGACATTTCACCCCAAAATTCACTGCAACAACATGATCTTAATAAGTATTTTTCCAGTACAACGTATAAAATTCAGTTTTAAAAGAATATATCTTGAGTTACGTTTATTTTCATACCCTTTGGTATGAAGCTTCTTAGTATGAAACATAACTGTATATTTTCAACACTACTAACACGAACTGTAAACACATTTAGTGAAGTTTATGCTTAAATAAATACAAGTATTTGCTAATGGGGTAAGAAAAATACATTTAATTCAAAACACATTCTCTGAAAAAAAAGTCTTCTCAAGTAATTTTTCAAAAAAGTGTAGGTGTTTTACTTTTATATTAGCATGTTTTAAATTATATTGTAGTATTAATAATAATAATACACTACTGTTCAAAAGTTTGGGGTTGGTAGGTTTTTTAGATTAATTCTCTTATGCTCACCAAGGCTGTATTTATTTGATCAAATATATAGTAATTTTAATTATTTTCTATTTTTAATATATTTTAAAGTGTAATTTATTCCTGTGATACAAAGCTGAATTTTCAGCATCATTACTCCAGTCTTTAATGTCAAGTCAAGTCAAGTCAAGTCACCTTTATTTCTATAGCGCTTTTCACACCACAGATTGCTTCAAAGCAGCTTTACAGTGATGATAGGAAATTCATTTTGTTTTAGATGAAAAGCTAAAGTAAGTTTTGATTGATTAATTTCTATTGTAAAAACGAAAAATATATATTGCACAAAATGAAAACAATAACAACCTGATCTCACAGAATTCCGTGAAATGAACACGGGTCCCTTAACTCAAAATCCGTGACAGTTTCACGGAATCGCCGAAAATTCCGTGATGGGTCCACGGAAGTGATTCCAATGCAAGTCAATGACAGTAAAAAGCAGACATGATTTTATGAATATTTATAGGCTACTTTCATATTTTGGAGCAACTAACTCCACTCCTACCCTAAACCTACCCACTCTCAACAATATAAAAACACATAACAGGCAAATACAAGTACAGTCACAGGTATTTATTGCAAAAACTGACCAAAAACAGTATAAAAGTATTAACTCATGTTGCATTCCAAGTCTTTTGAAGTCACACGATGTCTTCATGTAAAGAACAGAGTTGATCTTAATGTTTAAATCGCTAAAATGATGATCCCGCCGCTCCGTGAACACACTCATTCATATCTGATTCAAATAATACACACGCGTCTTCAGCGTGACGCATTCTGTCACGAGACACACGAGAGCCAATGGCATTTTACAATCGAAGCCAAAGTAATGACGCTATTGGTCACGAGACATACGACAGCCAATGCTGTCAAAGCTGACGTAACGTTTCTCCCGGCGGCAAATTTGAAATGTATTTTTGATCTTTGGCGGATGGACTCGACGCTGCTGATCGCTTTTGGGGATTTTCTTCACACAAATTAATCGTTTGGCCTCGGAACACTTGGAATATTTGTACTTTTGGAATAAATTGTGCCTGCAGACGTATCTGCCTGTTATATCCTGTTTTTTTATAATACACATATGGTTAGGTTTAGGGAAGGGATTGGGTTACGAGTTCGAAACGTGTCTAAATACTGTAAAAAAAAAAATTAAATAAATAAAATTATGCTGGCTGATTAAATCGAGAATCACACTCCATGTCATTATGGCAAAAATCATAGTTTCATGATGATAACCATGCCCAACGCGTCTGTATACTGTCATTGACTTATATAGGCATCACTTCCGTGGACCCATCACGGAATTTTCGGCGATTCCGTGAAACTGCCACGGATTTTGAGTTAAGGGACCCGTGTTCATTTCACGGAATTCTGTGAGATCAGGTTGACAATAATGTAAATATTATAATAATAAGTGTGAATAAAAAAATTAAAAGCGCATTTAAACTAACAAAAAAAAAAGCATGATTTCATCTCTTAAATGTCTTTTTGTGTGGTTTGGTCATAATTTAGACTTTAAATCCAACATTTGGAATTTTTATCTCAGGATTTTTTAAAAAAAATTTTAAGTCCTAATTTTAACTGCTCATCTCACAATGACTTAGCATGTTATATTTTTATCTAATAATGAGGAAAATCATATTTTCAACATTTTATCTTATAATTATGACTTAGCATGTCGTATTTTCGACTTTTTATCTAATAATGAGGACATTTAAAATACTATTTTCAACATTTTATCTATAATTATGACTTAGCATGTCGTATTTTTGACTTTTTATCTCACTATTATGACTTTTAGAATCATATTTTTGAATTTTTATCTAATAATGAGGACATTTAAAATCATATTTTCAACATTTTATCTCTTAATTATGACTTTATGATAATTGAAATGAGCTGATCAGTAATATAGTTGGATATTCATATTAAAGGAACACTCCACTTTTTTTGAAAATAGGCTCATTTTACAAGTCCCCTAGAGTTAAATAGTTGAGTTTTACCGTTTTTGAATCCATTCAGCCGATCTTTGTATCTGGTGGTAGCACTTTTAGCATAGCTTAGCATACATCATTGATTCAAATCAGTCCATTAGCATCTCATTCAAAAAATGACCAAAGACACTTTCAATATTTTTCCTATTTAAAACTTGACTCTTCTACAGTTACATCGTGTGCTAAGACAAATTGAAAATGAAAAGTTGCGATTTTCAACATTGTGTTGTGGATTTACCTGTGTGATTGGCCATAGAGACAGAGCGTATTTAGGCCACGCCCACACCGGGGGGGGAAAACAATCCAATGCTCTCCATTGACTTTGCATTGCGGGAGGCTGCCTCATTGTCATTTCGGACTTATAACAAAAAACAGAACAATGTCTAAAAGCTGATATGTGACAAGGTGTACAGCAAACAAGCTAAAAAACACAGAAATAAGTTTTTATAAGCTGTCGACCCAAAAAAACGAGCGTTTAAGAAGATAAAAGTGGATACAGGCAATACGAAGTGACGCTTCAGCAGGATGAATGCGTAAATTTTGGGATCCTGACACTCAGTATGTCTCAGTATGTGTATGTGTGCAGTAAACATTTTGTCACTGTTAAGTCAAATATCCAAATGTCCGTTTTATAAATTATATTTCCTGTCGTTGATTACATTCCGCTCTAGTCGCCGTAGTTCTCAGTGTAATATGACCTGTAGCGCTCTGTCTCAATGGCCTGAATCCACTTTTTTGTCCTTAAACGCTCGTTTTTTGGGTCAACAGCTTATAAAAACGTCTGGGTTTTTGCTTCTGGGTTTTGTTTAGCTTGTTTGCAGTACACTTTGTCACATATCAGCTTTTATACATTGTTCAGTTTTTTGTAATAAGTCCGAAATGACAAGGAGGCCGCTTCACGCAATGCAAAGTCAATGGAGATGGTTTGATTGTTTTCCCCCCCGGTGGGCGTGGTCTTCAGATTATGACGCGTGTCGCTCTGTCTCTACGGTTCTGTGTGTTGTAAAGGGCTGTGATAGTAAGTCGAAGGTGTATACTACCACCATGTTTCACAGAATACCAACGAATCATTGCGCCGCTGCAGCCATGGTATGGCCGCGAAGATCCGCGACTATTACGCAGGAATGAGAACGTAGTTCCTAGCCATATAGGTGTAGAAAATCGCAACTTTTCATTTTCAGTTTGTCTTAGCACACGATGTAACTGTAGAAGAGTCAAGTTTTAAATAGGAAAAATATTGAAAGTGTCTTTGGTCATTTTTTGAATGAAGTGTTAATGGACTGATTAGAATCAATGATGTATGCTAAGCTATGCTAAAAGTGCTACCACCAGATACAAAGATCGGCTGAATGGATTCAAAAACGGTAAAACTCAACTATTTAACTCTAGGGGACTTGTAAAATGAGCCTATTTTCAAAAAAAGTGGAGTGTTCCTTTAAGTGTCACTTGATCTTTCAGAAATCATTCTAATATGCAGATTTACTGCTCAAGAAACATTTTTGATTATTTTTTAAATGTATATATATATATATATATATATATATATATATATATATATATATATATATATATATATATATATATATATATATATATATATATATATATAATTTTTTTTTTTTTTTTTTTGAAATCATGATACATTTTTCAGGATTCTTTGAGGAAGAGAAAGTTCAAAAGAATAGCATTTTATAAAATAGAAAACTTTAGTAGGCTTAATAAGGTCTTTGCTGCACTTGTGAACAATTTAATATTTTTTTGCATTAAAGTAATGAGAGCTTCTTTATATTAATAATAATGTGTAAATCTGCCTATTGGCATATATAAAAAAAAGTGTCACAATACAAAAAAAAAAAAAAAAAAAAATTCTAGTTTTTAAATATAGGCATCATTTTCTGAATGCAAATTATGATTTGTTAATTTTTTCTTTTGATTTTGGTTTGAATCACGACCTATGTTTTTGGCAGGTTTTTTATGAGATTCTCTCATTTCTGATAAATACCAAAATGTGTCGTTAACATGATCACAAGAACATGTTGATCCACAATGAGCTGTCATTCAAGACATTTGTGTTAAACTACCTCACCATCATGAAATATGTGGAATGACTGGAATAGTAATACACACATGAAAGGAAGGTCACAAATCTTATCTTAATATCTCACTCAATTGTTTCTTCCTGACCGCAATAACTTCAAACAGAGAGCAAACTGAAGCTTTTGCTTATAAGAGACCTAAGAAAAAGCCCCCATTTGCTCTCCACTTGATGTCATTGATGTAAGTGAGGATCAACTGGGATTTTTTTCCCATATATTTCTGTTTTCAGATGTTTCTCCTGAGGAAAAGACCCCATTCATCTCAACAGGATTCTTTTACAGAAGAGATCTCAACAATATCTTAAAGCATTAGTTCACTTCAAAATGAAAATGTTCTGATATTTTACTCACCTCCATCTCATCCAAGATGTTCTTTCTTTCTTTCTTTCTTTCTTTCTTTCTTTCTTTCTTTCTTTCTTTCTTTCTTTCTTTCTTTCTTTCTTTCTTTCTTTCTTTCTTTCTTTCTTTCTTTCTTTCTTTCTTTCTTTCTTTCTTTCTTTCTTTCTTCAGTCAAAAAAAAAAAAAAGTTTTTTGAGGACAACATTCCAGGATTTTTCTCCCCATCATAGACTTCCATGACAACCAAAATGTTGAAGGTCCAAATCAATGCAGTTTCAAAGCTTCAGAGGCTCTGCGCGATCCCAGACGAGAAATAGGGTCTCATCTAGTGAAACAATGTCATACAAATGTAAAAAAAAAAATTAATATACTTTTTAAACTAAATTGCTCATCTTGCGCTGCCCTACATCACACTAGATGTAGGCGGAAGTACCGCCCCAAGCGAACTAATACAAACACCCTTTACCAAAAAAACGCTTCTTCCATCTTCAACTTCAAAATCGTCCGACAATGTTGTTTTACCTTTTTTTCTAAAGGTTGTTTGTATTAGTCTTCGCACGTGCACTTTGTAAACACGGGGGTGGTACTTCTGCCAACGTCTAGCATGATCTTTCCGACGTGATTGCGCAATGACGAGCCGCAGAGCAGCGCAAGATGAGCAATTTAGGTTAAAAAGTATATTCCTTTTTAATATATTTTTTTTAAAATGGCCGATCGTTTCACTATAAGACCCTATTCCTCGTCTGGGATCGCGCAGAGCCTCTGAAGCCCTTCGAAGCGCTTTGAAACTGCATTGATTTGGACCCTCAACATTTTGGTTGTCATGGAAGTCTATGGTGTGGAGAAAAATCCTGGAATGTTTTCCTCACAAAACGTAATTTCTTTTCGACTGAAGAAAGAAAGACATGAACTTCTTGGGTGAGATGGGGGGGAGTAAAATATCAGGATATTTCCATTTTGATCCAATCCTTTAAACTGCTCAGATTTGCCAAGGTGCCAAAGTCTGCAAAGGTCGGACAATTGCCTCGTGTTTTTTAGGAGAAACACCTAATGAATTATGATTGAAATCTCTATTAACCCTCTGGGGTACTTCATTTATGGGTCACACTCAAGACCTTTGGGTCAAAAATGACCCGGAGGGCGGGATTAAGATAAAAAAGATTTGAGTAAAATCAATGAAATATATTTTTGTTCAATAATATTTTTTATTTTCTTTTTTGGTGTTTTGAGATAATTTTATGATTTGTAATTAATATTTATGCAATAATTATGATCCATTTTTTCCCATTGAATATAATAAAAAAATTATATATATATATTTTTTAATTTTTTTTATTAAAGCTGTATTTCATTTTAGAGTCAAGCCTAGGCCTCATGAAAGCAATTTTTTTAATGAGATCGGTGCCATCCAGTGGACACATTGAGCTTTTTTATCACGCAATAGCACATTTTTACCACTATAGTGGATCTTTTAAAAATCGTAGCTTCATCGGAATGGTCCGAAACTTGGTGATTTTATTGGTACTTGGAATATGAACACCCCAACAAATTGGGGACAGGATTTGAAAAGTCTAAGTGGTCGTAAAAAAAAAAAAATAGTCACACTCAGGACCTTCGGGTCAAAAATGACCCCCATAGGAAATTAATGGGAAATTGGCAAAAATATGAAAATACAGGGTTTTTCGTGCATACAATCTACAAATCAGCCAGGATGCAGAAAAAAGGACTCAACAGTGAAGGGGTGAATCTCTAAAACATCAAGAGTGCAAAACACACACACACACACACACACACACACACACACACACACACACACACACACACACACACACACACACACACACACACACACACACACACACACACACACACACACACACAATTAACGCGTGCCATTCCAAAAGCTAATTGTGTTTTTGTGTGTGTGAGTTGTTTTGGTCTGTTTTTCACTCTTTATGTTTAAGAGATTCACCCCTTCACTGTTGAGCCATTTTTTTCTGCATCCTGGCTGTATGCAGAAAAAAACTAATTTTTGACCCGAAGGTCCTGAGTGTGACTATTTTTTTTACGACCACTTAGCCTTTTCAAATCCTGCCCCCAATTGTTTTGGGCGTTCATATACCAAGTACCAATAAAGTCACCAAGTTTCGGACCATTCCGATGAAGCTACGATTTTTAACATTTTTTTAATAAAACGCTTCGGGTCATTTTTGACCCGAAGAACCCCAGAGGGTTAAGGCTCGAAAGCTATGAAAAAGCAGAATCTGATTCTCTGAGTGAGAAGGAAAAAATCCCTCTCTCCATCCATTTGTATCCTATCATGGGATCGCAGATAAGAAAAGAGCCACAGTAAGAGAAAAGGAAGAAGAAGAAGAAAGATGATGTGAGCTCAAAAGATCGAGTGAGGCCAGAGGCGGCGGTTAAAGTTAAAGATCACAGGACAGGGAGGAGCCACAGCACATCCCAAAAAACAGTAATACACTGTTTCTCTCAGTTTTCCCCAGTCTCTCTCGATCTTTCGCACTCCCACACACAGATCTACCTACAGGGCACCTCAGAGCACAACATGGTTATCAGGGGAAACAAGTCAGGGTTAAGTGAAAGTTTTACTTTTATAAGAGTGTACAGATGTAGGACAAGTATTGAGTAATATGAGCTAGGGGTGCAGCGGATCCATGATCCATACGGACCAGTCCCCATGGTTCAGCACACATGTGACAGACATGATTTTATTAATATTTAAAGGTTACTTTTATATTTTGAAGCAGCTAACCCAACTCCTACCCTAAACCTACCCACTTCTAAACAATATAAAACATGTCACATGTATTTATTGCACAAACTGACCAAAAACAGTATAAAAGTATCATCCCGCCGCTCCGTTAAAGGTAGGGTAGGTAAGAATGATCTAAAACACTTTTGTCCAAATTTGTTTAAACTTTCTTTATATGTCAATACATAATTAAAATGTAAGTACTCTGAAAAAGAGAGTATAAAAATCGAGTGACTCTAGACTTTTTAATCTGCAATAAACACCGCTCATTATTTTCGTTCGGGCCGAAACAAGTGATTGGCTTGGGCGACTGTCACTCTCTCTCACTCTCCACTGCTTTTGCTCCAGGATCTGCCCACATGCGCGCCCTAGTGTTGCCAAGTCGGGCTACTTTAAACACTGTTGCCGCGGGCTGTTTTTCATGTCCGCGGGTTGAAGCGACCCCAATTATGTGATATTTTGCCCCGGGATTTGCGAATTTTAGCAGGCAGCCCTACCAAAAAGGCACATATTTTACCCCCCAAATGCGATTTTTACCGGAGAAACACGATTGGGCTTGTTTTGGGCTAGTTTTGAGTAGCAATTGGGCGGATTTTGTTGTGAAAACCTGGCAACCCTGGCGCACCCATTTGATTTGAAGAGTTCAAGAGGCTGTATTTCTGCTGGACAGGTAATCTTTCATTTTGATTATACATTTTTTTGGTTTATGTTTTCATGAAGCATGTATCACTAGCACACGTAGCTGCCTAATATAGCTAACATAACATTACTTAGCATAAAGTTACAATGTTATACACTTAGCGAGCCATTAGTAGAGATGATAAATACTCAATATGCTTAGCTCAAGTTGATCGCTGTCGTGTTGAATTTCGCAAAATGTAACTTTAGATAACAAAATGCATGTGTAAAAGCTAGTACACCGCATCCAGGAACTTTTTTTAGAACTAAGTTAGCTTTAGCTACTACCCTCTGTCTAAACTCTTTTACCATGTTCACCGGGAACTTTACCTGCACGTTTATTTCCGCGGTTTGTTTTTATATTCTCTACCTATGTTTACTGATGTTTTTATCTTGTATCTGTGTGTGTCGTAGACACTGTGTTGTGTGTGTATTTTAAACTTTACCAGTATCGTTATTCTATTGATAGTGAGTACTAAAAGACATCTTATTTGTTTATATTCATAATGATAAAGTTAGATTTTTTATTACATGTGATTCTGACATGATGTCACTTCATGCACTTCTTCTCCGCTCGTCTCGGGTAAATAATGCGTCTTTCAGCTGAGCTGATCGCGGTCAGTGTAGCGCGTTCATGTGTTTTGGGAGCGTGGCTTTGGAAAGAGCCCAGAAGGGAGAAGGTGGAGTGAATGGAAATAATGAGCTGTCTTTAAACAGTCGTGAGAGGTCTACAGACACTCAATTTTCATACTTTCTTTTTCAGAGTACTTACATTTTAATTATGTATTGATATATGAAGAAAGTTTAAACAAATTTGGAAAAAAAGTTTTTTAACCAAATCCTACCTACCCTACCTTTAACGCACTCATTTATATCGCATTCTAATAATAAACACAACTCTTTAGCATGACGCAATCGGTCACAAGACACACAAGAGCCAATAACATTTTAAATTTCAAAGCTGACGTAATGACGCAATTGGTCACGAGACATAGGAGATCCAATGCAATTTCACTATGAAATCTGACGTAACGTGCGGCAATATTTGAAATTTAATGTGTTCATGATCTTCTGCAGATGGATACGCTGATCGCTTTTGGCGATTTCCTTCACACAAATCAGTCGCTTGGCCTCGGAACACTTGAAATATTTGTACTTTTTTGAATAAATTGTGCATGCAATCGTTTCTGCCTGCTATATCTGGGTTTTATATACCACACAGATGGGTAGGTTTAGGGATGGAATGGGGTTGGGTTACATGTTAAAACGTGTCTAGATAGCGTAAATAAAATTATGCTGGCTGATTAAATTGAGAATCACACTCCAACATGTCATAATGGCAAAATCATAACCCAATATATGATCATCTTGACGATAACGTTCCCATGCCCAACGCATCTGTGTATTACGCCAAAGGTTTCTCATTGAAATGAATGGAGCACTCAGCGCGTCGATATAGTGACGTGCCTTTAGCGTCTTTATTGTGACGCGGAAAGCACTTGACCATGCTTTAGATTTTGAAGCCTTGGGAGTGAGAACGGGTTGTGATTTTCTACTTGCTGTTTATTAGATTTGTCTGCAAGCTCTGCATATGACATTTGTAGTTATCTGATTTAGGCCCTGATCAGACAGAACGTGTTTTTCAAGTTTGAAAAGGTGAGGCCTTTTTTTGGTTGACGGTAACGGTAACGGTCACCACACCAGAAGGCCCGCCTCTCCATTCATTCAATTGGACAATAGAAAAAAAAAAACGTGATGACGTCGGGCGTTTTTCTGCTCAGAGTTGATTTTTTTCAACTTCATGCGCTCAGAGTGCTCCTTCTAAAACGTGAGGCGAATTTAAAAATACCGCCTCTCACTGCAAAAACGCGTCTGATCAGGGCCTGGACCACACGGTCCTCACGAACAATTTTTCCATGCGGTTTGGCCGTTGGTCCACACGCAAACGCAGTATCCAGTCACTGAAACCAAACTTTTTTGAAAACTCCTGCCATGGTGAACATTTTTAGAAACTCTGGTTGCAGTGGTGTCGTGTGGACAGTGAAACCAGAGATTTTGTTGTGTCAGAACCGGAACCGTTTTTCCAGGCTTCTGATTGGCCAACATAGCTTTACGGTTAGGATTATATATTGCCACCTGTTGGTATGGCATGCCCTTGACGTTTTGCGTTTTGCCCCCGGAAATCCCAAATTTACAGCTACAGATCATTTTATTGCACGGAAATGTTGCAGATTTACCAA
Organism: Gobio gobio; assembly: GCF_949357685.1. Classification (NCBI taxonomy): domain Eukaryota; kingdom Metazoa; phylum Chordata; class Actinopteri; order Cypriniformes; family Gobionidae; genus Gobio; species Gobio gobio. The sequence continues at coordinate 59,499,049 of NC_137100.1, read as the reverse complement.
CAGATTTACCAATGAGTCCTGAGAATTTTTGCTTTTAAATGTGTACAGTGTATCTGTTGGAGGTTATTTTAGTCACTAGCATATTGCAGACCTCCAAGCTAACAGACGTGGACTGTTTTAATCTCATGGAGTCTTTACAGTGCTGTTGGCCCTGTAATGCAGATATTCTAATTTGAAATGAATATGTATGTCATGTTAATTTGCCTTCCAGTTCCATTACCTCTCTTCCTATTGAACAAATCAAATGAAAGCAGCACTGTCAGCAATGGTTTGCTTTGTAGATGAAGACACCAAAGTACTTAGTGTGAATTCTCGAGAGGGTGGGTGAACTGTAAAGACACGAGGGGGCTGCTGCCCTATATGATGATCTATGCAAAAATTGTTTAAAGCCAGGCATCCGATCTGAGTTTTGCATGGCAACAACTAAAAGTCACAGTCAAGCAATATATTAATGTTTTTAACCTTTCCATACCTCTTCGTCATTATAAGGCAGTCCCTCATAATGTTACCGTCATGCCAATACAGCGGTTTTGTATTTAAGAGATGGAGAGACACGGAAATAGACTGAGAGGTGGAACCGAGATGCATTAAATCTTCAAGAAATTAAATGTAGAATCTGATAAAAAAAAGACAGAGTCTGTGTAAGCCTATAACACCCTCCATTTAATCTTTTCTCTAATGTCTCCTCCAAATGGACAGGTACCCTAACACACAAAATGCATGCAAACTACAATTGCAAATTAAAAGTTCAGAATCTAAAGAACTGCAGTTAAATTAAGTTGAAAGTTGAATGGCTTTGAGAGTTAATATTTTGGCTGTGTATAGACCAAATGTATTGATTTTCACAATGCTTGTTACACTTTCACCCTGTGACTCACATGCTCAAAACGCTGCAGTGACATGATATTTTTCCTTCAAGCCACCATGTTGAAGTGAGCAATAAGACTAGGTTTTAAATATTATTGTATTGTGGATTTAGAATGGGTTGGTATTTTAAAAGTAGATTAACCTAAATTATATTTTCTCGTAAAATGTACTCCAATAGTCTTTAATTTAAAATTATTATTTTTTTTACAGTATTGGAATGACCAGTGTAAAAAGTGCTGCTCTAGTGCAGTTTGGTGGGTCGCAATACCGTTTTGAGTGGGTCACGGAGTGTGTGTTGGCAAAGAAACAACCATAACAACTTCTACATGTTTTTTCCAAGCGGCAACCTCCCCCAGTTTATCTTGAAGCCAATACGGAAGTGACTCAAACTGCAATTCATTGACTGGCCGCTAGGGACAGGCTCCAGAAGGGAGCAGAATTTCATTGAGCCCCATGTTAAAATTCCCAACTTTACTGCAGAAAAAAAAACATGTTTACAGTCTGGTACAAATTGTGGTTTTGGTCTATATATCTAATTTTGCCCTTCATGACAACTGTGAGGGGGTGAATTATTTTATAACTCATTCGTTTACATTATATAAAGCCTTAAAGTCCTGCATAATTAAGGGCGTGGCCACTTTGAGTGACAGGTGGATTGTCGTTTGTCTGCTGTCTGTTAGTCATCATGTCCCCTCAGCTCCAGCCATGTCCCGCCTCTTCGCCCATTTTCTGTTATCCTGGAGTGACGCGCTGCCAAGATGGCAACGGCCAGCTCGACCCTCTTTACACTTCAAAACTGCTCTTCAGCTATGCGTGATGTCACGGACACTAGGCCTACTTCCATATTTTTTTACAGTCTATGGTTTTTTCTGATATGAGACTTTTATTTTGAAAGACTTGTGTGAACGCTGTTGACTCTTCTGTCAGATGCATAGACTGTAAAAAAATGTCAGACGCCGTTAAGTAAAGAGTGTCTGCAGATTGAGAAAAACGCGTTGTCCTGATTCAGTATCTGCTGTCAGATGAGATGTTGTCAGTTTATGCCAGTGTCAATATTGTAACGTAATTTTTGTAACTTGTTTCGAACTGTAGTTTCCTTAAAATTAACCCAAAATACCACTTTATTATCATTTTGTGCTGTTTTCTATATTTTTGATGACTGTGGTGGCTCATACCAATTTACAACGTATTATGAAAAACTAGGACTATATTTAATAGCCTTACCTTAACAATATGTGTAAGTGTGACTGTATTGTGTGCGTGCGCACTATTTTTGAGAAATTAATTTGCTTGGATTCAATTCTTTAAAAAAAAAGAGTTTTAATGACAATCCAGTTGAGAACCACTGCTCTAGTGCACAATGATGCACTCTTAACCTTCTAGTTACCAGCCCAGATCTGAAACCGTAAGGCTACGTCACTCAGTTGAACTTTGTTTCTTTTTAAGCATGTGTCATAGTAGTGGTTAAAGCTCTGGTCTGATAACCCAAAGGTCTTCCGTTTGAGCCCTTGAGAGCTGCACACTTCCCTTATCAACGCTGTGCTCGTGACCAGGGCACTTAACCCGAAAGCTGCTTCAGGGAACTGTTCCTGAAATATGTCATTTGCTTTGAAATGTAGAAGTTCCTGGTAAAAACAAAACACATGCACTTATTTGTATTCTGACCTTATTAATAAATTATTGGACTGGTAAATTAGACACTGTAAAATCAAATTAGTTAGACATACTTTAAATAAATAAACAAGAAAATACCACTGTTAATGTTATAAAAATCATTAATTATGAAACAAATTCAATTTCAGCTGTAAAGCAGCTCCATTTTTTAATGCAAGATTGGGCATGGCCATTTTTTACTTGAATGTGCGAGGCTTCCGCTGGTATCCCCTTCCAGTTATTTTACCTTTACAAAAACAGTCCATTATTTATGCTGCTTTATATTGCAAACCGGTATTTGCTATCATATTATTTTAATTCATTGTCATTATCATAAAAACTGGTTTGTATCGCAAATAGTTTTACCATTTACTGCACTTTGTTATTCTAGTTATTTATCTATAGCGCCTATTGAATCAGAAGTCTCGCACATTCACAGAAAATAGCTTCCACAGTACAAAATAAGGTGGATAGAAGATAATAGTGTCATAGTGTCATTATGCTGTTCAGTTCAAATTTTGTTCTCATCTGTTTCAGTGCAGTTAAAGCGATAACATTACTGAATATTAATGGCCTTTTAAAATAAAGGGAAGTTATCATCTCAGAAAGTAAATATTGTTCTTTTTCATCTAATCCACTTTTGTGTATATACGCCCTGGCAGTCTAATTAGTCACAAGATGTTAAAAATGCATTAATTGTGTAATTTGTAAAATTATGGAAGATCAAGTTGAGTGCATTGCATTGTGGGATACAGTACTCCCTGCAGAAAGATTTGCATAATGTGTACAGTACAGACTGAGGAAATGCAATGCTATAATAAACATAACTGCTCTTTATCATTTTTTATGAAAGGTCCTTTATTTGCTTTATTGTCTTAAAGTATTGGTTCAGAAGCACACTTTAATTTTAACACCATATAGGCTAGTTCCCTCCTGAGATTGTAAATCCAAAATTACATTGGAAAAACATCATATTTACTGTCATTAAATGTCAAGCATGTGCTTAACTGCTGAAAAGATGCTTGTGTCTTAGTGTAGGTGAATAGACATGATAATCCCCCCCCCCCCCATCTCAGATATGTATTGAAGTATTACAGTGGATTTCTGATGTGTTAAGCCAGTGAGGTTGAAGCAATTAATACGATTCACATTTCTGCAAAGTGGATGGACTGTAGAATTGCTTGTGACACATGACTGAATGTTCAATCATTATTAGCATTATTATTATTTTTAAATCCCCTGATTCATTTAAAAAAAATCCATAATGCATCCGTCCCAGAGAATGGACATCTGTGAGTAATTTATTGCAAATCATGTACATCATTATAATTCATGCATCATGACAATAATGTCAAAATAGATTATTCCTTGTACCGATGGCCACCATTTAGAGTGAATTGTTTGTCTTACCATAGTTATATTGTTTGATAAAAGGATTCATAGGGTTCTATCTGTGATGTGTTTGTTATAAAGCATACTGTATCAGATGTCTCTTAATGAACTAGACTAGATTTTTAGAGTGGTCTTTGCTAATGCCATGATGCCAGGGGGTTTCTGGGGTGTTCGGGGTGGTTACGCGGTTGTTCAAGTCACTTTTATTTCTATTGCTCTTTATACAATACAGATCGTTTCAAAACAGCTTTACAGTGATAACAAGAAAATGATGCATTTGGGCTATTGTTCAGCTGAAGTCAGTTCTGTGTCTATTCAGTTCCATCGTAAAGGTCATCAATTATTAAATTAGTTAATTTTATCTTTAAAGCAGTTCTGCAAAAAAATTGTCATCGTCCAGCTCAGTTCTCATACAACAGCGTCAGTACAGTCAGATCAATAATATTGTTGGATAATAACAAAAATATTCACCCCAACTAAGCAAGTCAGAGGCGACAGTTGCAAGGAAACCAAACTCCATCAGATGACAGAATGGAGAAGAAAACCTTGGGAGAAACCAAGCTCAGTCAGGGGGCAAGTTCTCCTCTGGCCAACGAGCGAACTCGGTGTGATTATGATTCAGGCTGCATCACAAGTCAGAATTCATTTTGGGATTGGTAGCATTTAAATATTCATCCAGTTTCTTTTGCTTGAAGATCAATTCATCACGCCGGTATGGAGCTAAGCATGGCCATAGGGTCTGTGCGGAGGACCTGTCTGGTTCTTGTGGTCTCTGCTGAGGAACTGTGCCGATGGCTGTCATGTCGACGAGGCCTTCACAGGGGATTGTCTAGTAGAGACAGTCTCTGCTGAAATTCAGGGCTGTGTTTTGGTTGAGTCTAGTGCAGGTTCACTGGGTGGGTTGCGAAGTGGTTGCTGGGATGTTCTAAGACAAGTTGTTAAGTGGTTGCTAGGTGGTTTTGTACTGGTGTAAGAGCGTTTTTACACTGGGCACGTTTGCAGCGGTCTGACTTGAGTGAGATTTGTTCACGGCGCTCCCCGCAGCGTTTTTTTCTGGTTTCACACTCAAATTGTTTTTTTATTAATTTGGTGCTATTATGCACAGCTGAGTGGACGACACTTGGGTTTATGTGAGTCACATGAAGGTAGCTTTCTGTCAGGATCACTATTGTCATTGATTGACTATTAGCTTACAGTTTGGATTGGCGGTATGGTTCTGTTCTGGGTAAGAACTCCCTGTGCATCCATGCAGCCTAGCATGGATAAGAGCAGGGAGAGCAGCAATAACCCCCCCTTATAGGGTAAACAGAACCAACATAATGTATTGCAGATATCATTAACGTCGATATTAAATGTACAAAATAATTCGGGAATTTAGTCTGATTCAAGGGGAATCAGAATACCAAATCCTGACTGGACGAGAGGAGGACCTGGGGATGGAGGAGTATAAATGAGCTCTGGAGAACGTGATAGCTGCTGATAGTACTGAAGGAGCTTATATACTGTACGTATGTATGCTGTGATAGACGTTGTATTCCTATTCATAGTTTTCTGTCATGTGACTGTCGCGGAGCCTTGGAGGGCAAAACCGGCATAGAACTTCATAGAACTACAGCACAAGCCTGGCAAATTTCCATCTTAAAACAAAAATATGTGAACAAGATGCACGTTTTGGGCACTTATGATCCATATACAGCACCTGCTGCAGTACTTCAATCACTGAAAACAGCAGGACGTTTTTAAAAAGCTTAACGTGAAAAAAAACGACAGGGTGAGCTGCACCAATAAGGATTAAATTAAGCAAAGTTTAAAGGATTTGTTGATATGGGTTTTATTTTAAATCGAGTTGTTGCACCACTTAATTTTAAACACAGATTAATTACACAGTAAAACCGTTATAGAGCTGATCAAGCAGCAGACGGAGGGTGAACTGACGACAGGCTAAAGAATCCTTAAAGTGCGATAATGTATATATGGGGTTTCGATGGGGAAAACACCCAACAAGAAACCTCGTGCTGCACTAATATTCCTGTGCAAAGTATGCAACATCAATAAGGTGTATATTGAATTTGGTATTTTAATATCACTGTCTTACCGCATTAATACTGACTACAAATCTGGTAAAAATGACTAGCGGGCAATGGAGGAGAGCCTTGTTTTGCCCTCCAGGTGGGCGTTCCTATAAGCGTGTGACGACACGTGAAAACTATGAATAGGTAGATGTGATCAGCTGACAGTCAGCTGATGCAAGCTTGACTAATGTGACCTGCCAGAACTGACGCTACCTTTGATTTCTTCTGCTTGCAAAAAGACTCTTTTGAGGAAACAGTTGTTTGCCAATAATTTGCTGCCCTGATTGCACTCGCTATGCGTGAATACACTGCATGCTCACTCTCGCTCATATCTAAGGTCATCAACACTATCATCCCTTACATGTGTTTTACATGTGTTCGGCTAAAAGCATGCGCAGGTTACTTTTCGTCCTGAACAAGTGTGCACCCGAGTCCATGTTGCTTTCTCATTCACGTGAATCGGGGCACAGTTCAGCTAGTGTTATACTCTCTGCGTATGCGAGTGCACAAGGGTCCATGTGACGTAAAAATCGTCATCGGAGTGTGTACGCGGAGGCTCTTTGTGGACATCTGCGTGTCGTCCATTGCCGCCCATGTTTTTTAGGCTGCAAAAGCACCAACTGCACATGCGCTGGAAAAACATGGACGTTGAATTTGAAGAGAGGCTGTGTGAAGAAGTCCGTCGCTACCCGCACCTCTACAATCCGTCGTTAAAACAATATAAAGACAGCCAGATGTGCAATAATTCATGGAGGGAAATGGGAAGTGTACACGCCGATCTACTGTGCATGTGTGGAACACGTCGGCCGAGCGGACCTAAGCATACACTTTCAGTAGTATAAATACAAGTAGTCCGCAGCTGTCTGTGTACGTGTCCGAACTGGAGTATAATCAAGGCTTTTGAGTGCAACCGAACTCAGACCACCTCTTCCAGGTAGTCTCTGGTTCGGTACTCAGTGTGCACCCGGGTCAGCATGACCGCTTTCACATTAGCAATTTTTCATGCGAACCGTGCCCCATTTTGAACTAAACCGCCAGTGTAAAAACAGCCTATTTAAAGTCACAATCTCTGTGATATCCTGGTCTTTAGATATGGCTTAGTTCTGTGTCAGTAGGATTTTTTCATCGTACTATCCGCTAGGTGAATATCCTACAGTAAGTGCAATCACTTAGAAAAGTAATAGCACACTTCTCCTCAACAAGCCACATAATTCGAAGAATCATTCATGTCTGTAATAGAAAAATGTTGCAAGTTATGCACTGAAGTTTAATACTAATAAGATTTTGGGTTTGTAGAATAGAATAGCAAAATATTTTCTCTCTTTGCAGCCACAGCTAATATAACTGATTATAACTAATTTTTACTGAAAATTAGTCATTAGTAACAGTTACTAGTTACTACTTTTAAAAGTAATTGAATTACTTTACCAATTACTGTATATCAAAAGTAATTAGTTACTAGGGAAAGTTACTTTTATGTCTGCTTTTTAAATGTAAATATGAACAGTACTAAACAGTCAAACACAATAAACATAATTTTTCAGACCTATTTATTGTAATCAATAGGGCAACAGGCCTTCAAATCAAGCAGTAGTACACTTTTTTTTTTTTTTTACCACATTAGGCCCAATGAAATAAAAGGGATTGGTCTACAGTATTAACACTTATTAAAAGAAAAAAACAAAGGTGCCTTGAGGTGCTGCATATAATTGAATATGTGATTTAACAAAAGCTTAAAGGGGCACTTTCAGTGCTGGGAAGATTATTGTATAATTAAACTGGGTCATTTATGGAGTAGAAATGTGAAATTATTTTTGAATTTGGTGCCTTCTAGACTGAGAAAAGACAGAAAATGTACTTGTGTCTCATGTGGATGAAAGACAACTCCCAGAATGTACTTGCTTCGTGGCCACTCCCAAAACGAGGCCACTCCCAAAGCTACGGCTACTGGTTATATCACTTGCCCACCATCACACCGCCCCCACCATTTTTTTTTTTTTTCATAGTAATAAAATCATTTCGTTTAGTTAGAGAATAGACACTACAATTATTTTAATTAATTCATTGTCTTTTAAATAAAGTGTGAGCCGAACGAAAGTCACGGCACAAACACAGCAGGAGTCAGATTTCATTCATCACGAGAGCGAAGAGCTGAGCAGAGCTGAGGTAAGCGTGGCATCATTCAATGAATGCCTGTCCAGTCTGGCATGTTTTCAGATCATGCCTATGGAAGCTTAAAGGGGCTATATGCGTTTTTCTGAAATTTAAACTCGCGACTGACACCTGTGGCCAAAAAACAGAACTGCTCTTATTTTCTGCTCGCTCTCGCAGCGGTGGTGACGTCACATCCGCAGACAGCGCGGGAAAAAACGACCCGCCAGAAAATAGGAAAAATAGGACACAGGCTTATAGGTGCACCCACTGTGAACGGACAAGGTGTCAGTATGCTCATCAGGAGATGTTTGAGTCATAAATGGTAAAATAAAAAGGCTATTGTTACCTTTATTTTTGGGGAAAAGTTGCATATAGCCCCTTTAACTGTCATAGAAATTCCTCGAAAAGTTGAAACACTCACTTTGCTCCGCACCGCTCCGTTATGAATGCCCGAGCCAAGCGGCCGTGTGCATTTACATTCTGTGAGTGAGATCCCACCCCTATGGGCGGGTTGAAAACATGCGAAACTAGCTCCTTCTACTGGCTGTAGTCTTTAGCCTCTGGCCAAAATCCTCCGATGACGCAAAATGACGATATTTGCGTCCAGAAATAAAATGCATAATTCGCTCGTCTCAGGGGGACATGAGAGGGGAAAGTACGATAATTCAAATATACTACTGGGTTTCTACTGAAACAAAGCTTAATGCTTATCGCTGAAGTAACCCTTTAACAAAATGGTTTAACAAACATGCCTCATAAGGCAAAGCTAAACAGAGATAAACAAACGTTAAAATGGGCTAACAACTCTCATCTCTCAAAGCTCATTGTTCTGAAAAGCGCGGTGTGCTCTGATTGGCCAGTGATCCAATGCATTGTGATTGGCCCGAATACCTAATGCGTCTGACGGAAAGCAAAGCAATGACAGATGATAATGTCCGTTCTACCTTATCAATTCGAGCCCGAATCTGATCCGGATGATGCAGATGACCAAGCTGATCGATCAACGTTGATCTGACATGAGGGTAAGTAATTAATGACAGAATTTTCATTCTTGGGTGAACTAACCCTTTAAGTATTCCTGAAGAGAATAAAAGGCACTGTCCAGATTGACAGTTGAGGAGCACTGTCCTTTAACGGACAAACTGCAACAGCAATTTAACCCCAAGACCAGAGACGTGTTCTGACCAGAGCTTACCTTTACTGCACGGACAGCTGGAAATCAAAATGGCACGCTGCCCTGTTATTTGTCAGTGGATTTGTTAACACTGACAAGCACAACCTTTTATTGATACAGCCACGAGGACAACCGCAGAGCAAGACATGTTATAACCTTTGGAAATATCAACAGACCATCATATTTTCTGCTAATGGCGATTTCAAGTGGTTGCCAAAAGCTCCTGCTTGGGCTCAAAAAGGATACCGCTTTCTACAGCAAATGATCATTTCAAGGAGATAAGTATGTTAATAATTGATTACAGTATTTTATAACTAGCTATTTAAAGATCGTTTTCCCTTCTCCACTCCCACTGTTCTATTCTATAGGCTCTCGGTTTGGTTTTGCTTGTTGCCTTGCCCTGTTCACCCACACGCTGATGATAAAGCTGAATAAAGCTCTCTGTGTTTCAGTATTTTTCATATTTTATTCAAAAACAAAATGAGCACGATTGCTTTGTTTACCTGCGAAGCTTCCTCAACATCGTACTGATGCATTCTTTTGAAAACAGCCTTGCCGTATTATAAACACAAGGGATGGGGAGCTTTCTCGTTATTGCATCATATCCAGAGCTGACAAGAATTCTCTGTGTTGTATGGAGATTGTTCTCCATAAATTCTTGATTATACAGTAGTAAAGATGTCACCTATGTCAATCCCTCTCAGGAGGATCGGTTTCAGGCTTTACGGGATAACTTTTTGGTAACAGCGTTTTTGTTAGTAACTGAGGCCTTTGTATCTTGAAAAGATAAGACACTACCTATAAAGAATTTCCGTGTTTTTCATGATGTTTCCAGTCATTCAAATGACTGGATTAGGGTTTAAAAAAAATTGTTTTAAAGAGATTTAACTCAAAAAGAGCAATATCTACCCAAATAAATATTCCAGCTGAGCAGAACTACTATCAAGTGTAGCGTTAGTTCTGGCAGGTCGCGTCAGTCAAGCTCGCATAAGCTGACTTTCAGCTAGAAAGCTTTCAGCTTTACCACATTGCTCAGGAGAGAATTATCCTCCTCCTTCCCCTGGCCAAGTCAGGACTTGGCCTTCCGATATTCCTCTTCGAATCAGACACATTTTTCTTGAATCATGTTGTACATTAAGTCATTGAACATAATAATATTAATATCTGCAATACATTTATGTTGGTTCTGTTCTGTTTACCCTAAGGGGGTTATCACTGCTCTCCCTGCTCTTATGCTAGGCTGCATGGATGGGCGGAGAGGAGAGTTCTTGCCCAGAACAGAACCAGAACAGAATTGGGGGCATGCCAATCCAAACAGTATGCTAATTGGCAATCAACTTTGATGACAGTGGTCCTGACAGAAATGTGTAAATTATAAAAAGGTTTTATTCTTTTCTATACCTATTAATCACAGTGATGAAGTTTCCAGATATCTCCTGGTTTTCCGTGACTGTGGGAGCCTTGAACATGGCAACCTATAACTGATATGTTGGGACAATAATAATTTTTGTTGACCATAACCAGATCTTCGTAAATTCACATTCAAACCTCCACACACATGCTGGACATTGATGCAAGTGCTTTAAAAACGAAAAAAAAACTAAAAAAAAAATCATTATCCATTCATGCTGTTTATTTTACGTGGTACTCTTCAGATTTAAAATATGGTTATCTCTGCATTTTTTTTGCTGTAAATAAAGCCTGATATCAATAGCTGTTTGTTGAAAGAAATAAAACTACATAAATACATTAAATGCATTCATTCATGAATTAAATTATTTATAATGAGTAATGATCGCCACTAGAGGGCAATCCTTCCGTCCCCTGTGTTCTCACCATGAACTGCATTCCCCATAACCCTTTGCAGGACTCATTATGCATTATTACTTTCAGCTGTGTCTCATTACCTTGATATCTCTGCCTTTATGAGCCCTGTGTTTTCAGTCATTCTTTGCGAAGTCTTGTATGTTGTTACACTGCATTTCTGAGCGTTATCGTGTGTCCTGTACCATGAAGCCAGTTTCGCTGGCTAGCCAGGTAAATTTCAGTTTTGATTGCTGTAATCCTGGGTTTTAGCTGTGTTCATCGTCATAGTAATTTAAACTCCACAGCTAACCTGCTCTGGAGCAGGTTATGTTCTGGATTAGAGATCTTAAACTGAAATTTGACCAATCAGCTGTGAGCAAATTGACATGTCTGATGCAATAAAGTCACTCCCCCAGTTTCTCTTGATTTAAAAAAATATTTTTTTTAAATATATATTTTAAAAAAATGATTAAAAAAAATATTTATTGTCTGACTTTAATGATAACTACTTAATATAACTTTTAAATGATTTATAAATAATTTATATAATGAGATATATATATATATATATATATATATATATATATATATATATATATATATATATATATATATATATATATATATATACAGATATACAACAAGCTGTAGAATAAATAGATAAAGCTTTAAAAATGTGTCCTTACATGTTCGAGTCTCTAGCAGATAGAAAGACAGAGAGATAGAGATAGATCTCAATTATATAAACTGATTTCACAACTTTAGCAAGATATTTTCTTTATTTATCCTTTCGTGAAAAAGTATTTTCTTCTGTGTAAATGCATTTGAATTCTTTACTTCGATCTCTTAATCTTCAGCAGAAGAGTTTTGAATCACGTTGTCTCTCTCGCGAGAAGTGAATCACACTTTCTCTGTGTTGAAAGGCATGTGATTGGCTGTTCACTACTGACGTCACATTTTCATGCGCACACGCTCCACAAACTCAGGATCAAAGCCTGAGTTTACAGAGAAAGCTGATGATCAGCATCATGGTACCAACAAAGCCAGATTGGATTGATTTGGTTTGGTTTTGTCAACTCGAAACTAATCCTGTAACCCTGAGTTTGTTCAGCTACCGTCATGGTACAGGCCCCTGGTTTCCTTGGTCTTTGGATCCTTTTTATAAAATATATTTTATAAAAGGGGAGGAGCTGCTTGATCTGTCCTGCCCTGTCTTCCTGTTTCAATGGAAATTACATCAACACATTGAATAATGCTGCGCGGCACTTCAGTGGGCCTTTAACAACAAAGTTTTCCTTAAAGGGATTGTTCACTCAAATGAAAATTCTTTCATTTATTAACCCTCTTGTCAATCCAAACCTGTATGACAATAGAAGATATTTTGAGAAATGGAATGTCAATGGTAAACCAGAACTGTTTTGTAAATAACATTCTTGTAGAATATCATCTTTTGTGTTCTGAAGAAAGCCAGAGGTTTGAAACATGAGTAAATGATGAGTAAGTGAACTATTTAAATTAAGCCAATTGAGCTATTTTATTTTTTTATTCAGGGAAAAGAGAGTGAAAGAGATAGATGGTGATTTTTCTTTACTTTGCACAAATCCACACAAGCACATGCTTGACTGAAACACAACTGAGTAAATGAGATGCAAATACTACACTGTTGCATTCGCATGTGTTCAGTTTACAGAAAAGCTTTTAACGTCTGATCTTCCGGCATAAGGCATAAGAACAATCCCCCTGCTTGCCGACTTGGCTAAAGTTGACATTTTGTCTGTTTTCATGTAAAGCAGAAACCAAACGCACAGCAACAAAGAGCCTGGCAGTTGGAGACACTATACATAATTCAGCAGTGTGTGTTTTTGGAGAAAGAATTGGGTTGCTTTGAAAAGCATTTATCAATTCACTCACAAATACTTCAGCAGCACAACAGGGGAGCTTAATTTGTGCTGCGGCGCTGGTGATCTGATTCAATTCTCGCCGGGACTTCACAAACAGTCCCTGCCCATGTCCTCCTTGACCTTCCCATCAGTCTGCGGGAGAAAGGTAGGCACAGGAACAGAGGCGTTGTGGGGGCCTGGTGTCTGCTTCTGGGCACTTTTGTATTCAGAGCATGTGCTTTGGAAACGCTGGGACAGCGAAAACATGACGTGTTGAGAAAAAACAAGAACGGCGAGGTTTAGCGCTAATTGAGAAAGGCAAAACAAGTAAACATGCCGGCAAATCGATGTCAAAGCCGAGAGCTCAAAAGCTTTAGAAATCTGTTTCGATATTTACGACTCTTCTTTTTCTTACAGTTTGACTTGGTTTTTCCCCAAATCGTCAGTTGTATCCGTACTGTATAGGCTATGTTCACATAGCAGCAGAACACGATTGTCAGTCCTGTGTTTGAGTGCTTAATAAGGTTATGTTCATGCACAGCTTCTTTATTTACAACCGCATTCCATTACCAAACTGACATCCGTACCTTTTCTGTTTGAACTGAATCGTGTTAGTTGTCTGTCACGTATTATAATCCAAGAGAGCCACTCGTGACTTGTGTGTTGCATGTTTTCATGTGTCGTTTGGTTCACTTTTAGAGATGCACAGCTGTGTGTCTTCTAAAAGTTTTAGATCCAATCACTGTCTTCCACCAGATCTGGGACCAGTTGCACCAGCTGTGCATTACAACTTAGCATATATCTTTGCCCTAAAGGGGCACTAATTTACAACGTACGCATTGCTAAATATTTTGTGTTAACTATTTTAAGTATTAAAGGGGTCCTATAACGCCCTTTTCACAGGATGTAAAATAAGTTATAGGTGTCCCCAGAATGTGTCTGTGAAGTTTCAGCAAAAAATACACCACAGATTATTTGTCTAGGGAACCAGTGTGTTGCTATCTGCCGGTTGGCCTACAAAGTGACGTAATACTGCACCACTCTATTGACATGATTTCTTTTCTTCACTGGAATTCCTCCACAAATTGTAATATTTTTAAATGACATTCGGAGGCAATAAATACCAGGATGGCGTTCTTCTGCTGAACACAAAAGAAGATATTTTGAACAATGTCGGTAACCAAACAGTTGACTAAGTCACCTGTTTGGAACAACTTGAGGGTGAGTAGCCTAACTGACAACAGAATTTTCATTTGCGGGTGAACTATCCCTTTCAGCTGTTGTGCAAACAGAACTTTTGGAGACTCACACCTGTAAATGCGGTTGTCATTTCAACACTGGCAGTGTGAACGTAGCCCTGTATCCATATGGACGACATGGGGGCAAGTTGTCACACGGGGAAATCACAAAGGTAAGGTTTTGCGACTAAATTTAAGTTACACTTCCTCTAGCATTGGGTCATTTTTTATTTTTTTTTGTAAATGTTATCCTCTAAACCAGTGTTTTTTTTATTTATTATTTATGTACTTTGAAAGTGTTTATTAACTTTGATTAACTATTTTTATAGTTTGTTTTCATTTTAATTTTACCTTAAGTTTTAGTAATTTTGCTATGTGCTTTTGTCAGTTGTATTAGTTATTTGTAAACATTTATTTGTATACAGTTCAGTACCTCAACTTGCTTTGGATGAGATGTTTATTTGGCAACTAATTGAAATGAGTTTAAAGGTACAATAGGTGATCTGGGAAATGTTAACTTTTGCCTGCTAGCATTGAAAGCATAAGATCCCGACTCAAGTCACCTTTATTTATATAGCGCCTTTCACAATGCCGATTGTTTCAAAGCAGCTTCACAGTGTTAAACAGGAAAATAATGCAACAGATTTTGATTCGGATGTGCAGCCACTCTGGAGAAAACAGTGATGTTAACCAGCTCCGTTCAATTATCATTAGGGATGCACCGAATCCAGATTTTTGGGGTTCGGCCGAATACCGAATCCACTGGTTAAGATTCTGTCGAATCCGAAACAGAATACCGAATCCTACTCCCATCCTCAGTCCATTATCACAGTAAACACATTAATGAAGTAAACAACGTCCACAGCAGTGTAATGATGCTCATATTGCAAAATATGCTATGCGGTATTAAAATACAGTCAGTAGTAGCCTACAAGCTCCTGACTGGTGGAAAGCAAACTCGCTTCCCGAGTCTGGCCACTCTAGCGAGGCGTTATCTCTGTATTCCCGGGGCATCAGGTCCATCTGAAGCCTTGTTTAAGGCTTTTAATAGTGTCATTTTGGTCAAGTTTACTAAAGTAAACGCATGTTCTTCTCGCCACTGTTTCCTGATGGTTTGTAGAACAATTACCCAGAGTCGCCCTTTGTCGTTTCAAAGAACACCACAACGGAGAGCGCAGAAGGCGCACGCGCAGTCAGAGGCTCGCGCTGCAGAGACAGAAGAAAGTATAAACCAGGATTGAGAGGGTGTTTCTGCCGTGGGTTTAACTGTTAACAGACTGTGCTCCAGACTAACCCACATCACTTAGACATGTTACTTAAAAAAAACCTAAAAAACATACAAGGTGTGGATTGAGGTAGACCTGCTATTTTTATTTGACAAACTATTCGGGTTCTTCAAAGCTTCAAATGGATTCAGTGTATTTTCATTTTTTCATCTTAATTTGGTAATTATTTAAGTGAAAAATATTTAGAGTAGGCCTATTTATTTTATTCTTTTTATTTGTATTTTATCTGATCTGTATGCTGCTGTTTACACGGTAAAATAAACCTGTGAAAAAAGTGTCTTTTTAACGGGTCACAGACACTCGTCAATCTGCCAATTCAATATTATAATCTTATCAGTTAACGGTTAATAATCGGATAATGAGCAGCGGTTGTCGGTTGGGAAAATTAACCGAAATGAGCATCCCTACAGCAGTGTATTTTTAATTAAGAATAGGCAACATTATGCCTGCTTGAAGTTGCTGCATTTTGGCTGCTGTCTGTAGATTCTCTCATGTACAACTTGTATTCTTTCGGATGTTTAATACACATATGTTTTAACAGCGGCTATTGTTTAGGGTCCTTGCCACCACGAGACAAATCGGCATTGCAAATTGAACATGTAGCTTGACTGGAATCGCCTTCTTTGCCAAAACAACACGTTTTCTGTTCACGTGTTCCATTTTCACTTTCTCACAGCCTACTGCATTTGAACGGTCCACCTAGTAAACACGTTCCCATAATCAATGGCGGCGTCATTACGTTCGACCAGCGGAGGTGCGTATAGTGCAAGCCTAGGGTTCGGTGGAAAAAAATTCTAAGGTTTGGCAGAAACCGAACCCCGTCAAAAGCCCAATATTCGGCCGAACCCAAATCCTGGATTCGGTGCATCCCTAATTATCATATAGTGACAATGTAGGCAGATCAGAAAATGTATTTGAATATTTAGTTGAAAATTTTGTGTCCCCAACTGAGCAAGCCAGGCCAAAGGCGACAGAGGCGACGGAGGCAAGGAACCAAAACTCCATCAGGAGGCATAATGGAGAAAAATAAACCTTGGGAGAAACTCAAGCTCAACAAGCTCAGTCGGGGTGCCAGTTCTCCTCTGGCCTTCATGCCGTGTCGATAAGGCAACTATTAGATAGAAATATTCTAAAAGATCAGAGCCATCATGGTTCCATCATGGCAGGTTTATTGAGGATGCCGTGTTGATCCCACCTTCCCTGCAAATCGCAGTCCAAAGCCACGCCTCCTCCAAAACACATGAACGTACACAGACCAGAAGCAAGATGACCAGAGACAACTTTACTAGATTAAATCATGTATCATTCACCGGTGAGAGATAACTTTACAGTATGTAGTGGTACTACAATAATGAAAGTAAACAACTGTTTGCCTGCCATTCTCGCTCTTCGTGAACGCACTGACGTATGATGTCTGCGTGAACAGGCTGTGCAGTAGAATGGAAACACCCGTTGACTGATAGGGAACACATGCTATCATTTAATTCAGACCAAATGCAATGATTAAACAAGGATTTTATGGTCCTATGCCTTCCACACATACAATATATATTTATAAAAAATACATTTGGACCACTTAACATAGTGACTGCTATCGGGGGTATTCCAGAAAGCAAGGTTAACTTACCGTCACATATACCCTTGAACTCCCGGTTGATTAACCCAAACCTTGCTTACTCGAGGTATGCTGGTTTCAAAAACAAGTCCTGGAGTAAGTTCAGACAACTCGGAGTATGTTCCCGGATAGCACACAAGGCATTCTCAACAGAGCAACGAATCGATGATTCACCATGGAAAAAGCACGCCATTATACTTCTTCTTTTGTATCATGCCGATTTACATAACCTACTTAATGACCATCCTGACTATATGGTGGTTGTGCAATATTTTTTTCAACCCTTTGAAAAAAAAAACCCGAAAACCTTTTTCACTGAGAAAAAGGATTATATTGTTTTTTTGATGCTAATTCATTGAATGTAGATCCATGTGTGTGTAATGGTGCTTTAGAATTAATATATAATATTGTATATTATATAACTGTAACTATATAACAAACTTGGTTATATTAATTATATAACATGCATCTGAATACCTCTTAAGCAGGTTATGTTCAGAGAGTGAGTTTGCTATGGCTACTTGCATACCCTGAAAGTTCCCTTTCGTTCAGTCACTACGACGTAACGTTAGTGACTAACGAATGGGGGTTTCGCTTAGAAGCCTATCATCTTCGAGCTTAGAGAAAACGCCCAATGGCGTGCCAATGCCATGGGGCATGCGGAATTTGCATACGTAACTCCGCCTCACCACGTGAGTATATAAGGAAGTACGTGGCAATATCGCATTATGTTTCTGCTTTTGGAGCCAAGAGAACCTACCTCTTCACTCCTACAGCCTTCTGAGACTCTGTCAGCTTCTTCGAGACGAGCAGCTTTCCAGTCGGTGTTGGTGTAACGGCGCGTTCCAGTGATCGCATACTTCCTGCCTGCTGATCTGCGCAGTGGTCCGTTTGACAGCTGGTGTGTGTTTCCCTGGGCGCTTCGGCATCGACTGCGAGGCTTTCCTCTCATAAAAAGAGCTTGCGCGTGGCACGTCTTTTTCAAGACGGCTCGCCCGTGCACTTCCGGGTGCGATCGATTTCCGCTGCTGTCTATGGGCGCATTCACTGCTCGAGCGTGTTTAGGCTTCAGCGCGTTCGGGCAGTGTTTGCGGATGTGTCACGTTTCCATTGCGGGAACGTGACCATCGCGATGTCGCGGTCGAGACTCAATGATCTCCGTGAGGAGAGAGAGTCCCCTCTGCCACACCCCAATCTACCGTCCCCGAGTGAGATGGTACTTTGGCTGGTGGCCAGGGTGACCTGAGGGCGGTGCTGTGGTATTAAGAACTCCGACGTTCATTCCTCGGGCCACGCCCCCCTCTTACACATCGCTTCCCGCGAGTGTTGGACTGAATCAACGGCCAGTCACTGACGCCCTGTTCGTTCAGTTCACGCTCCGGATAGCAGTGAGATGTTGATCGCCGCATGCCAAGGTGGGCTGGAGTCCTTTGGGGATGATGATTAGGTTGTGCTCCGCCTCCGGGTGTGTCAGCACTGCCTGATCCGACCTAAAGTTGACAGCCATGTTATCTCGGGCAGCCGCGAGTCTCGCGCTGGTGTGGAACTCCGCCCAGTCGCGGGTGCTCGTGGTTGCGCGATTGGTTTTTGGGGGCGGCACCCGACAGCTGTTGGGCCCCGCCCCCAATGCCTTTCGCTCCCGGGGTGCATGAGGAGATCACGCGGTCCCGGAAGTCCCCGTGCTTCCCGCGACCGTTTGGTGGCCTCCTCCGCCTTCTCTGCCCTTGATGGAGCCGCGGCCTAGGGTACACTGGGGCCCCCTCCCCCCACTGTTGAACTCTCTGTTGTGCACTACGGTGTCCACAGAGGGCTTTGACGTGGCGTGGTGTGGCTGTCCTAAGCACCCTCCCAAAGCCTGTGGGCTCGTCTACTTCGGTGGCGTGGTCCTGCAGAGCTACGGGCAGGCCGCCGCCCCTTTGCACATGCACAAGGGTGGAGCCGACCCAGGGCTCTTCATTGAGCTGCGTGCCGCAACTGATCCCGCCCCCGGGCGGTGAAGGGGGCCACACGCTCCCTGGGTCGGGCGATGTCCACAGCTGTGGTCCGGGAGAACACCCGGCCTTACCTGGTGATGTGGGGGACGTTGAGCGGGCCCGCCTCCTCAACTCACCCATATCCCAGACTGGCCTCTTCGGCGGCGCGGCTGAGAACGGCGCCCAACGGTTCTCGGCCGCCCCAGAGCAATGCCGCCGGCTCAGTCGCCTCAGTCCGCTCGCCGCCGAGGGCGCCCTCCCTCTTCCCGCCCGGCCCCAGCAGCAGCCTTCACCTGGGCCGCGCCGTGGAGGTGGTTGAGGATGTCGCCCAGTCCGCTCCCCAGACTGGTTAAACGCCAGGCTGGAGGTGGACAACTCAGAGATGGGTTCCAGTTCTTCCCAGGGGATGGTAGCAGGGCCTCTCCTTCCCCCGGTGGAGGGCCGGGGGAAAATCCTTCCGCTGCTGGCCCCCGGGCTAGCAGCGCTTGGGAAGAACTCATGTTCCTGTCTCTGAGGACCCAGAGACCGGTGATGACGGTGTGCGCCACCCACGGGTCCCGCCACTCACATCCCTCTCTGTCGCCAGCCTCCTGGCAGAGCAGACCCCAGTGGAACGTGCGTCCTTCCCTGGTCTCCTCTGTCAGGACGCAGCCGTTAATCGTGCCCCGACCCCGGGACGCCCAACAGCCTCCCCTGTCCGGGCCGGTAACGCTGCCTCGCTGCCCCACCCTGGGTACGTCTGCCGTCCGTATGACCCCGTTGGTGCAGTCTCTGGAAGCATGGCTTCAGCTTCCGGGGCTGTCCCGCTGGGTCGCTGGGTCGCGCGGACCGTCAGGCGCGGCTATGCGATTCAATTCGTGCAGGCTCCTCCCCGCTACAGGGGAGTCCGCTATACCGTGACCGGGGCCCATGCCCCCGTCATGCGTGTGGAGATTGCCACCCTGCTGGCGAAGGGTGCGATCGAGCCTGTCCCTCCAGCCGAAATGAAATTGGGGTTCTACAGCCCCTACTTCATTGTACCCAAGAAAACCGGTGGGTTACGGCCAATCCTGGACCTTCGCATCTTGAACCGATCCCTTCACCGGCTTCCGTTCAAGATGTTGACTGCGAAACGCCTTTTCGAATGCGTTCGTCCTCACGATTGGCTTGCAGCGGTCAACCTGAAGGACGCCTACTTTCATGTCTCCATCCTTCCTCGACACAGACCGTTCCTACGGTTTGCTTTCGAGGGGCGGGCATATCAGTACGCGGTCCTCCCATTCGGGCTATCTCTGTCCCCTCGCGTCTTTACGAAGATTGCCGAGGCAGCCCTTGCGCCCCTTCGGCAGCACGGGGTTCGCATCCTGAACTATCTCGACGACTGGCTCATACTGGGCCACTCTCGGGAGCAGGTTTGCGGACACAGAGATCGGGTGCTCCAACACCTAGCCCGTCTGGGCCTTCGGGTCAACTGGGAGAAGAGCAAACTCTGCCCCGCGCAGAGGATCTCTTTTCTCAGTATGGACATCGACTCGGTCGCTATGTGCGCGCAGCTTTCGAGCGAGCGCGCACAGTCTCTGCTGACTTGCCTCCGTCAAATCGAGAGCAAGAGTGCGGTTCCACTGAAACTGTTTCAGAGGCTCCTGGGGCATATGGCATCTGCAGCCGCGGTAACGCCGCTCGGATTGCTTCATATGAGACCGCTTCAGCACTGGCTTCGCGATCGAGTCCCGAGATGGGCATGGCAGTCTGGCACGCTCCGGGTTCAAGTGACCCGGCCCTGCCTACAGACGCTCACCCCGTGGTCGAACCTCAGCTTTCTACGGGCAGGTGTTCCCTTAGAACGAGTTTCCAGGCATGTTGTCGTATCGACGGATGCCTCTGCCACGGGTTGGGGTGCCATGTGCAATGGACAAGCAACCGCAGGCTCCTGGACAGGACCCCAGCGCCTACTGCATGTCAATTGCCTCGAGTTTCTGGCAGTACGGTTCGCCCTGCACCGCTTCCGAGTGTTGCTGAAGGGTCAACACATGCTTGTCCGGACAGACAACACGGCCGTAGTAGCGTACATCAACCACCAGGGCGGTCTACGTTCCCGCCGTATGTCTCAACTCGCCCGCCATCTCGTCCTATGGAGTCAGAAGCGCCTGAGGTCCCTTCGTGCTGTCCATATTCCGGCAGTCCTGAACCACGCAGCCAACGAGCTCTCGCGGTTTCAGCCTCTCCCGGGAGAATGGAGACTCCATCCCCAGACGGTCCAGCTGATTTGGGAACAGTTCGGCGACGCACAGGTAGATCTGTTTGCCTCCCACGACTCTTCCCACTGCTGCCTGTTTTATTCCCTTACCGAGGGCACGCTCGGCTCGGATGCACTGGCGCACAGCTGGCCGCGGGGCTTACGCAAATATGCGTTCCCCCCAGTGAGCCTACTCGCACAACTCCTGTGCAAGATCAGGGAGGACAAGGAGCAGGTCCTTTTGGTCGCCCCGTACTGGCACGGCCGGACCTGGTTCCCCGAACTCATACTCCTTGCGACAGCCCCTCCCTGGCCTATTCCTCTGAGACCGGACCTCCTTACTCAGAGACGGGGCACCCTATGGCACCCGCGTCCCGACCTCTGGAACCTCCACGTGTGGCTCCTAGACGGGACGCGGCAGGTTTGAGTGGCCTGCCACCGACGGTGGACGCCACCATCACTTCCGCTAGGGCAGAGTCCACTCGGCATGCCTATGCGTTGAAGTGGAACCTCTTCGTCACCTGGTGCTCTTCCCGCCAAGAAGACCCCTGGAAATGCCCAATCGGGTCCGTGCTTGAGTTTCTCCAAGAGGGGCTGGAGCGAAGGCTGTCTCCCTCCACCCTCAAAGTTTATGTGGCTGCTATATCTGCCCACCACGATCTCTTGGAGAACAAAAAGGTAAGTCAGCACGACCTGATCATCAGGTTCCTGAGGGGAGCGAGGAGACTGAATCCTCCTCGCTCTCCTCTCGTACCCTCTTGGGACCTCTCAGTAGTTCTAAGTGCTCTGCAGAGGCCTCCCTTTGAGCCTTTGTGGTCGGTTGATATTAAGTTCCTGTCGATGAAGACGGCTCTGCTGACCGCATTGGCCTCTCTTAAGAGGGTCGGGGACCTGCAGGCTTTTTCGGTTGACGAAGTGTGCCTGGAATTCGGGCTGGCTAACTCTCACGTGATCCTGAGACCCCGGCCTGGATATGTGCCCAAGGTTCCTACCACTCCCTTCAGAGATCAGGTAGTGAACCTGCAAGCGCTGCCTTTGGAGGAGGCAGACCCAGCCTTGGCATTGCTCTGTCCAGTACGCGCCCTCCGCGCCTACATAGACATGACGCAGTGTTTCAGGACTTCAGACCAGCTCTTTGTCTGTTATGGTGGAGAGCGGAAGGGAAGTGCTCTCTTAAAGCAAAGGTTGTCTCACTGGATAGTGGACACCATTGTTTTGGCTTACCAGCAGCAAGGTCGACCATGTCCCCTTGGTGTGAGGGCACACTCCACTCGGAGTGTGGCCTCCTCTTGGGCTCTAGCGCATGGCGCCTCGCTGACAGACATCTGCAGAGCTTCAGGCTGGGCGACACCCAACACATTCGCCAGATTCTACTATCTCCGAGTGGAGCCAGTGTCCGACTATGTACTCGCTCCCCCGAGGGGCCTGTAATGGACCAGGCTTTGGTGTCTTCGCTTGCTCGCCACTCCACTCCACGGACTGGATACGTGCGATATTTCCTCAGGTGAGCTCCCCGAGAGCCCTGAGCTCCTCCATTACTGCTTACGCCGATACCTGTGTGTCTGCCCTCTAGCGAGCCCAGACCCTCGTCTCCGGCCAGGTGCCCCGTGTGCATGGTTCCCCTCCGGCGACCCCCACACGAGGATTTCACCGTAAGTCTCCGCAGTGAGCGGGTTTCTTCCCTTGGCGTGTCCCCCGCCAACCCTAGGGTTAAAAATCCACCTTCGGCTGGTACCCTAGAGATCTCCATATGCAGCCCCTAGCCGGGTCATATGTGTCTCTTAAGTCCTCCCCACGGGTAGGCATCCTTGGCATTCCCTCACTGGGATATGCTTCCCAGTGTACCTTGGTAATCCTGTGATAAGTGGGAGTCCTTCGTCCGTACTAGTCTTACGACAGGGTACTCACACTTACGCAGGGCACTGGAAGACAGCTGAGTGGCGGGATTATATTGGGACCCCCATTCGTTAGTCACTAACGTTACGTCGTAGTGACTGAACGAAAGGGAACGTCTCGGTTACGGATGTAACCCTCGTTCCCTGAGGAGGGAACGGAGACGTAACGTCCCGTTGCCACATCAGCTGTGCTACCTGGAACGCAGGAGTTCAGTCTTGGCTCCTCAAGCAGGTAACATAATGCGATATTGCCACGTACTTCCTTATATACTCACGCGGTGAGGCGGAGTTACGTATGCAAATTCCGCATGCCCCATGGCATTGGCACGCCATTGGGCGTTTTCTCTAAGCTCGAAGATGATAGGCTTCTAAGCGAAACCCCCATTCGTTAGTCACTAACGTTACGTCTCCGTTCCCTCCTCAGGGAACGAGGGTTACATCCGTAACCGAGACGTTACCTTCGTTTTTGGAACTGGAAGTTGAGGTTATCCGCTTACATACTCTGAAACATACCCGGTGTGATGTCACGAGAGGCTGTGTTCTGGAGGGGCGCTATATTCCCCTGAGATGGCTGCAACCACAAACAGCTATGGCTCCATCTGCTGGTGGAATCGGGAACTCCACCCCTCAATACACCACATTCCCGCACACCTGGGACTGATCAGAGTCTGATGAGCTGAAGGGCTTTTTAAGGATCAGAGACACAGTTAATGGGTGTGTGAGGTTTGGGAGACAAGCTTCAGGCTGTGGTCTTTGCAGAGGAGGACCAGATCGCTCAAGTATCGTTTCCACGAGGAATACTGAAGGTTGGAAACACGTACCAGATAGTTGAAGGACTTACGGCCGAAATGGCCACGGGCTGCAGCACTGATTGAAGCAAGGTTGAAAAAGACTGTTTACTTACCTAAGGGAATCGGGATAATGATTTCACCATCAGAAGAGGCATCGTTTAAGTTTGACTGTTGAAGATCAACCTGAACCTTAGTTACACTTTTGAATTTCTGTTGATTCCCAAGAACTTTAATAAAATCCTTGGTTATATTTGAACTTTGTGTCCTTGCACTACTTGAACTGTCCCGCCTAGAGCTGTGCAGCCTCTCACGATATCACATTTGGTGGAGAATGCGGGCAGCTCAAGTGTTAATAGTGCATGTCAGAGGAGGACACTGAAAATTTGATTGCCCACTTTTCCAAATTGACCGTAGGCCCCCGGTCCCAACCTAACAAAATGGAGGAAATTTTGAAAACCCTTATTGCTGGCCAGCAAGCCCAAATGCAAAGAATGTGGCTCTCTTGGAGGAGCAAAAAAGAGCCAACCTTCTGAAGGCAGAGGAATTGCAGCTGCAGAAACAGATAGCCGCTCGGAATGTCCGCCCAATAAAGGCAAGTGACTTTTTATCCAAGATGGGGGCCACAGATGACGTTGAGGCGTACCTGCATGCTTTTGAGGCCACGGCCACTAGGGAAGCCTGGCCCAGGGAACAGTGGGTTGGATTGTTAGCACCCTTCCTAACGGGAGAATCATTGAATGCTGTCCGGGATCTGGGCCCTGACCAGGTGACTGACTATGATGCCCTGAAGACTGAGATCCTCAGCAGAAATGGGCTCACCAAGTTTGGTATGGCCCAGCGCTTCCACAGCTGGACCTTCCAACCAGACCAGCCCCCTCGTGCGCAGATGCACAAACTTATCCGGATCACACGGAAATGGCTGGAACCGAAGAGGAATACGGCAGCTGCGGTAGTGGAGGCCATTGTGGTGGATCGTTACTTACGGGCCCTGCCTTATGAGGCGAAACGGATCATCAGTCAACAGGCCTTGACCACGGCCGATCTAACCGTGGAAGCTGTAGAAAAGTACCAGGCCACTGCAGAGATGCTTCGTGCTTCCAGAAAAGAGCCCACGAGTGCGTCCTCCCCACAGACGGGAGGAACTCGTCCAAAGAACCCCAAAGTTTCCAACCCAGCCACTTCAGGAGCTGTCCAGGCTCCAGGGGGAGCCAGAAACCAGCCGGGTCCAGGAAGAATACTCCGGGAGAGCGAAACCCGACAGTGTTACCGGTGTGGGGAGATGGGACACATCTCCTGGCAGTGTGGGAAACCGGCGGATGAACCTATGCCCACTGCTGACTCCTCCAGCTCACCACCCGCCCACCGTTTTGCCTCGCTTGTGGGGGTCATAGATAGCATCCCAGATCGACCCCCCACCTGCCCTGTGACTGTAAACCACCATGACGTAGAGGCCTTGCTAGATTCAGGTAGCCGGGTCACCCTGGTGAGGAAGGACCTTGTGGGTCCATCGTGTCTGACCCCAGGGAAAGTCCTCCCAGTTTCCTGTGTCCATGGAGACACCAGAGACTACCCCATCACTGAACTCACAATGACCACTACCCGGGGAACCATACTCACGGTGGCGGGTGTGGTTGACTCCCTACCCGTCCCTGTCCTGATTGGACGAGACTGCCCAGCCTTTCACCCGCTGTGGAGAGAGACTCAGGAGAGGCTAGTCCGTGTACCTCGGAAGCGGAGGGGTAAGACTCATCCCGAGAATACTCAAGTGCAACCCTCAAAATCACTCACTCCAGCCTCTGCTCTTACAGGGATGGCAGGTGCCCAGGCGGACACAGAGACTGGTCCAGACACAGAGGAAGAAAACATGGCCCAGGAAAGCGCTCCGATCTCCAGTGGGGAAGACGCCCAAGGCACCAAAGAGCTTCCCCCTCTCACAGGCCAGTATGGTACAGCCCAGTTACAAGATCCCACTCTTACAAATGCCTTAAGAAATGTGCAGGTGTTAGAGGGAGTAGTGCTAGGGGATAGGACAAGCCCTACTTACCCCCATTTCGCAGTAAGCCGGGGGTTAGTGTATCAGGTAGTAAAGAAAAATGATGAAGTGCATGAACAGCTCCTCGTACCACAGCCCTATCGGGCCACCGTACTCAATTTAGCACACACACACCCGCTAGGGGCCCACCTAGGGGTAGAGAAGACTAAGGAAAGAATCCTGCAACGCTTCTTTTGGCCAGGAGTACACAAAGAGATAGAGAACTACTGTCGTAGTTGCCCTGAGTGTCAGCAGGTGCCGCCAAAGCCCACATATAGAAACCCGCTCATTCCATTGCCCATTATCGAAACTCCGTTTGAGAGGATTGGGCTGGACATAGTTGGGCCCTTACCAAAAAGTTCCAGGGGGCATCAGTACATTCTGGTCATCCTGGACTATGCATCCCGGTATCCTGAGGCCATCCGGCTGAGGAAGGCTACATCCAGACAAATCGCCAAGGAGTTGTTCCTTCTCTCAACTAGTCTGGGAATCCCAAAGGAGATATTGACGGACCAAGGGACTCCATTCATGTCCAGGGTGATGAAAGAACTCTGTGCGTTACTGAAGATCAAACAGCTGAGAACCTCAGTCTACCACCCCCAGACGGACGGGTTGGTCGAACGTTTTAACAAAACACTAAAGTCCATGCTGCGGAAGGCGGTTGGGGAAGATGGGCGCAACTGGGATCAGCTGCTACCATACCTACTGTTTGCGGTAAGAGAGGTACCTCAGTCTTCTACTGGTTTTTCACCCTTTGAGCTCTTGCTTTCCTACAGACCCAGAGGACTGCTGGACATTGCCAAGGAGGCCTGGGAGGAGCAGCCATGTCAACAGCGGACCCTGATCGAGCATATCGGAGCCATGAGGGAGAGAATGAAGGCCATCTACCCCATGATGCGTGAACACATGGAGGTCACTCTACGGCAACAGCAAGCCTCCTACAACAGGTCTGCTCAACCCAGAGAGTTTAAGCCGGGGGACAGAGTGCTGGTCCTGGTGCCAACCGTTGAGTGTAAATTCCTCGCAACCTGGCAAGGACCATATGAGGTCATTGAACGTGTGGGAGAGGTAAACTACAAGGTGAGGCAACCTGATAAAAGAAAAACTGAGCAGATTTATCATATTAACCTCTTAAAGAAGTGGCACGCCAGGGAGGCAACGTTTAGTTGTTTACCTCCCACAGAGTCCAAAGAGCCGGTGCGAGAAGAGGTTCAGGTGGGTCCAAGCCTGTCCCCACATCAACGGCAGATGTCCCTGGAACTGGTGGATCGTAACCGAGATGTCTTCTCCTCCCTCCCCGGGCATACGGAAGTGGTCCAACACGAGATCCGCACCATGCCTGGCCGAACGGTAAACCAGCGCCCGTACCGTGTGCCAGAGGCTCGTAAAGTGGCTATTCAGGAGGAAGTAAGGAAGATGCTGGAGCTAGGAGTAATCGAAGAGTCCCAAAGTGCCTGGGCAAGCCCCATTGTACTGGTTCCCAAACCAGACGGGTCAGTACGATTTTGTAATGATTATCGGAAGTTGAATGAAGTGTCTGAATTTGATGCCTACCCCATGCCTCGTGTCGATGATTTGATAGACTCCTTAGGGCATGCTCGCTTCCTAACCACTCTTGACCTCACAAAAGGCTACTGGCAGGTGCCCCTGACCCCGGCGTCCAAGGAGAAGACAGCCTTTGCCACACCGGAGGGGCTCTACCAATATACCCGGCTTCCGTTTGGGCTCCACGGAGCACCTGCCACGTTCCAACGCTTGATGGATCGAGTCCTTGCTCCCCACAAGAGGTATGCAGCGGCATATTTGGATGATGTGGTCATACAAAGTCCAGATTGGGCCAGCCACATACCCCGGGTGCAAGCTGTGATTGATTCGCTCAGGGAAGCAGGGCTCACCGCGAACCCGAAAAAGTGCAGGCTGGCCTTCAGCGAGACGAACTACCTGGGATACACCATTGGACGGGGGTTGGTCAAGCCTCAGAAAGCCAAGTTGCGGGCCATACAAGACTGGCCACAGCCCATCACCAAGAAACAGGTGAGGTCGTTTTTGGGCCTAGCTGGCTACTACAGACGGTTTATTACGGATTTTGCTACCATAGCTACACCTTTAACAGAACTGACAACTAAATGCCACTCACGAATGGTGAGGTGGAACCCTGCGGCGGAGGCAGCCTTCGTCAACCTGAAGCGAGCTCTGTGCTCCGGTCCGGTCCTGGTGGCGCCAGACTTCAAGAAAGAATTCATTGTCCAGGCGGATGCTTCAGAAGTGGGTCTGGGTGCGGTACTCGCCCAGGCACATAACGGGGAGGAACATCCTGTTCTCTACCTAAGCAGGAAGCTACTTCCAAGAGAGAAGAACTATTCCACCGTGGAAAAAGAATGTCTCGCTGTAACCTGGGCCCTGGAATCCTTGCGGTTCTACCTCCTGGGCCGACGTTTTACGGTGGTGTCGGATCACGCCCCACTGCAGTGGATGGCCAGGAACAGGGAAACTAATAGTAGAGTTACCAGATGGTTTTTGAGCTTACAACCATTCAACTTTTCTGTTGTCCACAGGGCTGGCAAACGCCACGGCAATGCGGATGCCCTCTCCCGGCGTGACGCCTTCTTCACCTCCTTCACCCCGACGTGGACGTCGGTTTTGAGGGGGGGAATGTGTGATGTCACGAGAGGCTGTGTCCTGGAGGGGCGCTATATTCCCCTGAGATGGCTGCAACCACAAACAGCTATGGCTCCATCTGCTGGTGGAATCGGGAACTCCACCCCTCAATACACCACATTCCCGCACACCTGGGACTGATCAGAGTCTGATGAGCTGAAGGGCTTTTTAAGGATCAGAGACACAGTTAATGGGTGTGTGAGGTTTGGGAGACAAGCTTCAGGCTGTGGTCTTTGCAGAGGAGGACCAGATCGCTCAAGTATCGTTTCCACGAGGAATACTGAAGGTTGGAAACACGTACCAGATAGTTGAAGGACTTACGGCCGAAATGGCCACGGGCTGCAGCACTGATTGAAGTAAGGTTGAAAAAGACTGTTTACTTACCTAAGGGAATCGGGATAATGATTTCACCATCAGAAGAGGCATCGTTTAAGTTTGACTGTTGAAGATCAACCTGAACCTTAGTTACACTTTTGAATTTCTGTTGATTCCCAAGAACTTTAATAAAATCCTTGGTTATATTTGAACTTTGTGTCCTTGCACTACTTGAACTGTCCCGCCTAGAGCTGTGCAGCCTCTCACGATATCACACCGGGTATGTCACATAACCTGCTTTCTGGAATACTCCCCTGGATATGAGGAGACTTTCAACCAGCATAACAAAAATGTTTCTGTAGAGGATCACCTATTGCACCTTTTAAGTTGTCTGTTTTATGCTGTGCTGAACACAATATGAAAGTTTCAATTTGATTAAATTCAATTAATATTGCTCATTAGGTTGACACTCTTGAGGGGAATGTCATCCTGAAGCAATAAGGCTGTGTCATGATTGTAATCAAAGATGAAAGCTTGTATCTTTATTCTAACCCACCTATTTAACCTGCAGTGTAGTCTTTCATTATGCTTATGTATTGCTGCAAGCTGTAATTTACCTTATTGCTTCCCTCATTTCTGGTATCACCCGCAACTGCCTAAATGGATACTTAACCTCCACACCTCAACTGGCCTCCTGTATCACACCGTAAGCGTCCTGTAGTGATGTTCTGGGCAGTGGAGGTGGATATCATTATTAATCAGGTGAGAAATACAGCAGATGCTAGGATGCATGATGGGAAATTTCCATGATGGGGCATTTATATTGCATTTACACGTTTTGCCTTTGTGCAGTCAAAAGATCAATAAACCTGACCAGTGAAAATAAATTATTTTTATGAATCATATTTTTGTATGTTATATGGCATCTGGAATAGTCGATTCTGATTGGTCAACTGTGCTTTTCTGCAGTAAAATATTTTAATATTATTCTATAATTGACCGTTTTCCCAGGCAACTGGTTGGATGACTCCTACACAAAGTAAACCACCCAAAATCAGTGAATATAAATTCTGTTTTTGTTTATTATGGCTCTCTGAAATACACTATTGACATTATTTCTAAGAAATCATCAGTGTCGAAATGTATTATTTTTATTCGGCTGAAAGTCACAAAATACAAAACG
The DNA here is from genome assembly GCF_949357685.1 of Gobio gobio. Classification (NCBI taxonomy): domain Eukaryota; kingdom Metazoa; phylum Chordata; class Actinopteri; order Cypriniformes; family Gobionidae; genus Gobio; species Gobio gobio. The sequence continues at coordinate 59,468,850 of NC_137100.1, read as the reverse complement.
TGTTGTCACTAACAATTGTTTTAATAAGTGAGTAATCGGTCGATTATTTTGATGATTAATCAAGTAATCCGATTTTTTTGTGGTATTGAACTAAATGTTCAATAGCCTTTACAATGACTTAAAATGCCTATTTCACGAGTTCAGACTTACAGATAAGTCAGATAGATTAAGTTGGTAAACATATTTGGCGTGCTGTCCGGGGAGAGGGCTCTGAACTTGGTAATTGGCCCGAATGCAGAGTATTCGCTCTGTCGAGTGGCAAAAGTGATTCTACACCGGCTAAACTGGGTTAACCCCATGCATTTACATTGTGGGGAATGGACTGTTTTCCCCCACATCGACTCCACCCTCACGCCATGGCCCACCTATGACACAACGTCGATCAAGTCTATCCGAATGAAAATGCTCCATATAAACACCTCTTAATCGGAATAAAAATGCCCAAACCGAATGAAATTGTAATCGGTTTAAGAGGGGTGGGATAAACTTTTTCATGAACCAATCAAACGAAACATTCCAGCATGTAAACGACCTGATCCGATTACTTTAAGTGTACGTCCCTCTGTGACGTGATAAACAGCGCGCGCCTCCACCACTGAAGAGCGCACGCTGCGCTCACACCAGGCTATAATGTTGACGAGAGGAAAGTTCATTTTTCTGAAGTGTTAAACTTTTTATTTCATAACAAGTTATGAACATAATGTTGGAATAATGACACATACATAGCCTGGCTACACCATCTCATCTTGACAGCGTCTGTCCTAGGCTTCAACTGCACCTGACAGAAGAATTAATTTTTCTGAGGTGATTCTTACACTTTACAACAAATAATAAATAGCTTTTATAAAACTGTATAAATCCTGGTGGCCATGGCAACGGGGAACATTAAAGCCGCTGGAGAGGACATGTCGACATTTTTCTCTGTTTCTCGTAAGCTATAAATAAAGTTCAACAGCTGCTTCTTATTATCGAACAGCCTTTTACTAAAATAGCGTTAGAGCAGTTGAGCAAATCCGCATTCGACAGCCTTTGGCAGCCATAGTCGAATAGATTCCCCCTTTAGGTTTAATATGAAACTGCTACTAAAGCAAAACACTGATCATAAGGGTGAGGATGTGTGTTTGAAAAGTGCAGTTTGTGTAGATGCAGGCCCGGGTCCAGAATCAAATCACTGATGGTGCTTCCGAAATTACTGAGGGTGCTCTAGTAAAGTGCAGATAGGCTAAGCAACGGCTCCTCAATTGCAGTGTGCAGTGAGAAATGTATGATTATTTATGTACAAGTCATTTACCAATAATTGGAATTTCAGAAATATTTTGCTACAAATTGTCTATTAATCTATTAGTCTGCCTTTACATTGCTTTAATGCGTTATTAGTATTTTAGCATGTCATCTTCCAGAGAACCAGAAAAAAAAGTTTTGTGAATTAAATTTTTTTTCATTATTGTTTAGAGCATAAAAAACAAATAGATTTTTTTTTTTTATTCCAATGTTATATGCTATATCCTCTGCTTTGTAGAGGACACCAGAACCCCTTTATTGAGAATATGAATAGACAAACAATGGGATTTTTTTTTTGTTCATTCACCAATCATTAAAAAAAAAAAAAAAATGTATCCAACTTTTGTGTAAAGATGATTCTCAATGTTATGAAAGATACAGAATAATTTGATATACAATTTTTCTTTATGCAATATGTGTGTAAACAGGGCCATAAATGCCATTCCCATTCTAGGCAATGCATCACTGTATCTAATTTGCATACTAATGTGTTTTGAGACAATGTAAAAAGACGTGTAATAATATTTTCATAAGAATGTCTTATATTTCATAAGAATATCCAGACTTAAAACTGTGTTGTCAGAGAAATTTGCTAAATAATGTCCTCTACAGAGGCAAAACCTCTATTCTGTGTCTCAGGAGGATATTTCTGTCTCGTGCAGAGTGGCATTTATATTTAGATTTCACTTCCGAAACTTTGCTGCATGTAATTGGCCGTCGGTCCTCTTAGCAACAATAGTTTTATTCAATGAATGACTGTAGCCTCGAAAGTGAGCCAAGATCGCTACGATCACCAAAATGCTGTTGCTTTGTCAGTTCATCGGGATCTCAAAGTTCCGTTATAAAAATTAAGTTGTCAACAATAAATCTCTTACTTTCGCGAGCCTGCATTAACTCAGCGCTGAATGAAAACTCTGCCATTTTGAGCGGTGAGATTCTGATTGCGTATGAGAGATCAACAACTTGGCTACATTAGTCACCGCTGCAAAAACACCCTGTAAATAGATGCATTTGACGCTCTACAGAGCTCGGACACAAATTTGCAAATCTGCCAAATGTTTCGCCAATATTATTACAGTATCAACTGAGGGTGCTTTTGCTTGCGTTTGAGGGTGCTTAGCACCCCCAGTAGAACCAGGCCTGTGTAGATGTCATTTTGAAATTTATGTTGGTGCATGCATGGCATGCATTTATCTCTTTCACTCGTAAGTGCTGTTTCTCATGCAGAGTCTATCTAAACATTTCTCATCACCTCCATATCGCTTTAAAATACAGCATTCTGTGCAGAATTCAAATGGGTCCAATGCGTTTTGTGGTATGGGACAAGTCATGTGTATGATCCGCTCTGTGCTATCGTGTCTCTGGATCAGAGCTGTGGTGATTTGCGTGACACTAACGTGAAACCAGGCTTCATTCGCCCCAATGGAAAGCATATTTACACTCTCTGAATCATTCCCTATCCCATATATAGTGCAGTATGCACCATTCACCATGTAGGAAATAGTAAATATGTGTACAAGTGACTGATTTCAGCCGCAGCTTCAGTGTCTATTTATAATGTAGGGGGCGGGACGCTTCAGATTCTAGAGAGCATTTGATTGGACAGGAAATCTGATGAGACGCTAAATTACAGAGTGATGTCATCAAAATCATTGATCCATATTGGCGGAAGTGAGAGACTGTAAGTTTTGAATGCTTATATCTTCTAAATGCAAATTTTGTAATTGTTTTGGAGAACACTAGCTTCTAGATAACCTTTAAGCCTAAAATATTCACACTGAAAGCCAAAAAATAAATAAATTGAGACATTTATTTGAAATGTCCACTTAATCTTTAATATTTGGCCACTTCTTTACAGTAGAAATGTCACTCATTTCTTGGACATTAAAACATGATAACTCAGAGCGAAGGTTTAAACTTTTATTTTGAAATCATGATGAACAACAATTTGCATATTGACATATAGTTATAGCAATGTTATGTTATAAACAACCCGAGATGCGCTTCACCCATGTAAATAATAACAGTGCAACACTTCACTATGAAACACAAAGTGCGTCAGATTTCATATGCGTTCCCAAATGCACATGCAGAGACTGAGTTCGTGTGGAGCAGCATTTTAATATTAAAACAAGCTCTACCAAAAGATAGGCTATAATGTTCAGTCAGCAGATCAGTAAACCCGATCAGTGGAAATATTAATTATAAATTTTATTTTTATATATTATACTGCTATTGGGATACTCGATTCTGATTGGTCCTTCTGAATTTATACACAAAGAAAAGGGGTATCAAAATTGTACCTTTAGGGGTACAACCGCTTTTCCGCTCTTGCTCGCGGGCTTGTGGCGCGCGGCAGTGATGCGCGGGTTGATCCAAAATGAGCGGGTGCCCGCGGCCACCCGCGGTTACCCGCGGTTACGAGTCATCCAAAAATATTTTTAATGATATTCGGGTCACGGTCGGTCGGATCGTCAATAAATCCTTATTTACCTTTTGAATGTTGAGCGTTATTAACTTTTGAATAAATGCTGACGCGGGACAAAATGCCCGATTTCCCAAAACGTTGAACTGAGCAATGCCATTGTACCATTTTAATAGGCTACTTTTAAACGCATTTAAAGTCAGTTTTATGTATTTTCTGAGAGGGGGCGGGATTTTTGTTGGGAAAGTCGGGGGAGAGACGCACACTTCGATTAGACTGGATAAACACATGCAGCATCTTAATTGTTAAGAAAATTAAACGAAATAAATGAATAAATCAAGCCTGTATTACATAACACTAGGCTATATCATACAGCATTCAGAAAAATAACAGTTTGCGCTCCTAAGGGCTTTCACACTTTTCCAAATGTTTTCCAAATGTGGGCTGATGAATTCTTCAAGCCGGGTCGAAACATAAACATCGCGTTCATCAATAATATGCATCTGGAGCTGAAATGGAAAATGATGGGCCGCCTCAAGAACTTCCTGCTCTCGCTACTGCACCTCTGAGCGCACCACGCCAGGGCCTGAAACATTTTCTCAATGGCCCAATGAGCTACGATGAGCATTTACTACTTTTAAAAAATGCGGGTCAGGAAGCGGGTCGGGTACAATATTTTCTTCTTTTTTTTTGCGGTCCGAGTTGCGGGCGGGTTAGTTGAAAACGTCGGTCGGGTGCGGGTTGTTTATACATTGACCCGCGCATCACTGGCGCGCGGGGGCGAGTTGTTTGTTTTCCTAGCTTTAAGTATAAAGTAGCATTACGACCGGGTTAAGCACTAATGCGTGAGCTGTAGTGAGATCTGCGCCCAGCCCTGTTGGGCTTTTAAATGGGTTTCGGGGCCCCGTTGTTTATGTAAGGGGTGATAATATTTCTTTCCTGAGCCCTGGGTAGATCTAGTGCAGGTGTAGCACCGCACCACTTGGCCTAGGCTTTGCTAAGGATGGGGGGGTGCTTCCTTTAAAAGCAGGTTTGTCGCCCTAGGCCTGTCTTTAAGTATAAGAACAGTGCATGTTTTTCTGCATCCTTGATTCAGCCTCCTCTTATTACAGAGTAGTCCGACCAAGGCCCGCCCCCTTCTCTGCGTTCTGGGGTTATTTAGTAATGCAGTGTAGGTGTTGCAGCAGGGATAGCGACCTTGCCAGTGGTCGTGGGGCCGGGCTGAGCGTCTTTCGCTGTGTGCGTCCAAGACTTTAGTTTTGCTGCCCCCACCACCTTCTGGTGGCCCCCGGCCTCATCCTGGAGGATGGTACGGCCGGTGGGTTACATTTTTTGTATGATGTGTTTACCCTCTGCTCTATGTCCTCTGCTCCACCTTCTTTAGGGCTCGGGTCGAGCTGAACATCGCAACCTTCTGCAAAAAGTGGCGGTTTGATCGAATGCTCCCCTGAGGCCCGAGCATTACCAATGGCTGACGTCCTTGCACGAACGGCAGGACGCTGTATGAGAAAGTAAGGCGGCCGCCCTGAAGCAGGTGACGTAAGTTGTACTCCCCTCGCTTTAGAGGGTTCCTAAGCGTTTGTTTGCTGAGTACACTGCTGTTGGCAATGTGATTAGGTTCCTGTCTGTAGGCACTGCCCTGTGAGACTGCGCTATCGCGGAGGCCCTTTAGCCTCTGGGATGGAGCCAGTCCCAGGTGCGGGCATATGAAGGCCAGCTGGTTGTGAGTAGCCATCTTGGGCAGTCTGGGCAGCGTACTCCAGGACAAGGGAGTCTCGACGTCGTGGCCCATAGGTGGGCCCCCGAGGATTCTTTCCGTCGACGTCAACTTCAGCAGAAACCTCGTCAACCAGTAGGCCCTCTTTGGCCTCCTTGGGGATGAGTCCCCAGGTGATAACTGGATGTCCAGTTCTTCGTCAGCAGCAGACAGCTACCGTCAGCCCGGGTGCAGCAGCCAGCCTTCTTCTATCAGCGGCAGGGTTCATAGAACCTGCAGGCCTCCTATTTGGAGGTAGGCCCTGCCAGGCCTCCCTGAGGGGTAGGCTCCCGTTTTTGGGTTACCTTGGCTCAGATGGTAGGCCTCCCTGAGAGCCTGCTGTGAGTAGCAGGCCTTGCCCGGTCTCCCCCGAGGGGGTATTCCTGAGCATTAGTCCCTCAACGGCTGGCACGAGCTGCTAGTAGGTGGTAGGTGCTACCAAGCCTCCCTAAGGGCCTGCTGTGGGGTAAGCAGGCTCACTGGACCTCCTCTGAGGGGTTGGTCCCGGGCCTCAGTCACTGGATGGCTAGCATGAGCTGCTAGTAGGTAGTAGGCCTCACCCGGCCTCCCTGAGGGCGAGTTCCCGGTTCCCAGTCTCTGTGGCGGTGAGCACGGAGTGCTAGCAGGTAGTAGGCCTCACTAGGCCTCCCTGGAGGACTAGCACGTTCTGCTATCAGGTGGTAGGCGGCGAGCCTCCCTGAGATCGTTCCCCGGTCCCCAGTTTCGGTACCTCACGGTAGCACGGGTTGCTAACAGGTAGCAAGCGGCACGGGCTTCCCTGGGGGATTCGCTATTGGATTGTAGGCCTCACCTGGCCTCCTCTAAGGGCATGTTCCGGTTTCGCAGTTACTAGATGAGTCTAGTCACTGTGGGAAAGCTATCTAGCGCACCTATTGTCAGGTGGCAGGCCTAACTAAGCCTCCCAGAAGGAACGCCCAACGACTAAACAGGTGGTAGGCCTCACTAGGCCTCCCTGACGGAGCGAGTCCCTGTTCTCCCAGCTACCTCGAGGGCTAGCTCGACTGCGGTCAGGTGGTAGGCCTGCTAGGCCTCTCTGAGGGCGAGCTCCGTGGTTTGGACACGTGAGCAGTTGGCACAGGTTACCAGGTGGAGGCCCCTTCTGGCCTCCCTGGGGGACGAGTTCCCTAGGAGGGAACACATAACTGGCTTTACGCTGACAGCTGGTGGTCACCTGCTATCAGGAGCCGGTTTCTAGCCGGTAGCACCTGAAGGCGGTGTTCATACCCTAGCATGACGAGACGACGCTGCTACTATGCGGTCCCTACAGGAAGGGACTCTCATAGATCGCCTACAGCATGGTTACCTACCAGGCAGGCTTGGGAGCTCCTCTCAAGTGAGAGTCTTCTGTGAGCTGATAGCCGCTTGGCACTGATCCGTCGGTTGTAGGCCCATCGAGGCCTCCCAGCAAGGATCAGCCTGTAGGCCTGTTCGGCCTCCTGAGCACGTTTTAAAATAAGTGCTTGGTAGATCCTAGGATCGAGTGGCTAAACTCCCCTCGCTAGCAAGGGTTAGAAAGCACTTCGCTGAGCGCTGCTCTCCAGGATAACCCGTCTCTGAGGTCCGGCTGGTGGAGGACACTGCCTTTTTGCAGTACCCTAGCAGGATGTCTCTCCGGAGGCAAGTACCAGAGGCTCTGTACTTAAGCAGACTGGGGTTGGCCGAACTGACGTGTCCCACATAGAGGTCGCTAGGTCAGGCCTCCCTGGTGGCATTCGGTGAATTCTTCCCGAATAGTGACTGGCACGGGTTCCCTCGGGTCCCCCTGCCACGTTCCCTTAAAGGAACCCCTTCTGTTGAACGGGCTGGTTCCAGGCCTTCGAGCGGCCAGGGTAGGACTTCATGTAGTATGCAAAGTTTCCTTCTCAGGTTTATAGCTTGGGCTTTGACCGTAGGGAGCGCTGTCACTGACAGCCTAATGTGACCAGAAGGGGAGTGGTTCAGGCTTTTCAGTTGAATTTGATTGTCCTGACAGTTGTCATTGCCAGTGGGCATGCACTCCTTTCGGCATGGCGGCGTTGGTATATCGTTCCCCGTAGCGTCAGCGGACGCAGCGCGAGTTCCCTTTCGAAAGGGAACGTCTCTGGTTACGTATGTAACCTATGTTCCCTGAGAACAGGGAACGAGACGCTGCGTCGCTTTGCCATGCCGCAAGGCTTGCCTGCCAAACAGTCCCTTCAGACGTTTAGATACTGTCATGTTGGCAAGGCGCCCTTTTATACTTCCTGGTTGCACCTTGATGACGTCATAGGCTGTCGCCGGTCAATAGGATTGACGTTATTTGATTGTGATTTCAGGCACCTGTCACGCTGGAGGCGTTCCCCCGTAGCGTCAGCTGACGCAGCGTCTCGTTCCCTGTTCTCAGGGAACATAGGTTACATACGTAACCAGAGACGATTTCATCCTCTGCAAATAAACTTAACCTTGTCGTCGGTCCATCGGTCGTATATTTTTTTTAACTTTATTGTTGATTTGAATAACAAACAACTCGGACAAACACTTTTTACCCAGAACTTTATTTAGACCCCGGTTTCTGCGGTCGAAACACACCAAAGTTCCTAGTTCCTGGGGAAAGTTCCTGAGGTGGAAACGCGGCTTAAGGTACTAATATGCAGCACTAAAAAAGGTACAAGGATGTCCTTTTAAGGGTACTGCCCCAGCGACAAGCTGTTGTAACCCTAAAGGTACAATTTTTACACTCTTTTTCACTGTGTGTACTGAATGCGTTGACCAACGCATCCCCTGAAGTGTCACCAGAGACCGTATCAACTAGACTCTCCCCTGTGAAGGCCTCATCGGCACGACATCCTCAACAAACCAGTCTCCGGCGTGATGACTTCTGACGTGTAGTGTTGCCTGAATCATAATCATCCACAGTTTGTTCATTGGTCAGAGAAGAACTGGCACCCGACTGAACCTGGTTTTTCCCAAGTTTATTTCCCCCTCCATTCTGTCACCTGATAGAGTTTTGGTTCCTTACCACAGTCGCCTCTGTTGCCTTTGGCTTTTGGCTTGCTCAGTTGGGGAAACTAAATATTCAACTTTATTACTGATCTGGCCGCATTGACACGATGATAATTTAACTGAGCTGGATGACATCACGGTTTTCTCCAGAGCGGCTGTACAGCCGAATCAAATTCTGTTGCATTATTTTCCTGTTTAACACTGTGAAGCTGCTTTGAAACAATTGGCATTGTAAAAAGCGCTATATAAATAAAGGTGACTTGACTTGATTTGAATATAATTGCATAAATGACCGGTTTTCCACATAGCGGTGTTCACTGTGCTATCACTTCACAGTCTCTTTCTTCTCACATAATCATTTAAACTCAAATCAATATTTGATGTCCATTTATTTATTTGGTAAGTAGCTGTGTAATAAGTGGGATAATGTGCAGTCAGATGGTCATTATCGCAAAACAAACCTTTTCAGGGTGATAGTTTGCTTTTGCGGAGGGGTCCTGATCACCCTGTCGGGTTTATTTAGCAATAACGACCTGCTGCTGTCTAGACATTATCTCATATTTAGCTTTATTGTTTTCTTCAAGAAAATCATATTAGCACACAGCTCCAAATATATAATGCTCAGAGACATGGCAAAACATGTGAACATGCAATAAAAAAACCCCATGCGCACATAAACAAAGAAAAATGCCTCTGTTCTGGCAGACTGAAAATGAACACTAGGAATGAATGGGGTATGATCGCATTTGGCACCTCTCTCTCTTATTTTGTTCTTGGTGTTCCGACTTTGGTCATCATCCAATTGAAAGCCTGGGGAGAGTGTGAGGAAAGACATTATTTATTTCCTCTTTGTGCTTAACACATTAGCATGATGATTATAGCTCATTTTCAATCACACAGTCAAAACATACAGCATCATTTTGGCAGCCAATGAAAATTTGCTTAGAAAAAAGAAACAAAACACAACAGAAGAATCTGCTTCCCTTTGGGTTCATGTTTATTTTCCACTATGAGATTCTGCTTTAAGGCTGCTGGCATCCGTCAAACTGGAAACCAACATAAATGTAGACATTATCATAACCTTAATATTGTTGAAAGAGGTAAAGCTTTATATTTCACTTGACTCGAGATAACCCTGCCTTTAGCTAGTCTCTCCCGCTGGGGTTATGCATATGCCAGCATTCTTTGCTCTCATACATCATGCATTAGGTGCCTTAGCAGCAAGGTTAGATGGTCTGTGAATCTCATGTCATTATAGTGGAAATTAAATTTAATGGTTTAAACCGCAGTAGCCTTAATCTGTCAAATATTACTGTAAAAAGTGAACTCAGTTTCACTACTGGACATGCAATGTTGTTATCGGAATGGTACATTTAAAATGTTAATGTAGTGTCTATTTATTTAAACAAAAACATGATTAAAAATTCATTAAAAAAAAACACTATCGTCAAAGATGATTGACAGTTAGCATGCAGTTTGTATTGGCGGTATGGTTCTGTTCTGGGCAAGAACTCCCTGCCCATCCATGCAGCCTAACATGGATACGAGCAGGGAGAGCATTGAAAAACAGAACAAAACCAACACAAATGTATTGCAGATATCATTATTGTTTAATAATTTCATGTACAACAATGTGAAAATTTGTCTGATTTATATCAGAAATATCAGAACTTAGGCCAAGTCCTGACTGGAGGAGAGGAGGAGCTGGGGATGGAGGAGGGTCAAAGAGTGGTGCAGGTATGACATCAATTTATAGGCCAAAAGGCAGAAGTGAGTTAGCATTTTAGCACTTCCGGTTCCATCGTCTCAAAGTCAAAGGGGTTTTGGAATGGGGTTTTGTTTAAATGGCTGAAATAATGTCTGTGGTGAACACAAGCCCAAGACACTTTTTATTCCAGACATTATGAAAGAGTTGTCGGAGCTTAGTGATGGTGACGTTGAAGTCGAGTGACCTTGGTGTAGTCCGTTTATAAATGAGTGACTTAATTTAGGCTTCAAAATTCATAAAAATTGTGTTCACCTGTGAAAATGATCTTGATGGACAAAACGTGCAAGTATAATAAACTTTTGTTGGTCACAGAGCTTGTTTTTTGCGATAATCCAAAAGCCTATTGGAAATCCAGTGCGACGCTAACTGCCGGTTGGCCTACAAAGGGACGTCATACCTGCACCACTCTATTAGCTCCTGAGCAAAGCGATAAAGCTGCCGATAACACCGAATGGATGCGGTGATATTCCTAGACATGGATCAGCTGAGAGTCTGACGTAACCTGCCAGAAATGAAAGCTCTAGTGTAAATTCTGCCAGGAAGACTCAAATGTTACGTCACTTATTACGTCAGATCTAACCTATCATGGTCTAATACCAGGAGTATAAAAGGTCGGTACTTGCACATGTCTGAGTTCGCAGATGCTGAAACCAACATTTACCTCCATCCTCCCCACCACCACCAGGATGGTCCCCACCATACCTTCCTGGGGGTCGGCTGTCTTTACATGAATTTTTAAGTAGCGTACATAAATAAAATGTTATATATTTTAGAAAGTGTGAATAGGAAGATATTGTATATATTTTTACTGCTTTTCTAAAATTCAACTATGTGCTAGGACCACACTTTACATGCAAACACCTAAAAATGCTAAGGCGTCATTAATAACTGGCTGATGTTCTTCTTGTTATTGTCTATGCATACAGAGTAGCCTACAAATAAATCGAGGATGAGGGAAGTATTGGACGGGAAGCTTTTTTCAAGTGTCCTTCTCTAGAGAGAGAAAGAACTCTCACTCCATTCGCACATCATTATAAACTGAGATGGTTTTTCATCTTAAATTCATTCTCATGAGACTAAATGTGTGTAAGAGATATGCCAGTTTTCCTGCAGTATGGCATTTGTGCTCTCACACCTTTAGAGGGTAGTAATTACATGCTGCATCGAATATGGGAAAAAAAAGTGCAAATCTGTCTTCTGTGAATAGCTTATGCTCCAGAGACATCCTGACACCATGAACTAGATCACAGCGAAAGTGAAAGACTGTTCTTGTAATATCTCGAGATTTGTGTAATAATTAGTAGAGCTTACCAAGTCAAGCATCACTGTTACTGCTCAATTTAGGATTATGGATTTGTTCAAATCACTAACCCCGAGTATTAAACTTGTAGCTCGTCCTTCACCATTTGTTCTCCCGACATTAATGAAACATCATATCGTGCTGCTTGTTGAAGAGCGGTGTGCTGGTACTTTTTTGAGCACTTAAAAAATTTTGATACAAAAAATTTGAAGGATGGACACAATTCATATCAGGGTGCCGGTTCCCAATCTGGAGTCATTTTCCACCGCAGAAATGCTTCTGGTGTGGAAATAAATTGCTCAGCATCACTCCTGAAACCTGTTGGTCTCAAACCAGGAACTGATATTGTTGAAAACATTGCATAATGCCATAGGATATCCTGTTCCTATCCTTTTATATTGCATACTAGCTCCAGCCGTTAAAAATTATTTGGACAAATTTTGAGGATTAGTACTGGGCTAAATAAAGATGTTAGGGATGGGTTAGTAATTGCAAGGACAGCATTATCAGAATGGCTGCGTTTAATGCTTGGTAACGATCAACTAAGAAAGAAAAATGGTTTATCCTTAGTTTAAGTTTTGATATTGAGTGGAACTGACTGCTAGTTTCTAACATTTTGGGGGTCCAAATTGGAAATAGTGGGGTATTTAATTTTTTTACTAAGCATAAAATACTGTTTGGTCACACTTTAGTTTAGGGTCTCACTATTGAATTACTATAACTATGACTTTTGCCTCAATTAACTCCTAAATACTGCTTATTAATAGTTAGTAAGGTTAATGTTTAGGTATTGGGTATGATTAAAGGATGTAGGCCTTAAAGGGATAGTTCACCCAAAAATGAAAATTCTGTCATTAATTACTCACCCTCACGTCGTTCCAAACCCATAAGACCGTCATCATCTTCGGAACACAAATTAAGATATTTTTGAGGAAATTGGAGAGCTCTCCTAGTGTCAATCTCTGCATATCCTGATTTTGTTGAGTTACACGCGTTCCTGGATCAACATATTTTGTTGATCCTGGAAGAACATTCCTGTTTAATCTATAGGTGGACCGATTGATCGGTTTTGCTGATTAATCATGCTGGAATAATCGGTTATCGGCCAAAATCCATACAATTAGTTTTCCCGGCTTGCATCCGTTGCTGGAGCGGCTGAGAAGGGTCCTATTTTATGTGTTATGTTTGTTTTCATTCAGTATCCATTTGAAAAACTATCGGTTATCGGCCAGTGTGGTCCAACCTAATTATCGTTATCGGTAAACCCCACTATCGGTCGACCTATAGTTAATTAGAACCATATCCCTAGCCCAAGCCCTAAGCCTAACCCTACCCATAACTTATCAGCCAAGCCAAAACTTGACATAAACTGTAAACTTGTCTCTCAAATCTGATTTGTTGATTGGAATGTTGTTCCAGGATCAAAAAAAGATGTTGATCCAGGGACATGTTGTACTTCAGGTTCTGCGTCAATAGTCTGCAATTATGTAGTCAGTAAGATTATAATCTGTCTATAAGCATAGTTTATTTCACAGATATAACTCAAAAACACAGTGAACTATACAGTTTGGGAAAACTTTAAAGAGCTTTAAACTAAACCATAAATTGACTTTGTTTCCGGGTGGACTGATGTTCAGAAGTTCCCAGAAGCTGTATAGAACCATGCAGCCAATCAGATCAGAACTGCTGATTTCCAGCCATCTCTTACCATTTTGGTGCAATATGAGGTCAGTGAACAGTGTGATGCCTGTGGCTAATAATGTTTGACAGTGAATGTGACAGAACTGAGGGATTCGACTTATTAACAGAGAGCTGCAGGAAAAAATCCTTTAAAAGCAGTGTCTGTTCTAATATTGATAAATGCAAGCCAGAGAATTCCCTGAATAAGTGAAGTGACTATAGGACTATGATTTCCCAGTCCAAAAAAAAAGCTGTTTTAAACTGAAAAGTCTAATTGGAAATAACATGACTTATATCTCCTCAGAAGTATATTATGATGTTCAGAAACATTTATACTCTGTGTAAAGCATCAGGCGGCACGAGTGAAAATAGTCCCTATAGGCCAACATGCTCCGAGACGCTTTATTGGACTGTCACCACCAATATACAATGCAATTTAGATTGCAATCACATTTTAGGGCAGAGTTTAAATGGCAATGGGATCGCATTTGATTCTACTACATTATCATCGGCTTTACTGACAGACCAATCATTCATCATTAACATATATTTCCCATCGAAATATATCTTCATTAAGTGACAGATTCTTTACATCCCTTAAGGAGTATTAGCACTTGTTAATAATGATACATTTGTGACATTTTCTCAAGGAATTAATAGTAGACATCCTAACATAAATGGTTCATTGTAATCCTAAACTAAAATGCTTTGCATATTTCACGTAAAATGTAAAATAGCAATCGTGATATTGTTTTACCTCATATACTGTATTTCTGTATATAATATAGTAGAAAAAATTAGCAAATTATGCCTAAATTATGACTGGTTTTGGTGCAAGAAGCGTGACTAACATTACAAATGAACTTCAGGGGGAAACTGCAACAAAAATGTAGATGGCAGATAGATCAGAATGATGGCTAACAAAATGTGCGTCTTGCAAAACAAGGCTGATTTTGCTCCTGATGAGTCATCGGTTTCAAGCAGTTGCATCGGTTTATTTGGAGAATTGATGTGCTGTGTCTACCTCACTTGTCTCTCGTTATCTGGAGGTGGACAGAGCCAAGCTCGTCCGTATGTAAATACATGAGAGAGAGCTGTAGGCAGGTTAGGATGAATATACGCCCCCACTCACTTGCTTTATTATACAAGTTACGTATACTTGTATGTTCTGTTAAAAGGGTCATTGCAAATATGTAGAGGCTGACTGTAATTTTAAATTGCTATCATTATTCATTTGAGCTGTATGAGCCTCAGATTTCACATAAAATGTGCCCTGTACTGTGTCGATAAATTTAGGAGTGCATGGAAGTGCAGCTTAACATAAAATTTCAATTTCACTGTGGAATTTAAATGAATTACCTTCAGTGTACTTAAAAAATGTAATTAAGTATACAGTTATGTGCATTATATGGATTATTTCTACAATGAATCTCGTGTTACGCAGCACGTTTGAGCTTCAGCAAGAACCAATGAGGTTCATTCTCATGTTACGCATCACGTTAGAGCTTCAGCAAGAACCAATGAGGTTCATTCTCATGTTACTCATCATGTTTGAGCTTCAGCAAGAACCAATGAGGTTCATTCTCATGTTACGCATCACATTTGAGCTTCAGCAAGAACCAATGAGGTTCATTTTCGTGTTACGCATCATGTTTGAGCTTCAGCAAGAACCAATGAGGTTCGTTCTCGTGTTACGCATCACGTTTGAGCTTCAGCAAGAACCAATGAGGATCGTTCTCGTGTTACGCAGCACGTTTGAGCTTCAGCAAGAACCAATGAGGTTCATTCTCGTGTTACGCAGCACGTTTGAGCTTCAGCAAGAACCAATGAGGTTCATTCTCGTGTTACGTATCATGTTTGAGCTTCAGCAAGAACCAATGAGGTTCATTCTCGTGTTACGCATCACGTTTGAGCTTCAGCAAGAACCAATGAGGTTCATTCTCGTGTTACGCATCACGTTTGAGCTTCTGCAAGAACCAATGAGGTTCATTCTCGTGTTACGCATCACGTTTGAGCTTCAGCAAGAACCAATGAGGTTCAGTCTCGTGTTACGTATCATGTTTGAGCTTCAGCAAGAACCAATGAGGTTCATTCTCATGTTACGCATCACGTTAGAGCTTCAGCAAGAACCAATGAATTTAATTCTCGTGTTAAGCATCATGTTTGAGCTTCAGCAAGAACCAATGAGGTTCATTCTGGTGTAACGCATCAGGTTTGAAATTCAGCAAGAACCAATGAGATTCATTCTCATGTTACGCATCATGTTTGAGCTTCAGCAAGAACCAATGAGGTTCGTTCTTGTGTTTACACAGCACGTTTGAGCTTCAGCAAGAACCAATGAGGTTAATTCTCGTGTTACGCAGCACATTTGAGCTTCTGCAAGAACCAATGAGGTTCGTTCTCATGTTACGCAGCACGTTTGGGCTTCAACAAGAACCAATGAGGTTCGTTCTTGTGTTACGCTGGACGTTTGAGCTTCTGCAAGAACCAAAGAGGTTTGTTCTCATGTTACGCATCACGTTTGAGCTTCAGCAAGAACCAATGAGGTTCATTCTTGTGTTACGCAGCACATTTGAGCTTCAGCAAGAACCAATGAGGTTCGTTCTCGTGTTACGCATCACGGTTGAGCTTCAGCAAGAACCAATGAGGTTCATTCTCATGTTACGCATCACGTTTGAGCTTCAGCAAGAACCAATGAGGTTCATTCTCGTGTTACGCATCACGTTTGAGCTTCAGCAAGAACCAATGAGGTTCATTCTCATGTTACGCATCACGTTTGAGCTTCAGCAAGAACCAATGAGGTTCATTCTCGTGTTACGCAGCACGTTTGAGCTTCAGCAAGAACCAATGAGGTTCATTCTCGTGTTACGCAGCACATTTGAGCTTCAGCAAGAACCAATGAGGTTCATTCTCGTGTTACGCATCACGTTTGAGCTTCAGCAAGAACCAATGAGGTTCATTCTCGTGTTACGCAGCACTTTTGAGCTTCAGCAAGAACCAATGAGGTTCATTCTGGTGTTACGCATCAGGTTTGAAATTCAGCAAGAACCAATGAGATTCATTCTCATGTTACGCATCATGTTTGAGCTTCAGCAAGAACCAATGAGGTTCGTTCTTGTGTTTACACAGCACGTTTGAGCTTCAGCAAGAACCAATGAGGTTCATTCTCGTGTTACGCAGCACATTTGAGCTTCTGCAAGAACCAATGAGGTTCGTTCTCATGTTACGCAACACGTTTGGGCTTCAACAAGAACCAATGAGGTTCGTTCTTGTGTTACGCAGGACGTTTGAGCTTCTGCAAGAACCAAAGAGGTTCATTCTCATGTTACGCATCACATTTGAGCTTCAGCAAGAACCAACGAGGTTCATTCTTGTGTTACGCAGCACATTTGAGCTTCAGCAAGAACCAATGAGGTTCATTCTCGTGTTACGCATCACGTTTGAGTTTCAGCAAGAACCAATGAGGATCGTTTTCGTGTTACGCAGCACATTTGAGCTTCAGCAAGAACCAATGAGGTTCATTCTCGTGTTACGCATCATGTTTGAGCTTCAGCAAGAACCAATGAGGTTCATTCTTGTGTTACGCAGCACATTTGAGCTTCAGCAAGAACCAATGAGGTTCATTCTCGTGTTACGCAGCACATTTGAGCGTCAGCAAGAACCAATGAGGTTCATTCTCGTGTTACGCATCAAGTTTGAGTTTCAGCAAGAACCAATGAGGATCGTTTTCGTGTTACGCAGCACATTTGAGCTTCAGCAAGAACCAATGAGGTTCATTCTCATGTTACGCAGCACATTTGAGCTTCAGCAAGAACCAATGAGGTTCATTCTCGTGTTACGCATCCCGTTTGAGCTTCAGCAAGAACCAATGAGGTTTATTCTCGTGTTACGCAGCACGTTTGAGCTTCTGCAAGAACCAATGAGGTTCATTCTCGTGTTACGCTGCACGTTTGGGCTTCAACAAGAACCAATGAGGTTTGTTCTCATGTTACGCATCATGTTTGAGCTTCAGCAAGAACCAATGAGGTTCATGCTTGTGTTAAGCATCACGTTTGAGCTTCAGCAAGAACCAATGAGGTTAATTCTCGTGTTAAGCATCATGTTTGAGCTTCAGCAAGAACCAATGAGGTTCATTCTTGTGTTACGCAGCACGTTTGAGCTTCAGCAAGAACCAATGAGGTTCATTCTCGTGTTACGTATCATGTTTGAGCTTCAGCAAGAACCAATGAGGTTCATTCTCATGTTACGCATCACGTTTGAGCTTCAGCAAGAACCAATGAGGTTCATTCTTGTGTTACGCAGCACATTTGAGCTTCAGCAAGAACAAATGAGATTCATTCTCGTGTTACGTATCATGTTTGAGCTTCAGCAAGAACCAATGAGGTTCATTCTCGTGTTACGCAGCACGTTTGAGCTTCAGCAAGAACCAATGAGGTTCATTCTCATGTTACGCATCATGTTTGAGCTTCAGCAAGAACCAATGAGGTTCAATCTCATGTTACGCAGCACGTTTGAACTTCCGCAAGGACCAATGAGGTTCATTCTCATGTTACGCATCACGTTTGAGCTTCAGCAAGAACCAATGAGGTTCGTTCTCATGTTACACATCACGTTTTAGCTTCAGCAAGAACCAATGAGGTTCGTTCTCGTGTTACGCAGCACATTTGAGCTTCAGCAAGAAACAATGAGGATCGTTCTCGTGTTACGCATCCCGTTTGAGCTTCAGCAAGAACCAATGAGGTTCATTCTCGTGTTACGCAGCACGTTTGAGCTTCTGCAAGAACCAATGAGGTCTGTTCTCATGTTACGCAGCACTTTTGAGCTTCAGCAAGAACCAATGAGGTTCATTCTCGTGTTACGCAGCACGTTTGGGCTTCAACAAGAACCAATGAGGTTTGTTCTCGTGTTACGCATCATGTTTGAGCTTCAGCAAGAACCAATGAGGTTCATGCTTGTGTTAAGCATCATGTTTGAGCTTCAGCAAGAACCAATGAGGTTAAGTCTCGTGTTAAGCATCATGTTTGAGCTTCAGCAAGAACCAATGAGGTTCATTCTTGTGTTACGCAGCACGTTTGAGCTTCAGCAAGAACCAATGAGGTTCATTCTCGTGTTACGTATCATGTTTGAGCTTCAGCAAGAACCAATGAGGTTCATTCTCATGTTACACATCACGTTTGAGCTTCAGCAAGAACCAATGAGGTTCATTCTTGTGTTACGCAGCACATTTGAGCTTCAGCAAGAACAAATGAGGTTCATTCTCGTGTTACGTATCATGTTTGAGCTTCAGCAAGAACCAATGAGGTTCATTCTCGTGTTACGCAGCACGTTTGAGCTTCAGCAAGAACCAATGAGGTTCATTCTCATGTTACGCATCATGTTTGAGCTTCAGCAAGAACCAATGAGGTTCAATCTCATGTTACGCAGCACGTTTGAGCTTCAGCAAGGACTAATGAGGTTCATTCTCATGTTACGCATCACGTTTGAGCTTCAGCAAGAACCAATGAGGTTCGTTCTCATGTTACACATCACGTTTTAGCTTCAGCAAGAACCAATGAGGTTCGTTCTCGTGTTACGCAGCACATTTGAGCTTCAGCAAGAACCAATGAGGATCGTTCTCGTGTTACGCAGCACGTTTGAGCTTCAGCAAGAACCAATGAGGTTCATTCTCATGTTACGCATCACGTTTGAGCTTCAGCAAGAACCAATGAGGTTCGTTCTCATGTTACACATCACATTTTAGCTTCAGCAAGAACCAATGAGGTTCGTTCTCGTGTTACGCAGCACATTTGAGCTTCAGCAAGAACCAATGAGGATCGTTCTCGTGTTACGCAGCACGTTTGAGCTTCAGCAAGAACCAATGAGGTTCATTCTCATGTTACGCAGCACGTTTGAGCTTCAGCAAGAACCTATGAGGTTCATTCTCGTGTTACGCAGCACATTTGAGCTTCAGCAAGAACCAATGAGGTTTATTCTTGTGTTACGCAGCACGTTTGAGCTTCAGCAAGAAACAATGAGGTTCATTCTCGTGTTACGCAGCACATTTGAGCTTCAGCAAGAACCAATGAGGTTCATTCTTGTGTTACGCAGCACATTTGAGCTTCAGCAAGAACCAATGAGGTTCATTCTCGTGTTACGCATCACGTTTGAGCTTCAGCAAGAACCAATGAGGATCGTTTTCGTGTTACGCAGCACATTTGAGCTTCAGCAAGAACCAATGAGGTTCATTCTCGTGTTACGCATCATGTTTGAGCTTCAGCAAGAACCAATGAGGTTCATTCTCGTGTTACGCAGCACATTTGAGCTTCAGCAAGAACCAATGAGGTTCATTCTCGTGTTACGCAGCACATTTGAGCATCAGCAAGAACCAATGAGGTTCATTCTCGTGTTACGCATCAAGTTTGAGTTTCAGCAAGAACCAATGAGGATCGTTTTCGTGTTACGCAGCACATTTGAGCTTCAGCAAGAACCAATGAGGTTCATTCTCATGTTACGCATCACGTTTGAGCTTCAGCAAGAACCAATGAGGTTCATTCTTGTGTTACGCATCAAGTTTGAGCTTCAGCAAGAACCAATGAGGTTCGTTCTCATGTTACGCAGCACTTTTGAGCTTCAGCAAGAACCAATGAGGTTCATTCTCGTTTTACGCATCATGTTTGAGCTTCAGCAAGAACCAATGAGGTTCGTTCTCGTGTTACGCATCATAATTGAGCTTCAGCAAGAACCAATGAGGTTCATGCTTGTGTTAAGCATCATGTTTGAGCTTCAGCAAGAACCAATGAGGTTAATTCTTGTGTTACGCAGCACGTTTGAGCTACAGCAAGAACCAATGAGGTTCATTCCGGTGTTACGCATCAGGTTTGAAATTCAGCAAGAACCAATGAGATTCATTCTCATGTTACGCATCATGTTTGAGCTTCAGCAAGAACCAATGAGGTTCGTTCTTGTGTTTACACAGCACGTTTGAGCTTCAGCAAGAACCAATGAGGTTCATTCTCGTGTTACGCAGCACATTTGAGCTTCTGCAAGAACCAATGAGGTTCGTTCTCATGTTACGCAGCACGTTTGGGCTTCAACAAGAACCAATGAGGTTCGTTCTCGTGTTAAGCAGGACGTTTGAGCTTCTGCAAGAACCAAAGAGGTTCGTTCTCATGTTACGCATCACGTTTGAGCTTCAGCAAGAACCAATGAGGTTCATTCTTGTGTTACGCAGCACATTTGAGCTTCAGCAAGAACCAATGAGGTTCATTCTCGTGTTACGCATCACGTTTGAGTTTCAGCAAGAACCAATGAGGATCGTTTTCGTGTTATGCAGCACATTTGAGCTTCAGCAAGAACCAATGAGGTTCATTCTCATGTTACGCATCACGTTTGAGCTTCAGCAAGAACCAATGAGGTTCATTCTCGTGTTACTCAGCATATTTGAGCTTCAGCAAGAACCAATGAGGTTCATTCTCGTGTTACGCATCACGTTTGAGCTTCAGCAAGAACCAATGAGGTTCATTCTCGTGTTACGCAGCACATTTGAGCTTCAGCAAGAACCAATGAGGTTCATTCTCGTGTTACGCATCAAGTTTGAGCTTCAGCAAGAACCAATGAGGTTCATTCTCGTGTTACGCAGCACGTTTGAGCTTCTGCAAGAACCAATGAGGTTCGTTCTCATGTTACGCAGCACTTTTGAGCTTCAGCAAGAACCAATGAGGTTCATTCTCGTGTTACGCATCATGTTTGAGCTTCAGCAAGAACCAATGAGGTTCGTTCTCGTGTTACGCATCATGTTTGAGCTTCAGCAAGAACCAATGAGGTTCATGCTTGTGTTAAGCATCATGTTTGAGCTTCAGCAAGAACCAATGAGGTTAATTCTCGTGTTAAGCATCATGTTTGAGCTTCAGCAAGAACCAATGAGGTTCATTCTTGTGTTACGCAGCACGTTTGAGCTTCAGCAAGAACCAATGAGGTTCATTCCGGTGTTACGCATCAGGTTTGAAATTCAGCAAGAACCAATGAGATTCATTCTCATGTTACCCATCATGTTTGAGCTTCAGCAAGAACCAATGAGGTTCGTTCTTGTGTTTACACAGCACGTTTGAGCTTCAGCAAGATCCAATTTGGTTCATTCTCGTGTTACGCAGCACATTTGAGCTTCTGCAAGAACCAATGAGGTTCGTTCTCATGTTACGCAGCACGTTTGGGCTTCAACAAGAACCAATGAGGTTCGTTCTCGTGTTACGCAGGACGTTTGAGCTTCTGCAAGAACCAAAGAGGTTCGTTCTCATGTTACGCATCACATTTGAGCTTCAGCAAGAACCAATGAGGTTCATTCTCGTGTTACGCAGCACATTTGAGCTTCAGCAAGAACCAATGAGGTTCATTCTCGTGTTACGCAGCACATTTGAGCGTCAGCAAGAACCAATGAGGTTCATTCTCATGTTACGCATCACGTTTGAGCTTCAGCAAGAACCAATGAGGTTCATTCTCGTGTTACGCAGCACATTTGAGCTTCAGCAAGAACCAATGAGGTTCATACTCATGTTACGCATCACGTTTGAGCTTCAGCAAGAACCAATGAGGTTCATTCTCGTGTTACGCAGCACATTTGAGCTTCAGCAAGAACCAATGAGGTTCATTCTCGTGTTACGCATCACGTTTGAGCTTCAGCAAGAACCAATGAGGTTCATTCTCGTGTTACTCAGCACATTTGAGCTTCAGCAAGAACCAATGAGGTTCGTTCTCATGTTACGCATCACGTTTGAGCTTCAGCAAGAACCAATGAGGTTCATTCTCGTGTTACTCAGCACATTTGAGCTTCAGCAAGAACCAATGAGGTTCATTCTCGTGTTATGCATCACGTTTGAGCTTCAGCAAGAACCAATGAGGTTCATTCTCGTGTTACGCAGCACTTTTGAGCTTCAGCAAGAACCAATGAGGTTCATGCTTGTGTTAAGCATCATGTTTGAGCTTCAGCAAGAACCAATGAATTTAATTCTCGTGATAAGCATCATGTTTGAGCTTCAGCAAGAACCAATGAGGTTCATTCTGGTGTAACGCATCAGGTTTGAAATTCAGCAAGAACCAATGAGGTTCATTCTCGTGTTACGCATCATGTTTGAGCTTCAGCAAGAACCAATGAGGTTCATGCTTGTGTTAAGCATCATGTTTGAGCTTCAGCAAGAACCAATGAATTTAATTCTCGTGTTACGCAGCACATTTGAGCTTCAGCAAGAACCAATGAGGTTCATTCTCGTGTTACGCAGCACATTTGAGCGTCAGCAAGAACCAATGAGGTTCATTCTCATGTGACGCATCACGTTTGAGCTACAGCAAGAACCAATGAGGTTCATTCTCGTGTTACGCAGCACATTTGAGCTTCAGCAAGAACCAATGAGGTTCATTTTCGTGTTACGCATCACGTTTGAGCTTCAGCAAGAACCAATGAGGTTCATTCTCGTGTTACTCAGCACATTTGAGCTTCAGCAAGAACCAATGAGGTTCATTCTCATGTTACGCATCACGTTTGATCTTCAGCAAGAACCAATGAGGTTCATTCTCGTGTTACGCAGCACATTTGAGCTTCAGCAAGAACCAATGAGGTTCATTTTCGTGTTACGAATCACGTTTGAGCTTCAGCAAGAACCAATGAGGTTCATTCTCGTGTTACTCAGCACATTTGAGCTTCAGCAAGAACCAATGAGGTTCATTCTCATGTTACGCATCACGTTTGAGCTTCAGCAAGAACCAATGAGGTTCATTCTCGTGTTACGCAGCACTTTTGAGCTTCTGCAAGAACCAAAGAGGTTCGTTCTCATGTTACGCATCACGTTTGAGCTTCAGCAAGAACCAATGAGTTTCATTCTCGTGTTACGCAGCACATTTGAGCTTCAGCAAGAACCAATGAGGTTCATTCTCGTGTTATGCATCACGTTTGAGCTTCAGCAAGAACCAATGAGGTTCATTCTCGTGTTACGCAGCACTTTTGAGCTTCAGCAAGAACCAATGAGGTTCATTCTCGTGTTACGCATCATGTTTGAGCTTCAGCAAGAACCAATGAGGTTCATGCTTGTGTTAAGCATCATGTTTGAGCTTCAGCAAGAACCAATGAATTTAATTCTCGTGTTAAGCATCATGTTTGAGCTTCAGCAAGAACCAATGAGGTTCATTCTGGTGTAACGCATCAGGTTTGAAATTCAGCAAGAACCAATGAGATTCATTCTCATGTTACGCATCATGTTTGAGCTTCAGCAAGAACCAATGAGGTTCGTTCTTGTGTTTACACAGCATGTTTGAGCTTCAGCAAGAACCAATGAGGTTAATTCTCGTGTTACGCAGCACATTTGAGCCTCTGCAAGAACCAATGAGGTTCGTTCTCATGTTACGCAGCACGTTTGGGCTTCAACAAGAACCAATGAGGTTCGTTCTTGTGTTACGCTGGACGTTTGAGCTTCTGCAAGAACCAAAGAGGTTTGTTCTCATGTTACGCATCACGTTTGAGCTTCAGCAAGAACCAATGAGGTTCATTCTTGTGTTACGCAGCACATTTGAGCTTCAGCAAGAACCAATGAGGTTCGTTCTCATGTTACGCATCACGTTTGAGCTTCAGCAAGAACCAATGAGGTTCATTCTCATGTTACACATCACGTTTGAGCTTCAGCAAGAACCAATGAGGTTCATTCTCGTGTTACGCATCACGTTTGAGCTTCAGCAAGAACCAATGAGGTTCATTCTCATGTTACGCATCACGTTTGAGCTTCAGCAAGAACCAATGAGGTTCATTCTCGTGTTACGCAGCACGTTTGAGCTTCAGCAAGAACCAATGAGGTTCATTCTCGTGTTACGCATCACGTTTGAGCTTCAGCAAGAACCAATGAGGTTCATTCTCGTGTTACGCAGCACATTTGAGCTTCAGCAAGAACCAATGAGGTTCATTCTCGTGTTACGCATCACGTTTGAGCTTCAGCAAGAACCAATGAGGTTCATTCTCGTGTTACGCAGCACATTTGAGCGTCAGCAAGAACCAATGAGGTTCATTCTCATGTGACGCATCACGTTTGATCTTCAGCAAGAACCAATGAGGTTCATTCTCGTGTTACGCAGCACATTTGAGCTTCAGCAAGAACCAATGAGGTTCATTCTCGTGTTACGCATCACGTTTGAGCTTCAGCAAGAACCAATGAGGTTCATTCTCGTGTTACTCAGCACATTTGAGCTTCAGCAAGAACCAATGAGGTTCATTCTCGTGTTACGCATCACGTTTGAGCTTCAGCAAGAACCAATGAGGTTCATTCTCGTGTTACGCAGCACTTTTGAGCTTCTGCAAGAACCAAAGAGTTTCGTTCTCATGTTACGCATCACGTTTGAGCTTCAGCAAGAACCTATGAGGTTCATTCTCGTGTTACGCAGCACATTTGAGCTTCAGCAAGAACCAATGAGGTTCATTCTCGTGTTATGCATCACGTTTGAGCTTCAGCAAGAACCAATGAGGTTCATTCTCGTGTTACGCAGCACTTTTGAGCTTCAGCAAGAACCAATGAGGTTCATTCTCGTGTTACGCATCATGTTTGAGCTTCAGCAAGAACCAATGAGGTTCATGCTTGTGTTAAGCATCATGTTTGAGCTTCAGCAAGAACCAATGAATTTAATTCTCGTGTTAAGCATCATGTTTGAGCTTCAGCAAGAACCAATGAGGTTCATTCTGGTGTAACGCATCAGGTTTGAAATTCAGCAAGAACCAATGAGATTCATTCTCATGTTACGCATCATGTTTGAGCTTCAGCAAGAACCAATGAGGTTCGTTCTTGTGTTTACACAGCACGTTTGAGCTTCAGCAAGGACCAATGAGGTTATTAATTCTCGTGTTACGCAGCACATTTGAGCCTCTGCAAGAACCAATGAGGTTCGTTCTCATGTTACGCAGCACGTTTGGGCTTCAACAAGAACCAATGAGGTTCGTTCTTGTGTTACGCAGGACGTTTGAGCTTCTGCAAGAACCAAAGAGGTTTGTTCTCATGTTACGCATCACGTTTGAGCTTCAGCAAGAACCAATGAGGTTCATTCTTGTGTTACGCAGCACATTTGAGCTTCAGCAAGAACCAATGAGGTTCGTTCTAGTGTTACGCATCACGTTTGAGCTTCAGCAAGAACCAATGAGGTTCATTCTCATGTTACACATCACGTTTGAGCTTCAGCAAGAACCAATGAGGTTCATTCTCGTGTTACGCATCACGTTTGAGCTTCAGCAAGAACCAATGAGGTTCATTCTCATGTTACGCATCACGTTTGAGCTTCAGCAAGAACCAATGAGGTTCATTCTCGTGTTACGCAGCACGTTTGAGCTTCAGCAAGAACCAATGAGGTTCATTCTCGTGTTACGCATCACGTTTGAGCTTCAGCAAGAACCAATGAGGTTCATTCTCGTGTTACGCAGCACTTTTGAGCTTCAGCAAGAACCAATGAGGTTCATTCTCGTGTTACGCATCACGTTTGAGCTTCAGCAAGAACCAATGAGGTTCATTCTCGTGTTACGCAGCACTTTTGAGCTTCAGCAAGAACCAATGAGGTTCATTCTCGTGTTATTCATCATGTTTGAGCTTCAGCAATAACCAATGAGGTTCGTTCTCGTGTTACGCATCATGTTTGAGCTTCAGCAAGAACCAATGAGGTTCATGCTTGTGTTAAGCATCATTTTTGAGCTTCAGCAAGAACCAATGAGGTTAATTCTCGTGTTAAGCATCATGTTTGAGCTTCAGCAAGAACCAATGAGGTTCATTCTTGTGTTACGTAGCACGTTTGAGCTTCAGCAAGAACCAATGAGGTTCATTCTGGTGTTACGCATCAGGTTTGAAATTCAGCAAGAACCAATGAGATTCATTCTCATGTTACGCATCATGTTTGAGCTTCAGCAAGAACCAACGAGGTTTGTTCTTGTGTTTACACAGCACGTTTGAGCTTCAGCAAGAACCAATGAGGTTCATTCTCGTGTTACGCAGCACATTTGAGCTTCTGCAAGAACCAATGAGGTTCGTTCTCATGTTATGCAGCACGTTTGGGCTTCAACAAGAACCAATGAGGTTCGTTCTTGTGTTACGCAGGACGTTTGAGCTTCTGCAAGAACCAAAGAGGTTCATTCTCATGTTACGCATCACGTTTGAGCTTCAGCAAGAACCAATGAGGTTCATTCTTGTGTTACGCAGCACATTTGAGCTTCAGCAAGAACCAATGAGGTTCGTTCTCGTGTTACGCATCACGTTTGAGCTTCAGCAAGAACCAATGAGGTTCATTCTCATGTTACGCATCACGTTTGAGCTTCAGCAAGAACCAATGAGGTTCATTCTCGTGTTACGCATCACGTTTGAGCTTCAGCAAGAACCAATGAGGTTCATTCTCATGTTACGCATCACGTTTGAGCTTCAGCAAGAACCAATGAGGTTCATTCTCGTGTTACGCAGCATGTTTGAGCTTCAGCAAGAGCCAGTGAGATTTGTTCTCGTGCGTCAAGTTCGGTTGAGCTTCCGTTTGTTCGCTGGTCAATGTTTAAATGTGAGTAAAAGCCTAAATTAGATCTGTTCATCATATAAATATTCAAAAAAATTGGAAACTGCATTAGTTTTATCACATGGATTAGTTTTACCGTCTCTTTATGAACTTTTTGAAGCGTCTTAGTGGTAGTTGCATAGCTGTCAATGGAAGGACAGAAATCTCAGATATCATAAAAAAGATCTTTGTGTTTCGAAGATGGACGAAGTCTTACGGGTTTGAGACGACATGAGGGTGAGTAATTAATGACAGAATTTTCATTTTTTCGTGAAATATTTGTTTAAAATCTGTGTACTAGATTGTGTTTGTCTCATTTTTCTTACTCATTGTTAGTTTATATTAGCCAGTGCATTTACTAATGTGAACAAATTAAACCTGTTTGTAAAATATTATTGAGAATGCCACAACAATATGCAAAATTATGCAAAATGTAGAAATCTGCGAAAAATAAAAAAAAAGAAGTACAAATTATTGGGACACTTGTGAATATGGTTTAATTTTCAACTTGTATTTAGTTTTTTATATAGGAATCATGTCACAGTGCCCCATTATTATTTGGAGCGCTCTTTAAATCATGAAAGTGGTCCATCAGTCTTTTTTATATCCTTTTGTGTAATTTGTTTTACTTGTATATGTATATTCTGCTTGTGTCTTATAGAATCCAGAGCCTTGAAAGCACAGAATTGTTTAAGTAGAGATTGCGTTGTGGGATTCTGAAATTTTCCCCCAGTAATTTCATCCCAGGGGATGGAGGCCACAGAGAGATGGAGGTTTTCCTTTCCAAGGATTATAGGAGAGCAAGCTCCCAACTCTCTAACTCCAGTTCATCTTTCTAGGTCACACTGATAAGCCCAATATGCTGCTAACACATCTCATTAAAGAGATGGGGATTTGTCATAGACAAGAGTGCCTGTGCTAAATGTTTTCTACCAATTGAGTGGTCCAGTAAGGACCTAAATGTTGTAGGGTAGCTACTCATTATTCATTTTTTTGTGGAATTTATGTCTTTGTCTGATTTTCAGTTAGAAAGTTTATTAACGCCAAGATTCACTCAGATATGTCTCAAAGTAATGGTTTTAATTCTGATATTATTTACTGATCTTCATTTTCTTCTAAACCCAAAAATGGAAAGAATTCAAGTCTGATATACCCTTTTATATAAATGCTTCTTTAAATGCCAAACACAAGCAAATGAGTTGAAAAGGCTCTTCAGAGCTGCATCTCATTTTGAATGACTTTCTTTTCTTCCCAATGTAGAAGGATCAGTTGGAAATCAATCCTTCATACGCAAGCGATGTCATTCCCGTCCAACGATTGGCATGCGATTGATAGCCTAGTTCATTCTCTGACTATTGATTACTCATCGAAAGTCATTCTTCTGGATAATGGTGAGTGTTGTTTTTTTGTGTACCATCTTCATATATCTCCGTTCTTGTTCTCTTTTCAACAGATGGCACATTAATGATATCAAAACCAAGTGCATCAGCACAATTACGCTGACAGTTAGTTGATTATGATACATGTAGCTGAACTAATTCAGACAGTAATTGTGACTGAATTTAAATGAGTACATGCGCCTCCCTTGTTTTTGTTCAAAACGAGCTGTATATTTAAGTGTACTTTAGCACTGACTTTATTGACGCTGAATCCTTCACAGTCTCACTGAGGAACAAACGCGCTATACAGTTGCACCACTTTTGCTTGTGGTATTTCCAGTTGAACCAGGCACTAAATGCATTGAAACGGCACCATTAAGTCACTGTCATTTCAGCGCAGACATGCCTCCTTTCTATGCAAATTAGACTCATTATAGATTGCAATGGAATATAGAATAATGTTCGTCATTAATAGGTAGCTATGCAGGTAGTAATGCAGGACTAATGAGTAGTACTACATGAACACTTCAGATACTACTACTAACTAATCAGTAAGTAATATCGAATTTAGGAGATAGTACCTTGTTAAGTAATCAATATTTACTGAATGAGATTAGCCTCATTAATATTACTCATAACTATTAACTAACTGACAAATTATAAAGAACATTATTGTGTGTCTGAGACGTAATCAATCATCTTTTTTACTCTGAATAAATTCATAAAATGCATCACTAGTTACTCAAGGGTTACCTAGTCACTATGCAGGAACTACTAGTGATCTGGACCAGGGCCGTGCAGAGAGTTCTTCAGGGGCAGGGGCTCAAATGTAAAAAAGGGGCAATATGTAAATATAAATATATATCCTTATGCTCATCAAGCCTGCATTTATTTAATCAAAAATACAGAAAAAACAGTAGCCTAATATTGTGAAATGTTATTACATTATGTTCTTTTTAACTTTTTATTAATCAAATAATCTTGAAAAAAGTATCACAGTTTCCATCATTGACATTAAATCCTCATATTAGAATGATTTCTGAATGATCATGTGACACTGAAGAGTGGAGTAATGATGCTGAAAATCCAGCTGTGATCACAGGAATAAATTATATTTTAAATTATTTTAAAATAGAAAACCATTATTTTAATAATATTTCACAATATTGCTGTTTTTTATCAAATAAATGCAGGCTTGATGAACATAAGAGACTTCTTTCATAATGCTGCATAATATTCAAAAATGGTAATATAGCTAATAAAGTCCTTTCGCGGAACCATTTCGCCAGCCTACACTTCACATAATAGTTGTTTTGTTAACTTTGATAGTTTCATGAAATAGTAAACGTGTATCAATATACATAAATACAAGTGCATTTAACATTACTTACCATTAATGCGACTTTTGCTGCTGCATGGTTTTGAGCACAATGTGCAGTGATTTGTTTGTTGTCAGTTAAAATCCATTTTGTCAGTGATGCAATTTATAAAATGAGACAAACCGCAGGAAATCGTTCCACAAACGTTAGTTCTGTCCATATAATTTTCAACT
Source organism: Gobio gobio (assembly GCF_949357685.1). NCBI lineage: Eukaryota > Metazoa > Chordata > Actinopteri > Cypriniformes > Gobionidae > Gobio > Gobio gobio. Next base: position 59,439,203 of record NC_137100.1, on the reverse strand, counting down.
GATTTATGAATAAGAACAGAAAATTACTGCTCCACTTCACATCGCCCAATGGAATTTGAACTTGCTTTGCCAGATCACGATTGGTTGGTGTATATACATGACAAACGGGCATTGCTGAATTGTGTAATACTTTAAAATATATAATATATAGATTTGTAATTAAATCACATTAGCTCTAATTATGGATGAAAAAAAAAATGTTGGTTTACTTTTTTTCCCGTAAGGCCACACACTCACTGAAAGGACCATATTTGGCTCTAGAGCCGTTTCCGAACAGTGGAATATCATCAGTCAATCAAAACGCACGCAACCCATAGCAACGCGTTATGGCAACGCCTCAACAGAAATTGTCCGACTTTTGAGCCGTTCGTTACTATTGTATACATTGTCATGTTATGATAATCACATTTATTTAGTTTTATTGACCACGATATTATCATTGATATTTGTCTGATAGGGGCACTTTTGATTCATTTTGAAAAAGGGCAGGGGCTCGAGCACCCAAATGCCTGATCTGGACCATTATTTTAAAGTGAAAAAGATGGTCCAGATCACCAGTAGTCCTTGCAGAGTGACTAGGTAATTGAGTTATTACTGATGCATTTTATGACTTTATGTTTATTCCGAGTAAAGAAGGACAATCTTCAAGAACTACTAGTGATCTGGGCCATTATTTTAAAGTGAAAAACTTAGTGATGCCAATCTCATTCAGTAATTATTGATTACCTAATAAGGAACTATCTTAGTCCTAAATTTGATATTACTTACTGATTAGTTAAGCTTGTTTCTATATTAGTTAATAGTAGTAGCTGAAGTGTTAATGTATTACAACTCATTAGTCCTGCATTACTTCCTGCATAGTTACCTGTTAATGACGGACCATTATTCTAAATTGTAACCATTGCACCTAACTGGCACAAATAATGTCACACAATTCCCACCGAATATGTTTTTGTGTATTGATCATGGCAGCAGTTATAATAGTGATAGAGATGGTAACACATGCTAGATTGTGGAAATCTGCTATCATCCACAATCTAGTACTAAGCTATAAGATTGGAAAGCTCATTTGTATGAGCATATTTGTGCCATTAACTGATGTGCAATTCGAAACTAGTATTGTAAATTAATTCCTCAGTGAATAATACACACAACTGCATACAACATACTATGTAACTATAGCCACAAGCATGATTTCTTCATGAATAAATCGTCATTATTTAAGATTCTTCTCATACTGATGCAAAAGTAATTTAGTTTATAACCCAGATGTTAGGGTTTATATCTTTTATAATTACAATTCTTGCAACATCTGCAACTCTTAACACAATTTATGTATCAGTGTTCATAAACCAAAATCAAGCAATTTAATATAAAAACGGCCCTGTTTCAGAACTGCTTCCGCCCCAAATGCTTTTAAGCTTTTAACCAAAACAGGGTAAGGAGCTTAATGCAATGTTCACTTAAGTTCCCTTAAAGTTTTTTTCTTCTTCACATTGATTGCTTTACTCCCCCTCGTAATCTTTCTTTTGCAAGATTCATTCAAGTGGGGATTTAAGAGCTGCTTCTGCAAATCTGGAACGAGAGATGCCATGTTGCTTCACCATGTCACATGTTGAAGACGTCTGATTCTGATCCGCTTGGCTTGGTCGTCTTATTAAATTCCTTCATTTTCAGACACCATCATCTCTGTCGTATTAAAATCTTATATATTTCGAAGAGTTTGGAAGTTCAAATCACCAGACATGGCATTACATTTATTGTAAACATACAATTATTATAATTTTTTTTGCACTCGTACAGTATGTTCTTTTTTTATTTATCATACATTCTCTTCAAAAATACATTGATACTAGTGGTCTTCAATTTTTTTGTTTTTTTGTTTTGTTTTAGAGCTTAAAGTTAGTTCACCCAAAAATGAAAATTAGCCCATGATTTACTCACCCTCAAGTCATCTTAGGTGTATATGACATTCTTCTGTCAGATGAATAAAATCAGAGTTATATTAGTTAGCTTTTTATTTTAGTCTATAAAGTTTTAAATATGGATATTTTTCTTACAAAAACGAGCCAATTTGCTTCAGAAGGCCTGTATAAACCCCCTTTTTGGTCCCCATGAGGAAAAAAGCTTATACATTACACTAAATTATGTTTTTATAAATGCAACTATGCTGAAAGTTTTCTGTGATGAGTAGGTTTAGGGTTCGAGGATGGATAGACATAATGATTTTTATACTGTATAAAACTATATATTTTATGCAATGTCCCCATAAAACATGAAAACCTAACGTGTGTGACGTGTTTGAAAGAAATATTTACATCACAATTTTAGCTCTATAAAGCAAATTTCCTGTGATTGACATTTAAAGGGGTCATGAACTGAGAATTTTTTTTCCTTGAGCTTTTGACATATAAGAGGTCATCATACAATAAGAATATCCTGTTAAGTCTTCCTTGTTAGTCAGAAAAACGGCCTTTATTGAAACCAAGCCCAGCGAACAACTCACAATGTGGAATGGCTATTTATAGGGTAAAGACCACCTCTGCAGAGGAAGATCAACCCCGACTTCATCATTGCAACTTTGGCCCCGCCCACTGGCGTGTTAGTGAGATGACAAGGAGAGAAGAGCTGCACTAAAAATAACATTAACTTCCAAAGGATCCTAATGCAATGAATGTTGTGGGTTTTTTTTTTTCAACAATGTGAATGTCTTTAGAAAGCGATCAAAGGATGCTCTCTTTAGAATCGCTACCTGGAGCTGTCAATCAAACAGTGCAAGTTTATCAGTGACTGAATTCTGGTCTTTTGCCAAAACTCCCGTAATGATCAACAAATCATTGTCAGTGTGCAGAAATCGAGTTGCAATGATGAGATCACTGCATTCATGCACTCAACATGTCTGTGATCGGCTACAATGCTCATCACAGCAACCTTTCATGCCACGATCTAAATATAGTGCTATAATCAACACTTTTCACGATTAGCTACCCTTGAGAGCTGTAATAGTAAATGTGCTAAAAGTGTTTGAGAGAGTACACATGTAATGCAAAGATTTCAGCCAATCACAGCAGTGGGCGTTTACACTGAAGTCTCCCCTTCAAACAGAGTTCAAATCAGAGTCTAAAATCAGGGTAGAAAAAATGTTGGCTGTAAAAATCATTGTGCAATATAAGTGCACCCCGGGAAACACAATAAAACAACGCAGTTCATGACCTCTTTAAAGCCCTTTTATTTATTCAAATTATTGAGTAAAGACCTCAATCCACGACTAAAAAAGTGAATTGGCTTCACTTTTAACAAAGTTTTCATCTGATGAATAGGAGGGTTAAATTGGCAATATGCCAATTATACAAAACCGCTCGACTTCTAAAACAAATCAAATTGAAATTTTTCCAAAGACAAAATGCTTCAGTAATCCAAGTTTAAATGAAACATCCATCAAAGCCATGGCCTTGTGGGCAGCGCTCCACCATGTTGCACAACAACGCTTCAGTTGACCCAAGTCCAAGTCCTGGCTTGTGGTTCTTACCCGATCTCATTCCCCAATCAATGTGTAATTCATCCCTTTCATGTCAGCTATGTTAAACAAATATTCTTTACTATAAAAAAATTTAAACTAATTTCACTAACTATGATTCTGAAATTCCTACAGATGTCCTATAGATGTCAGTGCTGGTTCCTCGGTCAAGGGTCTGTGGTATATTGACGACTATACAATTAAAAACCAAACAAACCCTTTGTCATGCTGTTCAACACAACAACGAATGCAAACCACCCTAGTGCAACTATCTGTGCATGTTGTGACAGGCATGCCTGACAATGATTGGTCGTCTGACAAAATTGAGGACTCCAATCACAAGAGTGCATCGGCACAAACCGAAAATTTCAACGAAGGTTGACACGTTTCCCGCCGAGCAGATCGAAAACAATGATCTCCAGCTGTGCGAGACAAATTGGTTTGAATCTTGCCGAGTTTAAGGAGGAGACCTGATTATGTGCTGCGCTGGAGAAACTCGATACAAAAGTGGTCTTCCCCACTGACAGCAGCAGTTAATGAAAGAGAAGACAGAGAGAAAAAGGTCGGAAGAGTGAGAAAGACTGACAAGGGACAGCAGTCGTAGCTGAAAAACAAGCTGGAGAGGTGTCTCGAAGCTGAGCGAGAGTGAGCAGGGCTAACTGCTCTAGCAAGTGTCACACTGTAACAATGAACTGCCATGTTGAGAAACCACAAAATACTTGGTGCGGCGGTGTAATCGATACTGTAGTCGCTGAGCCTCTGAAGCGTATACCCACAAAAGCTCATTTACAGTATCTCAAGTTTGCCTTTAAAGTATTCCGTAAAGGAATAGTTCAATCAAAAATGAAAAATCACCCCTGGGTCTTTCAAAACCCGTCTGACTTTCTTTCTTCCATGGGTCACAGTGGAAGTTATTTATAGCAGAATGTTATTGTCACATGCCTGTCCTGTCTTGTGGAGCACTTGGTGTTTTGTTGTTTTGGGCTATGTGCTCGTGTCTCTGTCTGATCCCTCCCCCTTGTTATCTGATTAGTTTTTAATTTCTCCCACCTGTTCCCTCCTGATTTCTTCCCCTTTATATAACTCCCTTGTGTTCACTGTCTTTGTCGGTACGTTGTTTAACGTCTCCCTTCCCCGTGTTCCGCTCCCTCTCCTGGACCTGTTTTGGTATGTTGTTTGTTTTGAAATGTTATTTTCTTGTTTCTAGCTTTGTTATGTTTCCCCCCCTTGTGGGTTTTTGTTTTTGATTATGTTTATTTGTTAATAAAATCATCCCTTCCTGCATTTGAGTCTTCACCCTAGTTTGTTTTAAGTGTAAACGTAACATAACGTACTGACCATGTTGAAGACTCAGCGGAGGAGGATTTCGCCCCATCTACCTGCTCCCACTGCCTCATGCCCCCACTACGAGAGTATCTTGAGGTTTCAGACCTTAGCATCCCTCCGCCAACAAGGGACCGATCTGAGGAAGTTTGCGGTCGAGTTCCTTACAGCGGCGGAGGGATTGAAGCTAAACGAAGGCCCTCTTAAGGACCTTTTCTTTTATGCAATCGACGGGCCCATGGACTGGCTGTTTAGGAGCATGTTTGATGGGAAAACTTTTGAGGCAATGGTGGAGGGTCTCGCTCGTGAGCAGGAGCGAGTGGCCAAGAAGATGAGAACAGCTCTGGTGGTCCCAGTTCCGGTGGATACCGTTCCGCAGGACCCAGTTCCGGTGGTCCCAGTTCCGGCAGTCCTGAGTTCGGGGGGTTCGAAACGGAGGAAGAGGAGAAGGACTCGTGAAAGTGCACTGGAACGGCAGTCAAACCCATGTAAATGTCATGTAAATCTTTGATGTTTCTAAATTTTGGGACAAAACCTCCTCTCAATTACACAATGTATGAGATGAATAATTGCAAATGACTAAAAATTGCCTTCACTAATTATTTATCTGGACAAAAGTCTGGACAAAATATTTCAAAACTTTGAATGTGTAATGTCATTGCTGTTTTCATGTGTATTATTGTTTGTTCATGTAAAATAGGGATTTCCAAACTTTTTTTTTTTTTGTCAGACAAACCATTTGAGCTAAAATATTTATTTACTTGTGGAGATTTTAAAGGGTTACTTCAGCGATTTAGCATTAAGCTTTGTATCAGTAGAAACCCGGTAGTATATTCGAATTATGGTACTTTCCCCCCTCAGATCCCCGAGATAATTATGCATTTTATTTCTGGAAAAAAATTCTCGGATGACGCAAATATCATCATTTTGCGTCATCGCAGGACTTTTTGGCCAGAGGCTAAAGACTACAGCTAGTAGAAGGAGCTAGTTCCGCATGTTATCAACCCGCCCATAGGGGTGGGATCTCTCTCACATAATGTAAATGCGCACGGCCACTCTGACCGGGCATTAATAACGGGGCGGTACGGAGCAAAGTGTTTCAACTTTTCAATAAATTCCTATGAAAGTTAAGCTTCCATATGCAATCTGAAAATGCGGGAGCATAGTTGCCAAGTCCACGTATAATACGCGACTGTGGGCTTCTTTTTTTGGCAAGTCGCGTTAAAAAATCACGAGTTGCGGGTTGCGGCTTTTTGGGCTTATTTTAAAAAATGTGGTTGCTTGTTAGGAAAATATAATAAGCAACTTCGTTTCTTTACATTTATGGACGCTGTTTTGTCCAATACATTGGCTGACACTGTCTTCTCAAAGCTTGTAGCCATTCAGTGCAACGATAGCCTACAAGTGCTGTTGTAATTCGTCCTCAATATCCGTTGAATGCGTAGGCATGTGAACATACCAATGTGCATACTATCCATCTTAAATTGTGTGTGACATTAGTAATTTTCAATACTATTTAGGGCAGATGGTATGCACATTGAGATGCAGGGCTTGTCTTTTTCACGGTTTGCAGTTTGAGTGTGTTCACTACTCACTGCTCCTAATATGTGTGCACTAACTCTGACTATGGGTTACCATAATTGGCCTTCGCGTCACTTTTTCTCTTTTTCCATCTCCAAACCTATTCTGTCCACAGCTGATCGGAGGACATTGCGTGTCCTTTATTGCAATTTGATGATTTTTGTAAAATCACATCTGTTTTTGCTTTTCAAACTCTGAGAGGTTAAAGTTTAATATGTTGCAGGCTCATTTATTAATGAAGAATAATTGATCATAAAAGATTTTGATGATAATAAATAATATAATAATATTGGGCTTGTTTTGGGCTTGTTTTTGAAGCTGTGGTTGCTTATTTGTCTCGCGAGAGTTGGCAACACTGCGTGCCAGACTGGACGCGTCATGGATGACTGCTGCTTACCTCAGCTCTACGCTCTCGTGATGAATGAAATCTGACTCCTGCTGCGTTTGAGACTTGACTTTCGTTTGGCTCACTCACACGTTATTGAAAAGACATGTTCAGTTTTTAATTGTAGTGTTTATTCTCTAACTGAACAAAATTATTGTATTACTATGAAAATCAAAACGACGGTGGGGGCGGTGTAATGATGGGCAAGTGATAACTAGTAGCCATTGCTTGGGATTGGCCTTGTTGGGCAGCGAAGCAAGTGCATTCTGGGAGTTGTTGTCTTTCATCCACATGAGACAAAAATAAATGTTCTGTCTTTTCTCAGTCTAGAAGGCACAGAATTAAAAAATAATTTCACATTTCTACTACATAAGTGACCCAGTTTCAATACACATTTATCTTCCCTGCACGGAAGTACAATTTAAGTTAATTTCAATAATTTTACAACACATTTGCATGTTCACAGTTCTCTGATGTCGGATGTCACATTGGCATGCAGGTAAACAAATAAAATATTAATATTTTTAGTGTTCAGATTTATTTTGCTTGTTCAAATAATTTACAAAACATTTTTATGATTTAATCAAAAGCTTATCTTTTCGTCAACTCACAATCCCCCATTAACTCCAGTTTGGGCAACACTGGCATAATATATTGCTTTTTTGGTTGTGTTGTGAACGTTTGAAGCGCATTTCTGTATTTGGTTGTGTTGTGAACGTTTGTAGTCCGTTTCTGTATTTGGTTGTGTTGTGAACGTTTGTAGCACGTTTCTCTATTTGGTTGTATTGTGAACGTTTGTAGCGCTTTTCTGTATTTGGTTGTGTTGTGAACGTTTGTAGCGCGTTTCTGCATTTGGTTGTGTTGTGAACGTTTGTAGCGCGTTTCTGTATTTTGTTGAGTTGTGAACGTTTGCAGCGCGTTTCTGTATTTGGTTGTGTTGTGAACGTTTGTAGCGCGTTTCTTTATTTGGTTGTGTTGTGAACGTTTGTAGCGTGTTTCTGTATTTGGTTGTGTTGTGAACGTTTGTAGCGCGTTTCTTTATTTGGTTGTGTTGAGAACGTTTGTAGCGCGTTTCTGTATTTGGTTGAGTTGTGAACGTTTGCAGTCCGTTTCTGTATTTGGTTGTGTTGTGAACGTTTGTAGCGCTTTTCTGTATTTGGTTGTGTTGTGAACGTTTGTTGCGCGTTTCTGTATTTGGTTGTGTTGTGAACATTTGTAGCGCGTTTCTGTATTTGGTTGTGTTGTTAACGTTTGTAGCGTGTTTCTGTATTTGGTTGAGTTGTGAACGTTTGCAGCGCGTTTCTGTATTTGGTTGTGTTGTGAACATTTGTAGCGCGTTTCTGTATTTGGTTGTGTTGTGAACGTTTGTAGCGCGTTTCTGTATTTGGTTGTGTTGTGAACATTTGTAGCGCGTTTCTGTATTTGGTTGTGTTGTGAACATTTGTAGCGCGTTTCTGTATTTGGTTGTGTTGTGAACATTTGTAGCGCGTTTCTGTATTTGGTTGTGTTGTGTTACCACCATAATAATGCCCAGCATGTCTTTTGATCAATAATTCACCACACTAACAAACTACGTTTATTTTGATTGGACATATGGCCTCGACTACTGTACAAAAGATATGGTAAGTGTTTTCTTCTCTGATCTTGCATTTTATTATTTGCATTTAAAAAAAAAATCACCTGCTTTTCATATTGGGATCAAAAAGCTTTTAAGCTTTTTTTTGCTCTTAAGAGCAAAAAGCTCTTAGTTTTAAGCATCTTAAAACTATGCAACAACTTAAATAATGCATCCTGCTCTTCCCCTCAGGCCACTCAGCTAGGAGGTGTCAGAGGTTGATCATACTTTGTTTTAAGGAGCAATATCAGATCTATACTGAAGTCTAAAGTGTGGGCGAGATAGTGAAGGATAAAACAAATAGAGCCACTGCAGAGAGCGATAGAAACACATAAAGAAAGAGTGCGAGAGGGAAAACTGGCCCTAGAGAGAAACGGGTGGTGCTGGGATGACGTTTTTAGGGCATCCGCCAGAGTTATGGATGAATTGTATAGTATTGCTCAATGGAAATATTGCCACAAACACACCTTAAAATCTCCACAGCATTAACTCTGAATCAGTCACAACATGCCAGGAGCTTCGGTATTGAAATCTATGGACAAATAAAGGGATAGTTCAGCCAAAAATGAAAATTACCCCATGATTTACTCCCCCTCGATCCATCTAAGGTGTATATGACTTTCTTCTTTCAGACGAATGCAATCAGACGAGTCCAGACGAAAAATGTCCTGGCTAATTCAAGCATTATAATGGCAGTGAATGGCAACCCTAATTTTGAAGCCCAAAAAAGTGCATCCATACATTAAAAGAGTTCTCTACACGGCTCCGAGGGGTTAATAAAGGCTTTCTGAAGTTAATTGCTGGGTTTGTGTAAGAAAAACATCCATATTTAACGTGTTATAAAGTAAAATATCTAGCTTCCTTCCGTGTTCAACTTACAAAAAAGTGTAACTGGCACGACGATGACGTCGGACGGTGGCGTTGGCCACTAGTCATCATAGTGGGCGGGCCTGTGCCCGTCAGGCCCACTCACTGGCTACGCCCCTGACGTCGGATATAGTGTAAGCATTGTAGCAATTGAGGCAAAATCAAACACATAATCACTGGTTACATTTACTAATATGTTTTAAATGCTTGTGCTTGGTATCAGATTTTCCCCCAACACAACAGAGAAGGACCCTCGGTTGCCCTGGAAACAATCAAATAAGATGTTTTACGACGTGAAAGAATTTGCAGAGAGAGAAATTTGCAGAGAGCTGAGAGTCTTTCTTAAAAAAAATGTTTAATACACCATCTTAAACTCACATATCCTATATATAACCACTTGAGAAATATATAAACATGTATCCTTCTCATGATTTGTTTTTATAGGGTTTAATCTGTGTTAATTCAATCTCTGTTGGATTGGTTTCAGAATTGCATACTTTGGTTAACGAAAATCATGTGTACGACATGTTTGGTGTCTATGAATGATGGGGTATATGATATGTCAATCCTTTTGCAACATATTAGTATTACAAGAGTCTTTAAAGGTCCCATGGCATGGCATTTTTCTATTATTTTATAGTGTTTCCTGAGGTGTACTTATATTGTTAGTATGATTTTTACATCATAAAATGTCATAATTTAGAAATAAAAGGCATTTTTTCTATACTGCTGTTTGCCCTGTGGCTGACTGCCCTGTTTCAAGAGGCGTGTCTGCTGTGAGACTTCAGTAAAAACGCCCACTGTTGTGATTGGCTGACATCTTTGCATTTGAAATGAGCGGAGGGGGCGTGGTTTAACGAGGTCTACGACACACAAGCTGCTGCCAGAGAGACGGATGGACCTGAGTTCACTTCTCATCAGTTCTCTCAGCATGTCTCAGTTCAGGGTGAACTGTTGTAGTTACTAGAATATACTTCAGGTTATTAGTCTATTTCTAGTCGGAGGGACTGTCACTCATGTCAGAAAGTTAGTAACTTTAGTAAATTATGGATCAGCGCTGACTCGAGACGCGAACCATTTAGAACGATTCAGTTCGATTTTTGGTGAACGGCTTCGGTTCACTAAAAATAACCGATTCAAAAGAATGATTAGTTCGCGAACCGGACATCACGGAGACGGAGCGATTGCTAACAAAGTTATTTATAGTAACTACTGAGTTGTGAGAGCGCTGTCTGTCAGCGCAAGTTTATTGTGTTTGTATCTGAGAGTTCTGAATAAACACGAGTCCCAGTCACGCCGAGTCCGTCTTCATCATTATTCTACCAACTTTGTGACACATGCAATGTACCATTACAGCGAGATGAACGAGTTAGTAAGTGTTGATTAAAGCATTATTTCTAGATATGTTCCAATCATATGAAAAGCGTCAGTGACACGCATTGAGTACACAGCGCAAACAAAGACACAACAGCAGTAATCGAATGTAATCCAGTTTATTGTGGGGATAGCTGGCTAGCCCGGATACCCTCATGCTTACCCCCCTTCTGCTTAATCTCGCGCCGCGTTTGGTGCCTCCGCTGTGGGCCAGATGCAGTACTGGGGGTCGGGGATGTTGAAGGCCGAGCTTCGGCGTGTGTGAGGTTTATCTCTAAAGATTTGGCTCTGCCGATGTTAAGCAGAAACTCACGACTGTATGCACATTTAAGAACAGATAGACGCGACGAGGACGTACAAAAACACTGACTCACAAGATCGAAAACACGAAAACACCGTTCTGTCGGGAGAGAGAGAAGCCGCAGTGTGTGCACAAATAATAAATAATTAGCTACACATAAGAAATCACTGATCACAGATCAGAAGGAACTGAAAAAAGACTTCTGTTTTCATTTGTACATCCAAACACTGAGAAACTGCCAGTGTTCACTCGTTCACAAGCAATGATCTCTCGAGCGCTTGCATTGGCGTGCCAGATTCTCTGGGCGGAGGAAAGGGAGGTAACCGTTCCTGTTTGGACGTCAAACCAGGAGACTTCAGGATTGGCTAGTCTGGCCTGTCATTTTCTCAAAGGCAGAGAAAGACAGCCAGAACTCGGTTTTACACCGATCAACATTTCTATCCACTTGGGGACAATATACAGGCTAGGGGAACTCATATTAATGTTGAAATACCTCATAAAATGAAAACTTTTAATAGCACCTTCCTCTGCAATTGAATCTGGTTTGAAACAAAGGGCCATAAATCTCCAGAGGAGATTTTCCCTCTTGGACACCCAACAATCTCATTGGTCAAGTATACTTCAGGAAGTGGTGACCTCTTGCAGACTTCTTAAGGAGAAGAGGCACTCGTCCCTCGTCTCTTCTTCTCCTGCTAACACAGACACGACACGCTGTGTCTGGGGGGCTCTCATCCAGCAAGGTGCCCACATGGCAGGCCTCAACACACACAGAGCCAAAGGCCTCACAAGGCCATGGACCAGAAGGGCCAGACTCTGCACGCCATGTGCAATTTTCTCATCCTCTATGGATTCGAAGCAACCACGCAAGCTCATAATTTCTTCTTCATCCAATGCAGAAGAACTTGACCGCCATGTCAAAGCCCTCGGACGGAACCCACAAACTTTCTCCTGCGATTTCACCTCGGACGGTCTTCTACAGCTCAGGCTAAATGCAAGTAAAGTACAAAACAGAAATCGCTGTGTAGTTAGTAAAACTGTAAACTCTTTGTTCAGACAAAGAAGTTAATTAATGATGGTTCTTCACAAAGGTTCTAGACTTTCTGTAAGCTAGACTTTCTGAGTTATTTTTCTATAACTCCATCAATCTGTTCTGACCCCTTTTCCCTCCAACCACTTTAACCTTACCTCTTGTTATATATACATTGTGTATGTCATGTTTGTCTTATGTTAGTTATAATCTTGTTCCGTGATTTAGTTTTTAAAGTTTGTGCACAATATATGTTGGTCCTGATTTTTCTGTGACCATGAAAAATATCCTTTTCTAAGAATTAAATTAATAACCAATACTAAACGTCCTTAGGATGAACTGATTGAATGATTGTAATGTAAATGTAGCTACATCATTTAATCTAGTTAACTGATTCAAATATTCATAATTAATCATAAAGAATAATCATAAAGAGTTATGAATAATTATTAATATTTCCCCTCAGAGCTAATTCGTTACAGCATTTTGAACTGCGAGAGGCGTTACACTTTCTGCGTAAGTTGAATACGGAAGGCAGTCTGGCGGAAACTAGATATTTTACTTTATATGGTTTTAAATATTAGTATTTTTCTTACATAAACCCATCGATTCGCTTCAGAAGGCCTTTATTAACCCACCGGAGCTGTGTGCATTACATTTATAATGGATGGATGCACTTTTTTGGGCTTCAAATTTTGGGCTTCCATTAATTGCCATTGTAAAGCTTGGATTAGCCAGGATATTTTTGAATATAACTCCGATTGTATTTGTCTGAAAGAAGAATGTCATATACTCCTAGGATGACTTGAGGGTGAGTAAATCATGGGCTAATTTCCATTTTTGGTGAACAATCCCTTTAATAAAAAGCGTTTGCCGTTGTCAAAGAGCTGCAAGAACAAAGCCTGAAATGAAGCAAAAAGGTGATGAATCAGTTAAAGTTGGCTTGTAGTTTGCCAAAAAGTTTAAAGATCTTTTTTCCGCCCTCCATATAAGTACTTTCAACTCCTGCCTGAAAATCTCTCCTTTAGGTAATATATCAATAAGCATTAAGTTGAAAATAAATTACAGACTAAAGCTCTATTTCAAAACCTAGTGAACCGCCTCATAAGTGACTGATTTGAAATGCTCTACAAAGACAGAAACCCATACTAGTAGTACTTTGAAGTACACTGGCGACTCAATAGTGGATGTTAGCATGTTTGCTAACAAGCATGCTAAGCAAACACATTGAGCACAAATCTGAGGTAGCTAATACATTTTTTAAAAACAATTTCTAATATTGAATTAAATGTATTTATCAATTAAAACTTCTTCTCTTTATTGTCTTGTCTGCCATCTTGGTTGCCCTTGTTTCTTGTTTTGGAACAAAGCTTTTGTGTTTACAGTGGTTTTGCATATTTCCGCTCTGTTGGGAAGAATAAAACGGGTTATAAAGTTTCAAACATCCTGTAATTGTCCTGATAATGAATTATTAAATATCATCTGCTGTGCTGTGCCAGTGGTGTTTTTCACAGAGCTTTTTTGATTATTATTTAGTGAGATAATTCCAGTTTCCTCCATTATTATTATTTTTTTGTTGTCTTTGAGCTCTTTGAGACACTATAGGGGAAGGTTTCATCGTCTGTGTTTACACAACCCAGCACAGACAGCAGTGTTGCAACCGTGATTAGATGTCCCTCGTCCCTTTTTTTCCCTGTTTTGTCTGATCTGAGTGTTTTGACAGATTATTTCTCAGTCTGTTTATTGAATGTGTGTCTTTGAAATCTCTGATTGTGTTTATAGAGGCAGAGACTACAGGTGTGTTTTTTCCCCATTGGATGGCAAATGTTGTCAGCTAATAACTATTTCCTACGAGATAAAAAAAAATGATCCTTCTCAAAGGTGAGCTTTTTTGGCTCTGAAAGCCAAATCCTCCACAGTGCTGCTTTCAAATACCAGGCTTCATTTGGTCTTAGTGGAGACATGTGAACACTAGAAAGTGTAATTGTTTTAATTTACCCTTTTTATTCTATTTCTATATCAATTATGGATTAGTACTGTCTGTGCACTTTCAAAAATGGGGGCCATAAAATGTATATTATACTTTTGGTTATAAATTGATAAATGGTTTAAATTATATAAAAAAAAATATATATATATATTCATACTTTTTCAATCAATTTAAGTTTCCTTAATATTGAGAGTACAGGTGTTTATAGTAAAACTGGTTTCTTTTTGTTTTTTTAAGAAACCTTCCACTTTATTGACTAATACTGGTGTAAACAATATTTATTTATTTAAAATAAGTAATTAATTTATTTTAAATTATTTATTTTAATTTATTTATGCTTTAAATGTATGTATATATCATTTAAATATCATTATCTTAATATTTATACATACATTTAATTTGCATGTAATATAAGTTATGACTATTTTAATATTATAAATATTTATGATGGTGATATTTATTTATTAATAAAAATTAAATAATTCGAGCATAAATATATTTTTTAAATAAATACATTTAATTATAAATTAATACATATTGTGTTGACCAGTATAAGTCAATATCAACAGTGGAATATAAAAAAAATAAAAACGAGAGAGAAAAGAAACAGTTTTACTATAAAGACCTGTACTCTCAATATTAAGGAGCCATAACAAATTGATTTAAAAAGTACACATTTGTCATGTACTTATCATGTACGGAGGTCCGAAAACCAGTCAGTATCTGGTGTGAACACCATTTGCCTTTATTTTATTTATAAGTTAATTAAATATTTGAATATGTTTGTTTATAATGTATTATAATTTTAACATATTTATAATAATAAATAGTATAATTTTATAAATATTTCTAAATATTCATATTATTAAAACATTCATAACTCTTATTGCGTTTCGTTGTTGTGATCTATTGATTAGACACTGTCTAGGTCCAGCTCATTTCCAAAGCCTTGGTTTCATGCTAATTGCCATTCCAGGCGCTTTTTCTATTTCTCCGGTGTTCCCTCACACGGCTCCTCTCTGACTTCAGAGGCAGATGAGCAGACAGCTGTGCAATATCCTCTCTCATCCTTCCTCTGACCCTAGTCTCTCTTTACACCTCCTCCATCATTCATTCCCTTGAGGATGGCAGGAAAGAATGTAGACGTGACTATCGAGAGGATGGACAGTTTTAATACTGTGCTTGTGCCCCCCCAGGGACCGGTTACCCCTGAAGATATTACAAGCTCCAAAATGAATCACATCCATTTCTCACCGTGCACAAGATGACAGGAGTGAGACTCAGTTTGAGGGCAGAGTCTCTTCGAAACCATTCGCAATGTGGATGCGAAGGATCACAGAGCGATGTCCACTCCTGTGACCCATAGTTAAAGAGAGAGCCTCCTATTGATTTGAGAGATATTACAAGCGGCTTAAAGGTCAGTCATGACGTTCTCTTCTTCTTTGCTTTTTAATATTTGATCAGTATGTTTAAACGGTGAAGTGCGGAACCTTTTTTGTTTTTGATGTTTAAATACTTTCTCCTATACCAGTTTGTAGAGACAACTGTAAGCAAGTTATTTACCCTCAAGAGTGTGAGTCTGAGTTAGTTTAACACCCTGACACAGCAACATCAACTCGCGTTATGTCATGGGTTTAGGGTGGGACTATCTATTTGTCTAACCAATGGAAGATGAGGTGAGTATTCGGCTTGGACCAACTTTCCATGATATCATGAAATAACGAAAGAGTTATTGTCTATAATTAACAATTAAATAAGATTTGTCAGGAAAAATGGCAAATACATTTATTTTGTTTGGAAAATGAAAAAGTGTATCCAGGTTTATAGACTGTATGATTATTCCATCACATTGCCGATGGCGCTGGCAACTTTTTGTTATACTGGTTGAAACTCTCTTCACATCCTGATAGCAATCAATAATAGAAGTGGTCTATAACATGTGTACATATATTGTCTGTGGAAGTCTCGGGACCGAATGCAATGATATGATGTCCTACCTGCCTGTCAACATTTGTATTTCCATACCTCCGTACTTGTATTTCCACCCGACTCACACAGACATCACACGTCATCATTACGTCCGTAAGGCTATGTAGAGTTAGACAGACGTCAGTCACCGAGCACCAAAGACAAACCACAGCCGCCTTTTACAGTTCCTCCTGAACCAAAACAATGAACTTATTCTGCGTTCACACCATGTCGTAACCGTAATTACGAGATTGCAACCGTTTCTACACTATATTGCCAAAAGTATTCGGACACCCCTCCAAATCATTTTATTCAGGTGTTCCAATCACTTCCATGGCCACATGTGTATATAATCAAGCACCTAGGCATGCAGACTCTCCTACAAACATTTGTGAAAGAATGGGTCGCTCTCAGGATCTCAGTGAACTCAAGCGTGGTACCGTGATAGGTTGCCATCTGTGCAATAAGTCCATTCGTGACATTTCCTCACTACTAAATATCCCACGGTCAACTGTTAGTGGTATTATAACAAAGTGGAAGCAATTGGGAACAACAGCAACTCAGCCATTAAGTGGTAGGACACGTAAAATCACAGAGCGGGGTCAGCACATGCTGAGGTGCACAGTGCGCAGAAGTCCCCAACTTTCTGCAGAGTCAATAGCTACAGACCTCCAAACTTCCTGTGGTCTTCAGATTATCTGAAAAAACAGTCCGTAGAGCTTCATGGAATGGGTTTCCATGGCCGAGCAGCTGCATCCAAACCTTACATCACCAAGTGCAATGCAAAGCATCGGATGCAGTGGTGTAAAGCACGCCGTCACTGGACTCTAGAGCAGTGGAGACGTGTTCTCTGGAGTGACGAATCAAGCTTCTCTGTCTGGCAATCTGATGGACAGGTCTGGGTTTGGCGATTGCCAGGAGAACGGAACTTGCCTGACTGCATTGTGCCAAGTGCAAAGTTTGGTGGAGGGAGGATTATGGTGTGGGGTTGTTTTTCATGGGTTGGGCTTGGACCCTGAGTTCCTGTGAAAGGGACTCTTAAATTAGGGCTGTGTATCACCAACAATGTCACGATACAATACACATCACGATACTGAAGTCACGATACGTATCACGATATGGATCAATTTGGAATTAAATTTCTTTTGAACAGAGTTTAGTAACAGTAATTTCTGTTTTTTGAATAACCAGTGTTAGAACAGTTGTGATAACTGAAAAACTATTTTGTTTTTGTCATAAAAAAAAAAAAAATGAGTTTAATGAAATAAATAAATTGTCACAAAAAAAAACGTTGGAAAGGCTTGGTTCTTGATTATTTTGGATATATATCAGGTACAATACATGGCAAATTTTGGAATGTAAAACAAATCTCGTGATAAATCTAAAACCTAAAACAAATTTGGGGAAACAAATCTCTTAACTAATGCTGTAAACTATGGGAGTCCGTTGTACTATAATATTAAAGGTAAAAATGAACTGATTTGTACAAACACTTAAATTACACAAAATTACATGTTTTTTTATAATAATAAAGTTATAATATTAACTTTACAAATAACATAATCATATAATCATATACATATTTTTTGAAATATAAACATTTCAATGGTGGTTGTCATAAAATCTTGACAGGTTAATTAAAACATGCATTCAATATTGAAGAACATTACAAATTATAATGAATATGGAATATTGTACATAAATTTAGCAAAATGCTCCTCTCTAGAGTCAATTTTTCTAGCTGACTAACGAGTTTATGGACACTGGATATATATTTTTTTCTGAGGTAAATGTTACATGACATTGTTTATAAGCTTTAACTGGCGCCTTTCTGCGTTTGAAACACTGATTGAGCTATTCCATGTGACATGATATGGATTTCGGTAAGTTGTACTCTATCTTTTAACACACGTTCATATGTTCATTCATGTTTATTTCGCGCAGTAACTTGTATCAAGTATTAAGGTGAAAGAGAAGATCCGTTCACGTGCGCTGCGCGCGGCCACTTCTCCAGAGCTGAGCTGCGCCAAACGATCTCACGCCACAGCGCCAAAACGGTATTTATTTTATGTTTTTGAATTTCGTAATAAAATGGACGTGATTTGAAATCCGAGACTTTGTTTTATATCAAAAGCAACAAAGCACAAAGAGTATTGATATTTAATGGATTTGAGGCGCCTGCAATGTTCCGTTCATTCATTAACTGAAAACCTCTTCTCCATTTTCCTCACCCTCATGTCGTTCCAAACCCCTAAGACTTTCGTTCATCTCGTCTTGCTCTGCTGCTCGCGTTGTGTTGATTACATTCAAAAGCACACAGTATCTATACGTCAGCTGCTGTATTGATACGCGCATCGGCAGGAGTTCATGATGATGTATCGCTGTATCGATATTCTGAGCACAGCCCTACTCTTAATGCTTCAGGATACCAAGACATTTTGGGCAATTTCATGCTCCCAACTTTGTGGGAACAGTTTGGGGACGGCCCCTTCCTGTTCCAACATGACTGCGCACAGGTGAGCGTCGGCCCGTAAAGACATGGATGAGCAAGTTTGGTGTGGAGGAACTTGACTGGCCTGCACAGAGTCCTGACCTCAACCCGATAGAACATCTTTGGGATGAATTAGAGCGGAGACTGTGAGCCAGGCCTTCTCGTCCAACATCAGTGCCTGACCTCACAAATGCGCTTCTAGAAGAATGCTCAAAAATTCCCATAAACACACTCCTAAACCTTGTGGTAAGCCTTCCCAGAATAGTTGAAGCTGTTATAGCTGCAGAGGGAGGGCCAACTTCATATTAGACACTTCAGATTAAGAATGGGATGTCATTAAAGTTCATGTGCATGTAAAGTTGTTCCAAAAATGTAGGCAGATATTGTGACCTCACCTGTCATTCATTCTTTGTGTTGGCATATGTTTGATCGGATCTAACATAAAATCCAGTTTGGGAGGAAGTAAAATCCTAGGCTTTTACAACAATGAGCAAAATAAATCTCAATGGATCAATTTTTCCTCCTTTTCAAATATGAAAACGTTTGAAAAAGCAAGCCATTTCCTCCTACACAACTCAAGCACCATTCATCTCTGCGGTCCTGCTGCATAAAAGTCCAGTTTGATGTATGTCCTACTATGAGTTATAAAGAGAAAAGTATGAGGTCCGAGTGCTGTGCAGGTTTAGTTTACTACATCAGAAAAGCCTTACATATTGAGGCTGGTTATGTGATGCAAATGTCAAAATGCATTGCATCTATATGGGAGAGTATCACACAATGCTGAGAAATAATTTCATCATATACACTCTCAGAGAGAGGCCACATTTTTATTCTCAAGTATTTTTTTTTTGAAGCCAACCATATAAATTTAAGTTGTCTTTAGCAACTAACATGCACTATGGCTGGTTAGTATGACACAGGAACTTACATTTTATTAAGTAGGCTCAACAAAACATTAAATGAACTTGTTTCATTCTCATTAAACACTAATGCTATTCATTTTACTGATAAACACTTGAAATAACACTTAGGCTGCATCCTAACTCACATCCTCTTCTACAAGCAGACAAAAAACGGTATGTGAAAAGAATAGTATGTCCAAATTTACAGTACAAATAAAAGAGTAGGCAAAATGACTTACTACTTCCAATGAGATTCTGAAGTGTGCATTCTTATGGACACGTTACTATCCCATGAGGCCATGGGAGAGGATTTATGAATGGCAGTGAAGCAAAGCAGCTGATGTAGGTCACATGATAATGACAACATGGCGAATGTAGTATGTCCGAATTTCATTCATACTATATAGAACATACTTTTTTAGTGGTCGAGAATTTATTCAAAATAAGTCCCAAGAGAGTATGTGATTTTGGATGCAGCCATCTCTAAATTTACTCTCATAATGCAGTCCCTTGTCAGGTATGCTGGGAACTACAGAGACAACAAAATTCATGTTCTTCAGCGGTTCTTCAGAGGGGCTATATAGCACCTTAGTCAAAGAACCATTGAAGAACCTCTGAAGAACCGCTGAAGAACCTCTGAATCACCAAAATTGGTGCTATATAGCACTAAAAAAGGTTCCCCTATGAACCTTTTTTTTTAAGAGTGTAGAACCAGGAAATCACCAGACCGTTTTTTACGAGAAGGGACACAGTGGTGTAGAATAAAGCTAAATTATGTGAAAAATAATGAACCCATGTTACAGTGCACCCCATAAACACAATCAAGCCTTCGTAAAAAGCTGATCAACCACCCCTTTAAGTAAACTTCATTTTTAAATTCATTAAATGGACCACTTAAGTTGTGATGAAGTTGTAGCCTATTGCTGTAGCTCATTTTAATGGATTAAACTGAAGAGACAATTTTTTAATGTCTTTAATCTTTATATCTGTAACAAAATGAGGGTGAGTAAATAATGACAGAATTCTTATTTTGAAGTGAACTATCTCTTTCAATGCAAATGTCACATGCATTTAACTGAGCTGATTTTGAGAGCATAATCCTATATACAGTAGCTAAAAGCTGTGCTTACTGTGGAATTTATTCATTTACATTCATGGTCATTTTTTTAAATACATAATCAGACATTTATTAGCCCTCTGACTAAAAATGCCAATGTGAGACTGTTAACAATTCATGTAGAAATAGTGAATGAAGCGGAGTTACTTTTTGTTACTCTACTCTTGACTAAACAATACCTATAGTAGATAATACATTTTCAACCAGAAATACAGCAGTACGTTTTTTCTACATGATTATGATATTTCTTTCAGGCAAAACTAATTATAGAGCAACTCATTAGTCTGGAACACTATCCAAAAACAATTGCTAATTTATTTTTAATGCTGCAGTTATGCTGGTCCTTTTCAATTCTACAAATTTTACAAGTTTTAATTCTAATGGTTATGAGTTCTGCAGCTTCTGGTAATGAAGCAGCTTTGATTACCTGACCCTTTGAGAGAAACGGATTAGCCATTTGTAAACTCTCCATTATGGTCAGGCAAATATTAGCCATAAACACGCTTTTCCACAATATTTTCTACTATTTCTACAAACCGTATTTTCTATCCCCTTACACTGCCCCTGCCCCTAAACCTACCCATCACAGGAGACTGTGCAGTTTACTTTCTGTGAAAAAAACCAATTGTTCTGTGTGATTTATAAGCATTTTGAAAAGTGAGGACATGGGGAACGTCCTCATATTTCACCCTCTTTTTGTAATACCTATGTCATACCCATGTCATTATACACATTTGTCCTGATATTTCACAAAAACATGCCCACACACACACACACACACACACACACACACACACACACACACACACACACACACACACACACACACACACACACACACACACACACACACACACACACACACACACACACACACACACACACACACACGTTATGTGGGACGCACAAGATCAAAAATGACTGGAATTACTTTCCTTGTGGGGATATTTGGTCCCCATAACGTGTGTGTGTGTGTGTGTGTCTTTGTGATTTATCAGGACACAAATTTGTATAATGACAAGGGTATTACACTGGTATTACAACGTAAACATGAAATATGAGGACATTTCATATGTCCTCATATTTAAAATAGCTTTGAAGACATACTAAACAATGTTTTATGAAAAATATAAAAATGCAGACTGTTTCCTGTGATGGGTAGGGGTATTGTAGGGGGATCGTTTGTACAGTATAAAAACCATTGTGCCTATGGAATGTCCTCACTTAGACAGCAAAACAAACCTGTGAGTGTGTGTTTCACAACATGATGGCAAATGTTTTTAATGGTTAAAGTTGCGGTTGGTGGTCAGTTTTTGAGTCAATGTACATTTTCAATGTTTTCCAATTTTGATGTAATTCCTAGTGAAAAATGAATGGGTTAGTTCACCCAAAAATGAAAATTAGCCCATGATTTACTCACCCTCAAGTCATGACATTCTTCTTTCAGACGAATAAAATCGTAATTATATTTTAAAAGTCCTGGCTACTCCAAGCATTATAATGGCAGTGAATTATTGTCTCGTTTATGAAGTCCATAAAAGTGCATCTATCTATCTATCTATCTATCTATCTATCTATCTATCTATCTATCTATCTATCTATCTATCTATCTATCTATCTATCTATCTGTCTATCTGTCTGTCTGTCTGTCTGTCTGTCTGTCTGTCTGTCTGTCTGTCTGTCTGTCTATCTATCTATCTATCTATCTATCTATCTATCTATCTATCTATCTATCTATCTATCTATCTATCTATCTATCTATCTATCTATCATATAACTGCTCCACACAGCTATGGGGGGTTAATAAAGGCCTTCTGAAGTGAAGTGGTGCGTTTGTGTTAGAAAAAATATCCATCCATCCATCCATCTTCTTCCGCTTATCCGGGGCCGGGTCGCGGGGGCAGCAGTCTAAGCAGAGATGCCCAGACTTCCCTCTCCCTAGACACTTCCTCTAGCTCTTCCGGGGGGACACCGAGGCGTTCCAAGGCCAGCCGGGAGACATAGTCCCTCCAGCGTGTCCTTGGTCTTCCCCGGGGCCTCCTCCCGGTTGGACATGCCCGAAACACCTTCCTGGGAAGGCGTTCAGGAGGCATCCGGAACAGATGCCCGAGCCACCTCAGCTGTCCCCTCTCGATGTGGAGGAGCAGCGGCTCTACTCCGAGTTCCTCCCGAGTGACTGAGCTTCTCACCCTATCTCTAAGGGAGCGCCCAGCCACCCTGCGGAGAAAGCTCATTTCGGCCGCCTGTATCCGGGATCTTGTCCTTTCGGTCATGACCCAAAGCTCATGACCATAGGTGAGAGTAGGAACGTAGATTGACCGGTAAATCGAGAGCTTCGCCTTACGGCTTAGCTCTTTCTTCACCACGACAGACCGGTACATCGACCGCATTACTGCAGAAGCTGCACCGATCCGTCTGTCAATCTCCCGTTCCATCCTCCCCTCACTCGTGAACAAGACCCCTAGATACTTGAACTCCTCCACTTGGGGCAGGAACTCTCCACCAACCTGGAGTGGGCAAGCCACCCTTTTCCGACTGAGGACCATGGCCTCGGATTTGGAGGTGCTGATCCCCATCCCAGCCGCTTCACACTCGGCTGCAAACCGCCCCAATGCATGCTGAAGGTCCTGGTTAGAAGGGGCCAACACGACAACGTCATCCGCAAAGAGCAGAGACGAAACCGTGTGGTCCCCAAACCTGACACCCTCCGGCCCTTGGCTGCGCCTAGAAATTCTGTCCATAAAAATTATGAACAGAACCGGCGACAAAGGGCAGCCCTGCCGGAGTCCAACATGCACCGGGAACAAGTCTGACTTACTGCCGGCAATGCGGACCAAACTCCTGCTTCGGTCATACAGGGACCGGACAGCCCTCAGTAAAGGACCCCGGACCCCATATTCCCCCAGCACCCTCCACAGGACGCCGCGAGGGACACAGTCGAATGCCTTCTCCAAATCCACAAAACAAATGTGGACTGGTTGGGCAAACTCCCATGAACCCTCCAGCACCCTGTAGAGGGTATAGAGCTGGTCCAGTGTTCCGCGACCAGGACGAAAACCACACTGTTCCTCTTGAATCCGAGGTTCCACTATCGGCCGGATTCTCCTCTCCAGTACCCTGGCATAGACTTTCCCGGGGAGGCTGAGAAGTGTGATCCCCCTATAGTTGGAACACACCCTCCGGTCCCCCTTCTTAAAAAGAGGGACCACCACCCCGCTCTGCCATCCCAGAGGCACTGTCCCCGACCGCCACGCGATGCTGCAGAGGCGTGTCAGCCAAGACAGCCCCACAACATCCAGAGACTTGAGGTACTCAGGGCGGATCTCATCCACCCCCGGTGCCTTGCCACCGAGGAGTTTCTTGACCACCTCGGTGACTTCAGCCCGGGTGATGGACGAGTCCTCCTCTGAGCCCCCAGCCTCTGCTTCCTCAATGGAAGACGTGACGGCGGGATTGAGGAGATCCTCGAAGTATTCCTTCCACCGTCCGACAACATCCCCAGTCGAGGTCAACAGCCGCCCATCGCCACTGTAAACAGCGTTGGTAGGGCACTGCTTCCCCCTCCTGAGGCGCCGGACGGTTTGCCAGAATCTCTTCGAGGCCAGCCGATAGTCTTTTTCCATGGCCTCACCGAACTCCTCCCAGGCCCGAGTTTTTGCCTCCACGACCACCCGGGCTGCAGTCCGTTTAGCCTGTCGGTACCTGTCAGCTGCCTCAGGAGTCCCACAAGCCAGCCAGGCCCGATAGGACTCCTTCTTCAGCTTGACGGCATCCCTTACTTCCGGTGTCCACCACCGGGTTCGGGGATTGCCGCCTCGACAGGCACCGGAGACCTTGCGTCCACAGCTCCGAGCAGCCGCTTTGACAATGGAGGTGGAGAACATGGTCCACTCGGACTCAATATCTCCAGCCTCCCTCGGGATCCGGTCGAAGCTCTGCCGGAGGCAGGAGTTGAAGATCTCTCTGACAGGAGACTCGGCCAAACGTTCCCAGCAGACCCTCACAGTACGTTTGGGTCTACCGAGTCTATCCAGCTTCCTCCCCCGCCATCGGATCCAACTCACCACCAGGTGGTGATCAGTTGACAGCTCCGCCCCTCTCTTCACCCGAGTGTCCAAGACATACGGCCGCAGATCAGATGAAACGACCACAAAGTCGATCATTGACCTACAACCTAGGGTGTCCTGGTGCCATGTGCACTGATGGACACCCTTATGCTTGAACATGGTGTTCGTTATGGACAAACTGTAACTAGCACAGAAGTCCAATAACTGAACACCACTCGGGTTCAGATCAGGGGGGCCGTTCCTCCCAATCACGCCCCTCCAGGTTTCACTGTCATTGCCCACGTGGGCGTTGAAGTCCCCCAGTAGAACGACGGAGTCCCCAGTCGGAGCACTCTCCAGCACCCCTCCCAGAGACCCCAAGAAGGTCGGGTACTCTGCACTGCCGTTCGGCCCGTAGGCACACACAACAGTGAGAGACCTATCCCCGAGCCGAAGCCGCAGGGAAACGACCCTCTCGTTCACCGGGGTAAACTCCAACACATGGCAGCAGAGCTGGGGGGCTATAAGCAAACCCACACCAGCCCGCCGCCTCTCACCATGGGCAACTCCAGAGTGGTAAAGAGTCCATCCCCTCTCGAGGAGTGTGGTTCCAGAGCCCAAGCCATGCGTGGAGGTGATTCCGACTCCACGCATGGCTTGGGCTCTGGAACCACACTAGAAAAAATATCCATATTTAAAATGTTATAAACTAAAATAACTAACTTCCGGCGGATTGCAGTACATATTGAAGCGAAAAATATTTAATTACAACAATAATAATAATTTTCAACAAAGCTCTCCCTATTTTGCTGTAGATCTCTAAACCGTTATGTTGCCTCAGAAGTCTGTCCAAAATCTATTTTGTGAGGGACCTTCATGAGCAAACGCTGCCTGGAAAGTCATTGCCTGATAGGGCAGCGAGGCAACAAGTCAGCTGTCTAAGTTTTCAGATGCAGCCCTCATGATTGGTCCCAAAGCAGACTTATACGTCAGCACGTTCTGACTTCTTACATGCTCATGCTGGTAATCTTTATTCTTTGTTCACACACAGCATCATACCGGTAATCTACTGGTAATGTTACAACTTCTCATACTGGTAAATTGCCAGACAATATTTACTGGTATTTTTGAAAAGGTCCTGTTCACTCATGATCTCTTATTCATTTACCGGTAATTTAGCATTAAAGACTGTAAATGTGTGAAAGGGGCTAATGTCACAGTGCACGACATGATTCCTGGATAGATTACTCTTTACTAGAATATCGGTCTTTGATGCACGTTTCCTCTCGCGACAAGCGTCACCGCTAAATATGAGATGATCAAAACAGTTTGTTCATCCAGCTTCACCACCTGCGATTGCGATACAGAGGAAAAATCGATGGAGTCAATGACAAAAATTTGCAGGATAATTAGAATCTTTATTCCTTCCTCTTCTGCTCTTTATAGTCATGCCTAACCATAATCTTGTCTCATTATATCCCTGGGAGGAATTTGGCATGATGAACATTTGGTTTTGCATGCAACAGCAGTTCTCTCATCGTTTCATTTCTACAATGATTCACGGTGATCATGTTCTTCCAGCTTTAAAAGGACACAAAACACTATAGGTATACTATTTCTAAATGTTGAATCTGTTTTTGATCTTAGCCGTGGAGAGTTTCTATAAAAATTATCAAAGTGCTAGAGGAATGAGTTCTAAAAGCCATATGTTTTTGGTCAAATGGCTCAAATAAGGTCTGTTGGTGAACACAAGCTCAAGATATTTGCATGTTTTATTCTACAACATAAAATATTTTTTTTTTTAAGCTTTTACATCTTGAAAAGTGGCTAAATGGTACAACAGAGGTTGTCAAGGAACTTTAAACGTCATCACTCCAAATAGATACAAAATTGATCTACTCACTTGTCTGTTTTGACAGCCTTGTTGTGTCTATACTTGTGCTCTTGCAAACCATTCTAACCCAAGCTTTCCAACTTGCAGATTTTAAATATATTGAAAGAGCTGTGTTGCAAATAGATTGCAACATGCACCCATGCAACATTTTCTGTAAAGCTGCTTTGAAACAATATGTATTGTGAAAAGCACTATACAAATAAATGTGAAGTGAATTGTTGGAAACTGAGAGTTGGTGACATTGAAATCATGCAACCGTGGTGTAGTTGAAATTTCATTCAAGTTTTGTTCATTTGTGAAGATTATGCTGATGAACAAAACATTTAAGAATCATAGGGCCAGATTTACTAACAGCTTGCGCCAGCGCAAACCCTCTTTTGGCGTTAAAAAACTACCGTCAGGATTTACTAAAGACATGCAGTGAGAAATTGAAATTGAAAAGACGTGGACAGGGTTATTTTTGTGGCTGACCTTATTGCATATGCATTTGTAGGAATTTCCCTGTCAGGCTCAAAATTAATGGGAGGAGAGTATTTAAATGAATCACACGAGGTGATTTACAAAGCTTTGCGCTCATCAATTTACTGGTGTTTGCGCCATTATTTACCAACTAAAAAAAAGTCTTAAACCAGGCGCTAGATTATGTTGGTCATTATGGAAATTATCCGGCTGCGTGTGTGTCCTTTAATTTATGTGTTGTCTGTAGATCACGCGCAGAACTTTCCACTCCCATCGGCACTTTTTGGGAATTGCGCTCTCACTGTAATTTGCCCTGTTTAGTAAATCTGGCCCATAAACATTTGTTTCACACTGAGCTTATTTTCAGCAAAAATCCAAAAAGTCATTGGAAAAATCTTATTGGCTTTTTGTTGATGGAACCAGGATGATGCTAACTTACAGGTTGCCCTACAAAAAACGAATCATCCCTGCAGTGCTTTGAAATATTTCGTATGGATTTCTTCTTTTGTGTTCGCTGGAAATATAACATCACATGGGTTTGGAACAACATGAGGGTGAGTACATTTGGGTGAACTGCCCCTTTAAGAATCAAAACAGGTTGATGCCCTACAGAAGAACTGGGAACAAACTCAGTGCCTCATCCCAAGCGGACAATGTAGTTCTTATGGGAGCAAAATCTCCTGTATTTCAGATGAGAATGTATCCAAGATCCTTCCAAACCACTTTGTTTCCTTTGAGAAACATTTTCTCTTTCTCTCTGCTGCAATCTCTAGAGATTCACTTCATCTAACAACAAAGAGAGCCCCAATTTTGTGCCACTGAACTCTGCTTTGTGTGTATGCATCAAGAAAAAAAAAAAAGATTCAGAATGAAGCCCGTTTAAAGATACAAGCGGTGTATGTGTACAAGCGGAATGCTAGTAAACTTCAAAAGTGAATAATGATACAGGAGCCAATTTTAATGTGTTTTATCTAAATTCTGCAACCAGCAATTTTGTTGTGTTTACAGAAGATGTTCTTTCCAAATAGAAAGCATGTGTTTGCGGGCGTCTTTTTTTAGTCTGCCATGCATTATACTAAAGGGCAGCTAGACACAAAAAGACCTTATCCAGACCTTGAATGAGGGAGTGATGTGTGACTTTATGCAAGCATATCTATGATTAATCACTTTTCCTCCCTCCTACACAGAATGATAGGAACTCCCACAGAGTTTTGGTTTCAACACAAACTTTACTGAGAAGATTCTTATTGATTCCAGCTATTTTATAGCAGTACAAAACAGCTTGTTATGCTGCTTGATACTGAAAAATACATATATTTCTTATGTAAAGAATAATTGATGACGGGCCGTTGAATTATTAGAAAAATAATGGGGGTAATGTGGTTACGACACAAAGCTTCAAAGAAGTAGTGGCAAAGCTGTCAGTGGAGGGACAGAAAACTCTCAGATTTCATTAAAAATATCTTCATTTGTGCTCCGAAGATGAACGAAAGTCTTACAGGTTTGGATTGACATGAGAGTAATTAATGACAGAATTTTCAGTTTGGGGTGAAAATCCCTTTAAGTATTATTTTTCTAATAGTTCAACGGCCTGCAGTCAATTATTCTGAGAGAGAGGTCGTGTGTGAATTACTTCAGTCTGTGCGTCTCTTTCAACAGTTTTCGGAAGCAGCGTCTACTAATACGTAGTCTTAGCCTCAGACGTCACGCCCACGGACCGTTGGCCGAACGTCTGATGCGTATGGGACACTTTTCTGGAAACACTTCAAGAGTTTCAAAGTCGTCATCTGATTGGTTCGATTCTACAGGATGTTTGCGAGACGTGTGTGTTGCATTCTTCAATGGTCCGCCTGGAGACAAATGCCTTGACGCCCTCATGGAAGAAGAACGCTGCCGTGTTTACAACTGTGACAATGAGTGCTTACCAGGATCAATTAAAGGCTGGATTTTCAAGTGTATGTGAAGTTCGTGGCTCCATTGTTGCAGTAAATTAGCAAATTTTTCTTGAATGAATAATTTATAGATGCACGCCATAGACTGTAAGGAAATATGGACGTAGTGTCCGTGACGTCACCAGTAGGTTTCTGAAGAGCATTTTTGAAGCCTAAAGGCCTGTTCACACCGGGACGATTTTCGCGCGCGTTTATCGCCGACGTTTAATGCCTCGTGACTAAACAAAGGGCAATGTGAGTGTGCACACCGACGCGCAAAACGGCAGGCGCAAAAGCGTAATAAAAAGAAACGCCTCGGGTAACGCGGCGCGTTAAAAACTGGCCGACCAATGAGATCAGTGCTTTTGTTCACATGCCTGGAGCTGCTGAAGTGACAGTAAAACACGACTTGGTGGCGCTCAAGCACAAAACGGTCTTGCCGAGCACCCATTGATACGACGAAGAAGTAGTAAGTAGACAAAGTAGAAGATGAGCTGCTAATGCTGCCTGCCAGTTAGCAAAAAGTCTGTGAATGGTTTTGGCCATAGACATAATATATCTGTGGTTTTGGCAAGCACGTAAATACTGTCTCTCTTCTTCTTCTGTGTGACAAGCGAGTGTCAGAAGCGTAAACTGCCGCAGCACCACCTTGTGTACTGGGAGCGCTTCTACGGAATGTGCACGTTCACTCGGCGCATCGCCTGTGAAAATCGCTTGGGTGTGAATACTCAAGACGCGCCGAAAAACGCTTGCGATAAGCGCGCGCGATATTTGTCCCGGTGTGTACAGGCCTTAAAGTCGGCCGTTGCCATCTTGACAGCGCATCACCATGTGTCACTCCTGGATAACTGAACATGGGAAAAGAGTTGGGACATGGGTAGAGCTGAGGTGCCTGATTGCTGAAACCACGCCCACCTAGCTCAACCATAGTGGCAATCCACCAGTCAGTCAAGTGGCCACCTGCCTGGAATTACTTTAGCCAAGAGTTTCCCTGAAAAAAATTGCACACATTAGAACTTTCGTCAACCAATCAGTATCAAGCAGCCCGTAGTATAAATTATTTAATGTATTGGTTTAATGTAACCTTGGTTTGTAGCGCATATAGTTATACCGTTTACTACAGGTAACAAGTGAAAAGCATGTTAACAGTATGCACTAATGCACTAACAATGCAAGACCATATGTTCATCATATAAAGAGATCGAGTCTCTTTAGAAAATTTGGACTTCATATGCTCAGTTCATATGGATTACTTTTATGATCTCTTTATGGACGTTTTGAAGCCCCAAAGTGGTAGTTGCATAGCTGTCAATGGAGGGACAGAAAGCTCTTAGATTTCATCAAAAACATCTTCCTTTGTGCTCCCAAGATGAACGAAAGTCTTGCAGGTTTGGAACAAGGGTGAGTATGACATAATTTAAATTTTTGGGTGAACTATCCCAGCATCCCAGCATTAACAGCATGTAACTTGACTTCCCTGACTTCAAACAAAAAAAATCTGCATCTGTTTGCTCTAA
The DNA here is from genome assembly GCF_949357685.1 of Gobio gobio. Lineage (NCBI taxonomy): Eukaryota > Metazoa > Chordata > Actinopteri > Cypriniformes > Gobionidae > Gobio > Gobio gobio. The sequence goes on along the minus strand of NC_137100.1, from coordinate 59,408,898 downwards.
CGGTAAAGGTTAGAGATGGTAAATGTTGATCATAGTGTAGTACTTTAACATCCAACACATATAAGACATCCAAAGAGTTTTTCAAAGAGAGAGGACTTTAATGTCTAAGATGTTCAAAGAGCAATGACTCATATGCCTAAAACCTTCAAAGAGTTGGGAAAGCGTGAACCTTTACGTAGTGTAGCACAGCCTCAGCTTCCATATTAAGCTCTTATGTGATGATGCATGACAATCAAAAATGACTCTTCCCTGTAGAAGGAAGAGAACATTTCAAACACAAATGGTTTCATGAACACATACAATTTCATTTAAACAGCTAAATCAGTTCAGTCATAAAAGCAGAAAGAAAAAAAAACAATCCATTGTTGTAAACAATCCATCCTAATATTAACCATAATTTTAATTCACATATTTTAATGACTTTTAACATATTTTAATATTTTAAAAACATTTATTAGCTTTTGTTTTCATTTACAATATTCACGTTTTTAATCATGAACTTACAGGACAAGCATATAGTCTAGATTATGCATTTATTTATTTATGAAGAGAACAGATTTTTCATGTACTACGAAACTACGGAGCCCGTGAAGTCACCTGAGAGAGAGAGAGAGAGAGAGAGAGAGAGAGAGAGAGAGAGAGAGAGAGAGAGAGAGAGAGAGAGAGAGAGAGAGAGAGAGAGAGAGAGAGAGAGAGAGAGAGAGAGAGAGAGAGAAAACAAGACCTGCAAATCCATGGCCACAGATCTGAGGGTTTATAAACCGTACTCACTGGTTCTTACATTTTATTTTAAAGTCCTGAAATTAAAATTGAAGTTTTTTGGCTATTAGTATGAATAGTTATCCTTAAGTTTATCTAAAAGCTAGGGTGCTCCAAAACAATTACAATACTCACATTTAGAAGATATAAGCATTCCAAATTTACAGTCACTCACTTCTGCCAATATGGATCAATGATTTTGATGACATCACTCTGCACTTCAGCTTCTCATCAGATTTTCTGTCCAATCAAATGCTCTCTAAAATCTGAGGTGTCCCGCCCCCTCAATAGACTCTGAAGCTGCGGCTGAAACTTGTTCACACATTTATTATTTTCTACATGGTGAATGGCGCATAGTGCACTATAAAGGGGATAGAGTACAGTGTGCTTTCAGTTAAGGCAAATAAAGTCTGGTTTAATTTTAGTTTCACACGCATCACCGCAGTGCACACACACAGCCTGCTCTGGTCCAGAGACACGATTAACACAGAACGGATCATATGCACGAGTTTGAATTTTTTTTATCTTTAGGGGTACAACAGCCTGTCACCAAGGCAGTACCCTTAAAAGAACATCTCCCTTTTTACACCTAAAAGGTTCATATTAGTACATTAAGGCACATATTGCTACTCTAAGGTACTAAACTGCTACTTTTAAGGGTGAAAAAGGTACAAATATGTCCTCGGGGGAAGAAGGAGGCGGGAACCGGCGAATGTTTAAACATTTTAATAAACAAATAAACACAAAATGATAGAAAAACGGCACACACAAAATAAAACATAAACAAAACACAACGTAAAGTCCAGGCCTGGTCCTCTCTTGTCCTTCTCTGTCGTCACTCCTCTTTTTATGCATTCGAGCTCCTCTGTGAGATACGAGACCGGTGTAATGCACTTTTGCAATAACGCCACCGGCTTCGCGCCGTTTTCTCAATGCTCTCATCCGCCCTGCTTTTCACACACCCCCATCGCCCCTCGCAGGCCGGGGGTACCCACAAGACTAAGCTCTACTCCGCACCTCGTCAGCACTGCGATCCCCATCAGCAGCGACATAAAGTCCAGACATGGTCCTCTCTTGTCCTTCACTGTCGCTGCGCCTCCTTTTATTCATCCGAGATCCTCCGTGAGATACACCATGAAGTATCATCAGCGAAACTTGAAACAGCGATTTATCGAAGAGCAAGTATTGAACACAATAAAATATTAGTGTCACTGTCACTTGATGGTGGATCTGGCGAAGAAGCTGTAACTGATCAAAATATTGATTTTGGAAGATGTTGAAAATGATAGTTTTGAAAATATGTTTGGGATCGTGAATATGAGCCAGATGATGAATGACTAGGAAATGAGCTCTGACGAGGACAGTGATGGTGGTAAGCATTTGCTCAAACGGAACCCTTCCAAGCTCCAAAAGGTAACAAAATATGCTTGATTTGATTTTTCTGTAATTGGTACTCTAATATCAGGAGAGTTTTATATAATCGTGACAGGTAGAGATCCATCTGTGTTAAATACAGATCCGGGGCTCTAAAGACCCAAATGTGTAATAACGATTGGCAAAACATTCATGCATTTAAGGGTTAAGATGCCATCTTTCTTTTTTAGCTTAACTATATGTCACGGAATGGAACACTTAGATATTGTGGGATATCAAAGGCAGTGAAGGATACATCTATGCTGCCTTCTAAAATCGAAGGTATCTCAGGAGACCTGAAGCTAACATTGGATTTGAACGTGCCTTGATGCCTTACCTTGGAATGCATCTTCCTCTTAACAGTAAAAAGCAAGAATGCTGGTGCTTGTGTGAACAGCATATTTGTGTATTTACCGATAAAGTCATTCTTGTAATTACGGTTATTTACTGGGATTACTGTGTGAAAGGGGATTATTGAAGAAAGGGACAAAAGCGAACTCCATGTTGAACCTCTATGCCTCCACAGGTTTTGTTTACGGTTTTCTGTTCTCTGTTCATTTCTATAATGAGATGGAATACGGGAAAGTAGAACACCTTAATTAATTGCTTTGAACAATGTTAATCTATTACAGATCCAAACACTCAGAGCAAAACATTTTAATCCTGACCTACCTCAACGAATTTAAATAATCAAAAGCATAATCATTAGCTGACATGGTGTGCTTATTAATTAGTGGTGCTAATGCAAGCATGGCCATTATTGTTTCTTATTCTTCACTTTAGTTATTTGATCGAACCCCTAGCCTGAAGTATTAACACATATATCCAGCCTGTTATATACAAACAAGAATGATGCGTAAAATTGTACATATTGGTGAGAAGAGAAGTGCCATTTCTTTTATTTCTAAGCAATTGTCAATGCCCTGACTGCTGTCTATAGGAACCACGTAAAATACCATCTTAACAGCCTAGCATCACCAATGCAAACATTCAGACAACCTGGTCTCACAGAATTCCGTGAAATGAACACGGGCCCCTTAACTCAAAATCTGTGGCAGTTTCACGGAATCGCTGAAAATTCTGTGATGTGTCCACGAAAGTGATTCCTATGAAAGTCAATGAAAAAGTAGACATGATTTTATGAATATTTATAGGCTACTTTTATATTTTGGAGCAACTAACTCCACTCCTACCCTAAACCTACCCACTCTCAACAATATAAAACACATAACAGGCAAATACAAGTACAGTCACAGGTATTTATTGCAAAAACTAAAGGTATTAACTCATGTTGCATTCCAAGTCTTCTGAAGTCACACGATGTCTTCATGTAAAGAACAGAGTCTCATTCATATCTCATTCAAATAATACACACGACTCTTTAGCATGACGCAATCTGTCATGAGACACAGGAGAGCCAATGGTGTTTTACAATCAAAGCCGACGTAATGACACAATTGGTCACAAGACATACGACAGCCAATGCTGTCAAAGCTGACGTAACGTTTCTTCCGGCGGTAAAATTTTAAATGTGTTTTTGATCTATGGCGGATGGACTCGACTCTGCTGATCGCTTTTGGGGATTTTCTTCACACAAATCTATCGTTTGGCCTCGGAACACTTGGAATATTTGTACTTTTTGAATAAATTGTGCCTGCAGTCGTATCTGCCTGTTATATCCTGTTTTTTATAATACACAAATGGGTAGGTTCAGGGAAGGGATTGGGTTACGTGTTCAAAATGTGTCTAAATACTGTAAAAAATGAAAATAATTGTAAATAAAATGATGCTGGTTAAATCGAGAATCACAATGTCATAATGGCAAAAATCATAGTTTCATGATGATAACCATGCCCAACGCGTCTGTATACTGTCATTGACTTACATAGGCATCACTTCCGTGGACCCATCACGAAATTTTCGGCGATTCCGTGAAACTGCCACCGATTTTGAGTTAAGGGGCCCGTGTTCATTTCACGGAATTCTGTGAGATCAGGTTACATTCAGAACACCAGACACAGCTTGGCAATCACCTACAACACCATATAAACCTTCTAGCAATCCCAGTGCCCTAATAGAAATCACACATAATGTTTGGAATACATCAGAATACCATAGTACCTGCCTAGCAACCACCAAGAACACCAGAACACCTTAACAACCCCCTAGAAATCAGCCAAAATGCTTAGAATCCTTTCAGAACACCATAGCAACCCACTAGAAACCACACAGAGCGCTTAGAATCCACCCAGAACACAATATCATCCACCCAGAAGTACCCATACTAACTGCCTACAGCAACCACCCAAAAAGTCATAGAAACATTCTAGCAATTCTTTGGCAACCAAACAGAACACTTTATCAACTGCCTAGCAACCAGCCAGAATGCTTAAAATCCACCCAGAACACCACAGCAACAGCCTAGCAATCACCCAGAACACGATATCCGCTGATGAGCCATATAGATTGCAACAGTACCTGCCCTCTTTTTCAGCGGTTCCGGAAGTCATTTTCCCATAGGGATTTAAAAAAAAGTCTGTGTTAAAGAGTTATAAGCCATGAACCAAGTCAACCAGCTACGGGGTGAATCACATCACTACAAACTTTGATTTGAAGCAAAAATGGGACAAAAGCATACTCATTTACAAATGTCCATATATATATGTGTGATTATGTATATATCGGTCTCTCTAAGCTCTCAAAAATAAAATGTTTATATATATGTTAAATGTTTGCATATAAATTCAAATATTACAATAAAAGTATATTTTACCACATGCTGCTTTTTTCGACTCTGGTGTAATTTTCTGTACAGCTTCATGGGTAATGTAGTTTTTTATCAGGAATTCCGCTGCTAAACATGATTATTTTAAAAATGAGCTGAAATAATGCAGGCTGATGGCTTCAACAGAAGCAAATACCATGGATTAACAACCTCATAGCTCACAGTAGGGCTGTATTTAAAGGTTTATAAGTTACCATTCAAAATCAATTTCCCAAATGGAGCAAATCCATTGAGTTTTTACTTCTGGAACCCAAAAACACCCTGGCAAGCAATAACATCACTTTAGCTATGTGGTGGTGAGTTTAAACAACCAAGCAGTGCTCTCATTTTTATCAGATAATGTAGAAAACAAGTTTTTATAGTTGTCTACAATATACTGTATAATCGCATGTGTAACTCTTTGCTCCCGACTTACAGGAAAAAAAAAAAACATCCTGCTCATGCAGAAACTCACCAGCTGAGCTGTCAGCTAAGCCAGCAGAGTGAAACACATCGCTCCTTGACACGCGTCTACATGTTAAACATAAATTCATTGTTTTCTGTCCCCTTTCATCATCACTACAGTCCTCTTGTCTTTCCGTCAAGGGCGGACCAATGTTTAAAACAAAACTGACGTCTGTGCACTCCCCTCCAATTCTTCTTTTTCCTGGATCTTAGACATTTGTACTATGAGGCTGTTGTCAAATGTGTAAGCCACCTGTAGCTCAGGTTGGAGAGGTGGCTTAGATTTCTTGCTCTCCACCTTTCCACACCTGTCATTTGGCATCCTCCACCCCCTGCTCGGTTTTAATGGTGTCGTTCTCCTGAGCTATTCCTGGACATCTATGATACATTCCAAACGTCCACCGTATAGCAGCACTGTCATTCAGCCAGACAAAAATATGTTTGAGCTCTGTGCCATGAGCCTGTGTAGAATACCAAACAGAGTGGTTGAGTTGTAGGGCACATTTTCAAACGAACTGCCACATGTGGCTTGTATTTAACCAGGGATTAGCAGGAAATAATGACAACATTTCTTGCCCATAATTGCACAATGCATGAGGGAAATGTGTAAAAGCAGTGACACTATAATTAAAACATTTTTCAGTAGCATCAACAAAATGGCATTGCGTCTCCACAACCTATAGAGTGCAACAGTTGGGTTCCAGAGGTAAAAACTCCATACATTTTCCTCATAGGGAATACAAATTAAAAAAAAACCTTTGAAGACAGCCCTACTTTGAGCTAAGAGGTTGTTAATCTATAGTATTTGAAGTGCGCAGAGCGTCAAAACAGCGGTCCGGCTCATACCACAAGCACTCAGGATTGTTTGTGGTAATGATATTTCAACGCTATATCCTCTAGTAGTTTTATCTAAAGCCAAACGTGCTTCATTCAAACCCTTTCAGCTCCATGCATGTTCTCTCATTCTCCAGACGGGTGCACATGTACTGAGCTTAATGCTCAAATGCAACCCCCCGATGTCATCGTCCATCGCAATGTATTACTGTAGACATCGTTTGATGCCAATTTGGTAGACATCGCCCAACCCTAAACTACTGATGTCTGGTTGTCGTCAACAGTGGCAATAGTGTAGTGTTAAGGTTGGTGGCAGAAAATCGACCCCAAGTTCGAAATCCAATCCCAAGGGCCAAATCATGATGGTTCTCCAAAACTGCAGCTCTTGTGGGGTGTTCCCGGTCTGCAGTGGTCAGTATCTATAAAAAGTGGTCCAAGGAAGGGACAGTGGTGAACCGGTGACAGGGTCATGGGCGACCAAGGCTAATTGATGCACGTGGGACCGTGTGGTCCGATCAAACAGACGAGCTACTGTAGCTCAAATTGCTCAAGAAGTTGATGTGGAACACCAGGTTGCACTATGGGAAAAAGGCAAGCTGGCGGAGGCAATGTTCTTCTGGGAAACCATCCATGTGGATGTTACTTTGACATGTACCACCTACCTAAGCATTGTTGCAGACCATGTACACCCTTTCACAGAAACGGTATTCCCTGGTGGCTGTGGCCTCTTTCAGCAGGATAATGTGCCCTGCCGCAAAGCAAAATTGGTCTAGGAATGGTTTGAGGAGCACAACAACAAGTTTGAGGTGTTGACTTGGCCTCCAAATTCCCCAGATCTCAATCCAATCGAGCATCTGTGGGATGTGCTGAACAAACAAGTCTGATCCATGGAGGCCGCACCTCACAACTTACAGGACTAAAAGGATCTGTTGCTAACATCTTGGTTCCAGATACCACAGCACACCTTCAGGGGTCAAGTGGAGTCCATGCCTCGACGGGTCAGGGCTCTTTTGTCAGCAAAAGGGGGATCAACACAATATTAGGAAGGTGGTCATAATGTTACGCCTGATTGGTGTAGTTCTGAGTTTGACTGAGATTCTTCTTTTTGTACCAGATAGATGCTAATCCAATGAAATCTGTGTCTGTTCGTCGCATAAAGCTACTGCAAGAATCACTGGTTCGGAACAATGTGTGTGAGTAAATGAAATTTTTATCTTTTGGTTGAATTTATTGAATTATTCCTTTAAACTTTACAAATTAATCTGCTCACGAATCCAGAAACAGACAGACCACAAGAACCCTGATTAATAATTCAAATTGTTCCCACAGCTTGACTCAATAAGACAAATTGGGCTGAATTAGAAACAGCAGTTTTTCATGTTTTCTGTGAGCGGTTATTGGCTTTTGGAGAACTTTTAAACAGTTTACTTAAAGAGAAACGCAAATGAAAAGGATGGCGATCGATAATTGGGAGAAAACGCTTTGTAGGGTAGATTGATGAAATGAGCTTCAAGAAGAACACCGCCTGACCATCTCTCTTAATGTCTGAATGGCCAGCTGTGACTCGAATTGTATTCCGGTTGTGAGTCTTTCAACTCCTTTTTCTTCCATAAACTTTAAAGTCGTTAAAGATTCTAGTTGTTAAAGTTGTACGTATTTTTCTAGAATGATCTCTTAATCACAAATTTAGTGTTAAAACCTCATTTATTTCCTGTGTTGAGGAATTTAAACAGGAAGTTGAGGAGGAATATGGAAGGGATTGTCTGTTTTCTTAAAAAGGCCAATATCCTTTTAGTTTAAGCTTAGATTTAGGCCATTAATTTGTTGTCTGAGACAAATTTCAAAATTTGTCTTCTGTTACAATTTCTTATTTTCTGCAGTATTTATTATTTTTTTAACTAGTACACTCCAAAAAAAATGCCCCTAATGCCTCTAAATGCCCAATATAACTGAACACTAACATTAACAACATCTTTCCCTTGACTGAGAAACACATAAAATAACACCCTAAATTTATTCTCCTAACGCAGTCCCTTGCAAAGCATGTTGGGATACACTGCCCAGTTAGTTATGTCAACTAAATTGATTAATGTAGCTTTAACACAAATTAAGTAAATGTCAGTTTTAAATATATTAGGTTGATTGAATACAATGAAATGAAGTTGTAAAAAATGTTAAATCGTGTTACTTTAGCTCTAAACATATTTTTTGAGTGTATGCTAATATTTTAACATTTATGTTTAATATTAATATTTTGACTGACAATTGAAAATAAAAAATTATTTTAGTTAAGTTTTATTCATTTTGGTTTGTGCTTTTTTATTAGCTTTTGCTTTAAAAAAATACTTCTATTTAGCTTTTATTTATTTGTATTTCATTTTTTGTTTAGTAATTTTTAATTTTAATTACTTCAACCTAAAATTATTTTATTTCAGTTAGTTGCCAAGGCAATTTCTAATTTTAGTTTAAAGGGGTACTTCAGCGATGGAAAGATGCATGTGTATTTAAATGTGGGTAATTTATGTTGTAGAAATGTGAAATTATTTTGGAAGTTGGTGCCTTCTAGACTGAGAAAAGCCAGAAAATGTATTTTTGGCTCATATGGATGAAAGACAACAACTCCCAGAATGCACTTGCTTCGCTGCCCTACGAGGCCACTCCCAAGCCACGCCTACCGGTTACATCTCTTGCCCACCACGGCACCACCCCACCGTCGTTTTGCGTGTCACTTCATGTGTAACACACTTGAAAGAGATGACAAGCGCGTGATTTGGTTGGGTTTGTTTATTCAGCCAGCACCATTTGCTACAGCTCCGTACCACACAGTACAATACCATACTATATACTGATCGTCTCGTAAAACCTTGCGTGGACAATGAACTAACTCTTCTTCTTCTCTTTTCTTTTAGGTCTACCCTGAGATTCCGCACCTGGCTACTGCAACCCATTGGACACCCATTACGCAGCTGTAAGTATACTACTAAACGCTGTACAAACCCAAAACGTGGGTTTGAGGGCGTTTGTTTCAGTGAGTGCAGACACAAGACTGCATTTACCTCCTGTGTGCTGCCGCGGTCTTCCCCTGGGTGCTTCAGCACTGTTGAAAGAGTGTTTCCTCACAAAAGAGCAACACAGGTGTGACACTGCGTTTTTTTCAAGATGTCATTCCACTCGTGCGTTTCTGGATGCGGTTGTTTCCTGGATGCGGTTGTTTCCTTTTTCATAAGGGCTTGAGTGTTCAGCGCGCCGTGTGCCGTCTCACAGCCACGCTCACTATCTCACATGTCTGCTGGTAGCTTACAGATGGGATTGCTGGTCCTTAAAAAAAAAAAAAAAGGGGGACGTAGTGTTTCATTTGGGGCTCTAGCAGAGGACAGATGTCAATCGCTGCATCGGAGAGAGGGCTGCTATGTGTTGAAAATGAAGATGATGCTGAGATTCCCACAATATAAGAGTGGGCACTCATGCTGAATCAGATTCATACTTGACAGCCATGCTTTCCCGGGTGGCTGAGGCTTAGTGCAACGCATAAATTGCCTTGCCCGCCCCTTGCCTTTTCCCGGATGTGCATTGGAAGGCTTTGGCATTGCGGAACTATTTGGTGCCAGAATATGGAACACCAATAGGGCCATAAGCTGTATAAAGTTTTCCTCTCTCTCACTACCCTCATCAGTGGGGTGGCAGTGCCACTGGCAGGCCACCTCCGCCCTGCTTAGTGCACGAGGGTAGTTCTGAGCCGAGGTTGAGCTGTGCATAGCGCTGGCCCTTGGCCAGACGATGTCCACCCTGGTCCAGAAACACCATTGACCCGGATTTGGTCAGGAGCTGCTCTTCCCCCGGAGAAGGGCCGGGTGGAAAACCATTAGTAATTTTAGTAAGTTTCGCCACTGGTGTTAAAAACAGCCAGTGGTACCCAAAAAAAAAAAAACCTCTGGGTCTCGGGAGTTCAGGAATGGCAGACTGTGATGCTACAAAGCCTCGCCGCTCTCGTTCCCCTCCCCACAAGAGGGCGAGAATGGCAGTGTGTGATGCTACAAAGCCTCGCCACTCTCATTCCCCTCTTCTCAGCGGTGCGAGGACAACTGCGCGACGCTGCCTCGCTGCTCTTGTTCCCCGCTGAGGAAGGAGGTGAGGCAGACCGTGTGCAATGCCACAAAGCCATGCCATGCTCAGCCCCTCCTTCATTTGGAGAGCGCGCTTGGTGGTGTACAACGCTCCCATGCCTTGTCAGCCTCTGTTGCCTCTCCAAATCGCCAGCAGGGGGTGCCGGCTGTGGGAACGCACTCAAGCGGCCTTCCCGCACTCGCACGCCCCCTCAGCGGAAGTAGGTAAGTGTTACACAGCACACTCAGATCCCACTTCGGGCCGCTCCCATGCCGTCCGAGTCGGATCCCTGCACGCCGCTTCGCTGCCCCGCTGAGGGTACATCTGTGGTGCCGTTGATCCCTCTTGCTCGGTGTCTGGGAGCCTGGCTAGCACTTCCCAGCCCGTCTCGGTGGCTCCTCCGTACCATCAGACTCGGCTATGCGATTCAGTTCGCCCGGCATCCCCCCAAGTTCAGGGGCGTTCACTTCACGACAGTAGCGAAGGAGAACGCCCCCGTGCTCCGGGCGGAAATCGCAGTCCTACTAGAGCCGGTCCCTCCAGCCGATATGAGGTCCGGGTTCTACAGCCCGTACTTCATTGTACCCAATAAAGGCGGCGGGTTACGGCCGATCTTGGATCTGCGGTTCTTGAACCGGTCCCTTCACAGGCTGCCGTTCAGAATGCTAACGCAGAAACGCATCTTCAGGTGCATCCGTTCCCAAGATTGGTTTGCAGCGATTGACCTGAAGGACGCGTACTTTCATGTCTCGATTCTCCCTCGACACAGGCCCTTTCTGCGCTTTGCGTTCGAGGGACGGGCATATCAGTACCGTGTCTTCCCTTCGGCCTGTCCCTGTCGCCCCGCGTCTTTACGAAGGTCACGGAGGCGGCCATTGCTCCCATGAGAGCGTGGTGTTTGCATTCTCAACTATCTCGATGACTGGCTGATCCTTGCCCAGTCGCGGGAGCAGTTGTGCGAACACAGGGACATGGTGCTCAGTCACCTCAGCCAGTTGGGGCTTCGGGTCAACTGGGAGAAGAGCAAACTCTGTCCCACACAGAGGATCTCTTTTCTCGGTCACATGTTCAGTCAGTGTTGAACTGCTTGAATTCGTTCAAAGGCAGGACAGCGGCACCACTGAAACACTTTCAGAGGCTCCTGGGGCATATAGCATCTGCAGCCGCAGTAACGCCATTGGGAGTGCTTCATATGAGACCGCTTCAACGCTGGCTACACGACTGAGTCCCGAGATGGGCGTGGCACAGCGGAACCCTCCGCATCCAAGTGACTCCGAGGTGCCGCCAAACCTTCAGCCCGTGGTCGAACCCTTCGTTTATACGGGCGGGAATTCCACTAGAACAAGTGTCCATGCTGTTGTCTCCACGGATGCCTCATCCACCGGCCGGGATGCCACGTACAACGGGATTGCAGTTTCGGGTCTATGGACGGGGCCTCAACTGCAATGGCATATCAATTGCCTCGAGTTGTTAGCAGTTCGTCTTGCACTCAGCCGCTTCAAAGTGCTGCTCAGAGGCAAGCACGTTCTGGTCCGTACGGACAACACTGCGGCCGTTGCGTACATCTACAAACAGGGTGGTTTACGCTCCTGTCGCATGTCACAACTTGCCCACCATCTCCCCTTATGGAGTCAGAAGCATCTGAGGTCACTTCGTGCCATTCACATTCCGGGCCTGCTCAATCGTGCAACCGACGAGCTCTCACCACAGCCAGTGCTCCCGGGAGAGTGGAGACTCCATCCCCAGGTGGTCCAGCTGATTTGGAGTCGCTTCGGGTCCGCACAGGTAGACCTGTTTGCCGCCCCGGACACGACCCATTGCCAGTGGTTCTATTCCCTGACAGAGGGGACCCTCGGCTCGGATGCCCTGGCACACAGCTGGCCCCGGAGCCTACGCAAATATGCGTTTCCCCCCAGTGAGCCTTCTCGCACAGACACTGTGCAAAGTCAGGGAGGACGAGGAGCAAGTCCTGTTGGCCGCGCTGCCTTCGGAGGAGGCAGACCCAGCCCTAGCTTTTCTCTGTCCCGTCCGTGCTCTCCGGACTTACGTGGACAGAACGCAAAGCTCAGGACCTCAGAGCAGCTCTTTGTCTGTTACGGAGGACAGCAGAAGGGAAAGGCTGTCTCCAAGCTGAGGATGGCCCACTGGATAGTGGATGCCATCGTCTTGGCGTATGAAACCCAAGACGTGCCCTGCCTGCTCGGGTTAAGAGCCCACTCCACCAGGGGGGTCGCTTCTTCCTGGGCGCTGGCTCGCGGCACCTCGCTGACAGATATTTGCAGAGCTGCGGGCTGGGCGACACCTAACACGTTCGCTAGATTCTATAGCCTTCGTGTAGAGCCGGTATCTTCCTGTGTGCTCACTTCCCATAGTCAGTAACACCCAAGTGCCCGTTCTAGTGTCGGCTTGCTGCGCCATTCTCTTCCCCATGGAACGGATACGTGTGCTTATATTGCTTCAGTCGAGTTCCCCAGAACGGCGAACCCTGTCGAGTCCTCTGCAACCCGCAACAACTGTGGCGTTTTCCAAAGGGATCCCAATTCATCGGTGACGTCCGACACACGCCGAATGTGACCGACTGAAAGGGAACGTCTCGGTTGCGTATGGTAACCCTCGTTCCCTGAAGGAGGGAACGGAGACGTACGTCCCGTCGCCACAGTTACTGTACCGAGTCACTAGTTCGGCTCCTCAGTGAAAAATAATAGTGCGCTGCTCTCGCTTCCGGTTTATACCCGCGGGGCGGAGCGCGAGATGCAAATCTCGCACGCCAATGGCCCATTGGCCTGTTCTCTATATCTCGAAGCTGATAGGGGCTCTCTGAAGTGATCCCAATTTGTCGGTGACGTCCGATGTACGTCTCCGTTCCCTCCTTCAGGGAACGAGGGTTACCATACGTAACCGAGACGTTTTCCATAGCTCCTTGTTTTCGTCAAAACAGCATCAGAAGGATTTTGAAACAAAAAAAGTAGGCCACTACTTGGACAAACAAAAGTCCTAGCTGTTTCCATTGGGGTGGAAGTGCTTTAAAAATAAACAGATTAAAGTTTAATGAAGAATGCATTAACAGCTCCTTGTCTCTGCCATTACAGTGTCAGCCCACAATATTTATTTAAAATACTGGGTAACGTCTCCAAGGTCGCTTAACCTTCATGTCTGATTTAGGAGGTGTATATCGAAAATGAGAAATGACTAGGGCATGTTTATTTGTTGATTTATTTCCCTTGAAGTTGGAATTGAGATTATTAATTTAGATTAATTGAACTGTACATTGAAAAAAAATTTTATTACAGTATTCAATTTAGGTCAATTTCCTGTTATTTATTTGATTTATTGTGCAGCCCTACTTGATGATGAATATTTGCCTACACCCTTGTCCTGAATTTATCAGTTTGTTTTCATGGGCTGTTCATAGAGCTCTTCTGTCCTTTCATTTGTTTTTTTAGTGGAACAAATTCATGTTATGTCACAAAAACAACAGTAAATAAACAGCAACTGCTAAAATTGTATTGCTTTTAGTCTCTGTCTGACGCATATACAGCCACACACAGTGATGGCCCACTTTTTTTTGTGTTCTTGTTTTTTCATATTCTTCCTAGAGAATTTATACATTGCATCAGTAAAGAGTTCAAAACCATGAACTTAAATCAACCAGCTCTAAAATAAATCACAAAAAAGTATATCATATCAAAAATTTTAGGTCAGTAAGATTTTTTTATATTTTTGAAAGAAGTCTCTTCAATAAGGCTGATTTGGTAACACTTTACAATAAGGTCCATTAGTTAATGATAATGAATACATTAACTAACAAAGAGCAATTTGCATTTGTTCCAGTATTTAATCTCTGGTAGTTCATAAAAATAGGCTACAACTGTTCATTGTTAGTTCATGTTAGCTCAGGTCCATTAAATAATATTAACAGATACAACTTTTAATACTATTTTAATATATTATTAATATATATTATTTTAATACTATATTGGTGAATGTTAAAATTAATTAAAATGAATAAATGCTTTAAAAGTATCTTTCATTGTTAGTTCACGTTAACTATTGTGGCTAACTAACGTTAACAAATGAGACCTTACTGTAAAGTGCTACCATTGCATTAAACAAAAAAAAAATCAAAATTCAGGATAAAGAGTAATATTTAAAATTATATTAATATTTCACAATAACTTCTGTTTTATATAAATAAATTTAAATTATAGTTTACTCTGCAAAGCTGAATTATCAGGTGCACTGAGTATATTTTAGCGGCATCATCCCTCCCTTTCAAAGCACATAGAGAAGCTACGGTGGCTGACACAGGACAAAGATATCATCGTCTGAGACAGCAGAGAGTAGCTAGCGCTCTGTAGAGCAGTTTGTCCATTTAGGGCTACTGTAGAAACATGGTGGCGTAAAATGATGATTTCACTGTAAGGGGACCCGCGGTGTATGTAGATAGAAATGGCTCATTCTAATAAAAACATAACGGTTCATTATGTAAGGTCTTTATACACCACTGAAAACATAATTATGTATATTATATTTCTGTCAATAGAACCTCATAAACACACTGCACATTTAAATGTTGAAAGCGGTTGTGCAGCCTAATAATTTTTTCGAATAATTTTTTTTTTTTTTTACTTCATCAGTCTTTCACATTGTTGTGAAGAAATTTTGGTCTGCTCTTCTTTACAACGTTGCTTCAATTAATTGAAGTTTGTGGCCATTTGTTTGCTCTGGACTTTGACTGTGCCATTAAAACACCTTGATTTTTTTCTTTTTCAGCCGTTGCTGGTGTGCTTGGGATCATTGTCCTGTTGCGTGATCCAATTTCAGCCAAGCTTTAGCTGTCGGACAGATGGCCTCACATTTGACTCTAGAATACTTTGGTGTACAGGGGAGTTCATGGTCGACTCAATGACTGCAAGGTGCCCAGGTCCTGTGGCTACAAAACAAGCCCAAATCATCACCCCTCCACCATGCGTGGCAATTGGTGGGGTGTTTGTGCTGATATACTGTGTTTGGATTTCACTGTGCATTATGGCCAAACATCTCCACTTCAGTCTCGTCTGTCCAAATGACATTGTTTCAGAAGTCTTGAGGTTTGTTCAGATGCAACTTTGCAAACCTAAGCCGTGCTGCCATGTTCTTTTTAGAGAGAAGAAGCTTTTTCCTGGCAACCATTTCAAACAAGCCATACTTGTCCTGTCTTTTTTCTAATTGTACTTTCATGTACGTTATCATTTATCATGATAAATGGGGCCTGTAGAGTCTGATAAGTAGCTTCTGGGTGTTTTGCCTATTTCTCTGAGCATTGCACAGTCTGACCTTGGGGTGAATTTGCTGGGACGTCCACTCATGAGAAGATTGGCAACTGTCTTGAATGTTTTCCACTTGTGAGTAATCTTCCTCACTGTAGAATGATGGACTGTAAATTGTTTGGAAATGGCCATATAACCCATCTCAGATTGATAGGCAGCAACAATTGCTTCTCTAAGATCATTGTCTTTCCTCCTTGGCATTGTGTTAAAGGTGCCCTAGAAGGAAAAATGTAATTAACCTTGGCATAGTTGAATAACAAGAGTTCAGTACATGGACATCACATACAGTGAGTCTCAAACACCATTGCTTCCTCCTTCATATGTAAATCTTGTTTGTGAAAAACACCACGGAAAAATAGGTGAATCTCAACATAACATCGACTGTTACGCAACAGTCGGGATCATGTACGGCCCAAACATTTGCATGTTGCACGTGAGGACTTTTCATACACTTCTCACAGAACAAAACTATCAACAGGCATGGTTGATGTTTATCTATAACTGGATACCGCACCAATTTAGTTCAAAGATGTTCGTTTCCTCGGCCCATTTCACCACGGACAGTTTTTCTAACCTTGGACAATATCAAGCAGGCTTCGCTCAGCATCTGATACTGAAGAAAGGGGCAATTCCAACTATATTCAAGCAAGCAGTAAGTAGTGATTTTATCCACTTATGACTGTCTGAACAATTTCTGATTAAATTGAAAGTTTCTTAGTGAGACAACATTAACGATAATATCACGTGTGGTCTAGATCCAACGCAAGATGCTAGTACAGTAACAATAGGAAACTCCAAGTAGCATACATAACAGTATGACAAAAGTCAAATGACAAAGGTTAATATTATTTCCTGCCAGTGTTGTCATATAAATCTACAAAATACAACTGTAGATACATATGGCAATCCCTTTTGTCGGATAGAATTATAATTTAGCCTATATTTAATCATCAACACATAACTCAGGAGCTAACTATGTTAGTTTAGATGCTTACAGATAGCTCTCTCGATCCTTCTAGCTAACGTCACCTTCTCCACCACTTAAGTTGAAACGATAGTCATTTGACAAGGCATCTAGTCAATTTGTTTAAAAAAAATCTTTACTGTACTGTACAAACAACATATTTACACGCTACCCAGTTCGCTGTTTAGAGTTTGTGACTCAAGTGAAGAAGCTATGATTGTAAAATCATACGGTGACGCATTACAATAATTAAAATATTTTCACAATGCTAAAAACAAAGTTGTGAATGCTGATGTTATGAGTTAAAGGTCCCGTTTTTCCTGTGTTTTTGAAGCTTTGATTGTGTTTACAGTGTGCAATATAACATGTGTTCATGTTTCGTGTGTAAAAAAAACATTTTTTACACAATTTACTTATCTGTATACCACTGTTTTCACTGTCCTAAAAATGGCCTGATGATTTCCTTGTTCAATGAAGTCCCTCCTTCAGAAATACGTAACGAGTTCTGATTGTGCCAGCGGTTCCCGTGTTGTGATTCGACAGCAGCTTAGCGCACGTTGCCCGGAAAGGTCACGCCTCTTACCATAACGGGGAGATGCATGCGCTCAATGTTATTGTAAACATGTCTATATTACCGTATCAATTTGAACCGGAATCAGACCCGGGATGAAAATAACAGCGTCTCGACGACATGGAGACAAACACACTCTACAAACGCAACACTTCCTCTTCTCCACGTGGGAGAGCAACAAGACCACGCCCCCTTTTTTGTGTATTCTTGTGGGCGGAGGTTAGTCAACAAACTGTTCAATTGACGTCATTAAAGCAGGAAGTACAGGGATGTAGTCCAAACCGGCCGTTCGCTGTAGGCTTTGAAAGGGAACTTCTGTTAAATAAAATATCTCGCTTGGCATTACACTTTGAGCTTTATAATTTCACAGGTATTATTTATGCTCTAACAGCATACATGTAAAGTTAATGTTATGTGCTAGTTCACATGTAGGCTGAAGTTATAGTACTGACGTTACGTTTTGCAGGTTCTTACTGAAAATAAAGACTGAACTTTCCAATCTCAAAACAATTGGTTGTTCCTCAAAATCTGCATCTTCGTCAGAAACATGATCAAACATATAAGGTTGGATGCATAATCTCTCCATTGTCATGACGGACAGTATAGATGTGTTTGCTGCTACTAAAATGAGCCGCGCAGTGAAACAGCCAATCAGAGCAGAACTCTGCATTAATATTCATGACCCTTCCAAATAAGGCAAAAACAGACCAGTTAATTCTTGGGACAATTTCTAGGGTTGTAAATGGACCTGTAAAATCGTGTCTGGACAATGTTTGCCCTTGAATAAGCCACATACCCTCTATGTAGATATCAGAGAACAATTAGAAATATTGTTTCAAAACATTCTAGGGCACCTTTAACACACACCTGCATTCTCTAGACCAGCAAACTGCCAAAACTTCTGCTTTTATAGAGTTGACCACGCTTGCTAATGATCAATTAATCAAAAGCATAGCGTTTTACTGATACTGATAATTTTAGGGGACCTGCCATACATAAATGTCTATCTGTCTGTCTCACTTATTATTGAGTACAAATGCAATATATATATATATATATATATATATATATATATATATATATATATATATATATATATATATATATATATATATATATATATATATATATATATATATATATATATAACTTAATGAAGAGTATAATAATGTAGAGTAGAATAATAATAATTCTTATTTTGTAAGAACCCTAACATAACCTGCTATATAGAGTGGGGCAAAAAAGTATTTAGTCAGCCACCAATTGTGCAAGTTCTCCCACTTAAAAAAGACGAGAGAGGCCTGTAATTTTCATAATAGGTACACTTCAACTATGAGAGACAGAATGAGAAAAAAATCCAGAAAATCACATTGTCTGAATTTTAAAGAATTTATTTGCAAATTATGGTTGAAAATAAGTATTTATTTTACTTTTTTGCCCCACTGTAGCATGCAAAAATGGCAAGAGCTTTCATAAGTTGACGGTGTCATTGGTTGGCTGTACACAACTCTGTGGAGTCCAGAGTGTTTTTACAGTTCACTGGAAACTAAATTCATGTTTACATGTTCTTAGGCTGCTACTTTGAGCAAGGATAAAATAGTTACTGGATTTTCCAAGAGTTTAAAGGTCCATGGCATGAAATTCTGTAACATCCAAATATTCCACTCTTCCTTTTCACACACCTAAATGTGATAAAGTTCAATTCCTTAGCAAGAGAACCAGCATCAACCGTAACAGCACTTGTGTTTCAAAATTTACATAGTGCCAAGAAGATGGCAGACAACAACATCAGTTCCTGTCTAAATCCAGGCTGAGTGCTTTAAAATGTCTGTCAGGTGCGAAAACTAGAGTGCCTCGTTCGGAGTGGGTGAGTCATATTCTATCCGGAGACATCACACGTCAGACTGAGAGCGTTCATTAACATGAATAAATTCCTTTGCGCTCATTTCTCCTGAGAGGTCACAAATGTTGTGTCTGCTTTTGTGTTGAAAGCATTTCTTTTAGCTAAACCTGTGACAACACAGACTGTCTGAGTACTCTATCTGGATCATAATGTGCTGTCTCCTGATATCAGCAAACACCTGGATAGTGAGTTAAGGCATTTCAGAATTGTATAGCAAAAGATCAATTTTCCAATGTCAGTGACATTAGATGTTCTTCATGAGTTATTGACCTCCTTATCAGGGGAAGTGTTTTGTCATTTTTTTCAGGCTGTTGCACATGAAGTTTATTCAAGCAGCAAAGAGGCATTTGAGTCAATCTGAAAGGGCGTCAAGCCTGAGGCATATAGCTAAATACTTATATTGAGCCAGACACTCATAACTCCATCCTAAATGTAATAGTTCACTCAAAAATGAAAATTCTGTCATCATCTCTTCACCCTCATGTCATTCCCAAATGCCAGGACTTTTTTCTTCTCTGCAACACTAAAGGATAAATTTTGACATTTGCTAAGGCGTGTGTCAAGACTTTGAGTGTAGAACAACTTAAATATTGGTCTGTTTGTCACACGCACAAAGCTGTCCTATGAATACTTGGAATATTGCACACAAACTAAATGGGCCATTTTGTGTGTTCTTTTTGAAGGAAATATTAAAACTTTGGTCCTCAGTTGCAAGTGTATGGGAATGAGCAACCAGTAGCCTGCCGTTGAAGATCTCTTCTGTCATACGGGTTTGGATGGTGAGTAAACGGTTTTCATTGCCATTTCACAGAATTTTTATTTTTGGGTAAACTAATCCTTTAAGCAAATCACACACTGCAAGAATGTCACCTTTTGGCATTTAGCATTTACTATATAAAATATTTATTTTATGTGGACATATTTTATACAGAAATAAGTAATGGGGATTTAGGATATTTCTGCCTTGTTGTAACATTATTATTTTTGCCAAGACAAAAAGCATTTTTTTTTTTTTTTTTTTATGTATCTCTTGATTTGTTTCTATTAGCAAACCAAAAAGTCAAACATTGTAATGATTTAAATAAGTGCTTTTTAACTGTTTATGCATCAGGACCCAGATTTGATACCGGACATCAAGTCATGACCCAACACGGTTTCAAAATTATTTTTATTTTTTAAATGTTTTCTTTGTTCTTTTTTATGATACCTGTGAATGATACTTTTAATACATGTAATTTCCACTTAAACAGGAAGACAGGGCGGAGCATATCGAACAGCTTCTCCCCTTTTTAAAAATAGCCAATAGCGTTTAGTTTATATCACCGCTCGGCCAGAGCCATTGAGCTCAGTGAAAAAACAGTTTCCCTAATCTCTAACAGTTTCTCCCCTAATCTCCTCCATATCGCTTTAAAATATGGCATTCTGTGCAGAATTGAAATGGGTACAATATGTTTTCTGGTCTGTGCCAACTCGTGCATATGATCTGCTCTGTGCTATCGTGTCTCTGGACCAGAGCACAGTTTGTGTGCTCTATGGCGGTTCGCATGGCCCTAACGTGAAACCAGGCATCAATGGAAAGCATACTTACACAGTCTGAATTGTTCCCTGTCCCCTATATAGTGCTCTATGCAACATTCACCATGTAGAAAATAGTAAACGTGTGAACTGATTTTAGCCGCAGCTTCAGCGTCTATTTATAATGGTGGGATGCGTCAGATTTTAGAGAGCATTTGATTGGACAGGAAATCTTATGAGGAGCTGAAGTGCAGTGTGATGTCATCAAAATCATTGATCCATATTAGCAGAAGTGAGAGACTATAAGTTTTGAATGCTTATATTTTCTAAATGCAAATTTTGTCATTGTTTTGGAGCACACTAGCTTATATGTAACAGTAATGCTAATATATTCATAGTAAAAGTTAAAAAAACACTTCCATTTTGATTTCATGGGAACGTCTCGGTTACGTATGGTAACCCTCGTTCCCTGAAGGAGGGAACGGAGACGTACGTCGGTATTACAGACAAATTGGGATCACTTTAGAGAGCCCCTATCAGCTTCGAGATTTAGAGAACAGGCCAATGGGCCATTGGCGTGCGAGATTTGCATCTCGCGCTCCGCCCCGCGCCGCGGGTATAAACAGGAAGCGAGAGCATCGCACTGACGTTTTTCACTGAGGAGCCGAACTAGTGACTCGGCCATGCAGTGATGGTAAGGAACTGTGGCGACGGGACGTACGTCTCCGTTCCCTCCTTCAGGGAACGAGGGTTACCATAAGTAACCGAGACGTTCCCTTTCAGTCGGTCACTACGACGTACGTCGGTATTACAGACGAATTGGGATCCCTATGGAAAACGCCACAGTTACTACCACTTCCAGCGCCCAGCGAGAGCTCAGACCCCGTTCTGATGCGGGCGGGGAAATTCACGCAGGGAGAGTCATACTGCTGTTCCGCAAGACCCATTCAGCAGACTTATTGGATAACGCTGGGAAAGCGTGCCCGAAGGACGCTGCAGGAGCCATATCATGCCCGGAGGGAGTTACCATGTGGAGAGAACACGTATGGGCTGGCCGTGGGCAGCACAACATACGGAAGTCCCAGAGGTGGCCCCGGCCTATACAGGCGGGGGACGACACCGAACTGAGACGGCAGAGGAACTCTGCCAAGGGAAAGACACAAGCTCACCGTAGGGAGCTGTACCGTGGAGAATACACGTATGGGACCGCCGTAGGGGTCACGACATACGGACCCCAGTCCGACACAAGTTCCACCAATGCATACAAGTGCCAGACCTGGCGTCAGACTGCCAAGGGGTGCGGAGGACTCAACAGGGTTCGCCAATCCTGGGGAACTCGACTGGAGAAAATAAGCGCACGTATCCATTCCATGGGGAAGGGAATGGCGCAGCAAGCCGACACTTAGAACGGGCACTTCGGCTGCTGACTATGGGAAGCGAGCACACGAGAAGCCACCGGTTCTACACGTAGGCTATAAAACCTAGAGAACGTGTTAGCCCGCAGCTCTACAATATCTGTCAGCGAGGCGCCACGAGCCAGCGCCCAGGAAGAAGCAACACCCCTAGTGGAGTGGGCTCTTAACCCGAAAGGGGAGGGCACGTCTTGGGCTTCATAAGCCAAGACGATGGCGTTCACTATCCAGTGGGCAGTACTCAGCTTGGAGACAGCCTTTCCCTTCTGCTGTCCTCCGTAACAGATGAAGAGCTGCTCTGAGGTCCTAAGCTTTGCGTTCTGTCAACATAGACGCGCAGGGCGTGAACTGGACAGAGAAATGCCAGGGCTGGGTCTGCCTCCTCCGAAGGCAGCGCTTGCAGGCTCACCACTTGGTCCCGGAAGGGAGTAGTGGGAACCTTGGCACATATCCAGGCCGGGGTCTCAGGCCCAGCCAACATGTCCATGTGGGCCCCACGTGGTTTTTATCTGGGCTATATGGGCGTCATCTGGGCATGGGCTCAGAGTGGGCACTTTGATGGGCTGAATGTGGGCCCCATCTTGGATAAAGTTGTGGGGCCCAGTTAGGTTGCCCATTATTGTTTATTTGAGGGTCCCATGTGGGCCACATTTGGGCTATATTTAGAATTGTAAAGTTTTATTGTTTGCAGTTGGTTTTGTTTTTTATACAATTATGGGTAACAGCCTAACCCTATTTTATATATATATATATATATATATATATATATATATATACACATATACATATACATACACACACACACACACACACACACTTCATTAAAATAATTTTTTTAAATAATCTAAAATCACTTGCCTCGTGCAGGCATGGCTTTATCATAATCATGTATGCTTTTTAAGAGAGTGTTCTTGTTAATGTTTTGATAGTATTTTAAACTAATTGTGTCAGGGTTCTGCCCTGGCAGCCTTGTCTGTGTTGTCCTTGTTTAATGTTTCTATGTTTGTGTTGTGTCTAAGCACATGGCTCTGTCTGTCTTTGTTTGTGTCTGCCTTGTGTTCCTCTTGTCCCACCTCTTTGTTTCCGGTTACCACGCCCCCTTGTTTAGTCCTTGTCTAGTCCTCATTTCACTAATTGTGCTCACCTGATCCTCATGTGCTTTTCCCTTTTATATTGAGTTCCTTTCCCTCCTTGGTTTGTTGTACGTATTCAGTGTTTGCTCGTTCATCTTGCCAAGTCAGTTAGAGATTTAGTGTCTCCTATATTTTTGGCTTTGAGTTTATTTATTTTCAGTTTTTTCCCTTTGATCCTGAATTTTTAGTCAAGGTTCTATCTTTATTTTGCTCTAGTTTTCTCCAGGCTTTATTTTGGTTTCTCTTTTGTTTTCCCCTTTTTCTAGCTCCAGTTATATTTAGTTTATCGTTTGTTTCTAGTGTTATAGTTTCGTCAGTTTTTATTTGATTGGTTTTCTTTCGTTGTCTTGAGTGTTGTCTTGTGTTAGTTCCTGCCGCCTCCCTGGGATTCCCTGCCTGCTGGTTCCCTCTGCCTGGTAACTGGACTGGTTCTGAGTGTGTGAGCAGCAAGTACGGATCCCTGCTTCACTGTGTCCTGCCCTGTCTTCTCCATTACCATCTACCTGGTCTGGTCAGTCCTCAGAGGTTCTTCAACCTGCTGTATCTTGGAGCTGGTTCCAGCAGTCACACTCATCCGTCATGTCATTGTTCCCCGTTGGCCCTGCTGTTTGGACTCACTCATCCACTACCCTCTTGTGCCTTGTTGAACTGTCCTGTCAATAAATTATCTTTGTTCACTCTGCATCTGGGTCCTCCATTTCAGAAGTCCTGACAAATTGCCTTTTCTGTCTTTTCTTTCATTACTGTTCTTTAGATATGAAACTGATGGGTCTGCCCAATCCCAGGAGTGATGGACTGAAGAATTTTCAATGCTCATGTCCTGTGTGACTTAACTTTTTTTTTATTTTCTTGTTTTTTTTTCTTATGATCAATAAAAAGGTGATTTGCAAATTCTGAGTTGAAAGTCATTTTTTTCACAGTAGAAATTTTTTCATGTAATTTAAATTATTACGGTCCGGTACAGGTTTAGTAAAACATAGATTAACTTAAAGTTGGCAGGGTTTGATAGTTTATTTTGCAAATCAGCACATTAATTTCACTTACAGGAATAAAAAGACATATAAATGGGGCCCAGATCTCACCCACTCGGGTCCCACAAAAAAACCCCATAGAGGGGCCATTTGTGGGCCCAGTGATATCAACCAATTGGGCCCCATAAGGGTTCTGTATGTGGCCCACTTTGGCCCCATTTATTAGAACCCATATGGGACCCATATTGGCCCCTATAATGAATACACAAATGGGCCCCACTTAGAGCCCACTATGGACCCATCATGTGCCCCTATGGGCTAACACACATGGGGCCCATGTGGAGCCGATGGACAAAATTCTATGGGCCCCACTTGGGTTGCCAATGTAGGGCCCAAGTGACAGCCCATCAAAAACCCACATGGGGCCCACATGGCAATGTTGGCTGGGGGGTTACCTGAGAGTCACCTGGCCCGAATCCCAGGCACGATTCGTCGACCGAAAATGCCTGCAGGTCCCCTACCCTCTTAACTGAGGCCAATGCAATCAGGAGTATTGTCTTTAGAGACAAGATCTTAAGCTCCGCTGACTGTAAAGGCTCAAAGGGCGCCCTCTGAAGTGCGTCAGCACCAGAGTCAAGTCCCAAGAGGGTATAAAGGGAGGACGAGGCGGATTTAATCTCCTCGCCCCCCCAGGAACCTGACGATCAGATCGTGCTTGCCTAATGAATTAACCATTAACCAGGTCATGATTGCGCTATAGCGGCAACATACACCTTGAGGGTGGAGGGAGACACCATGTCTCTGTGTTCGCACAACTGTTCCCGCGACTGGGCAAGAATCAGCCAGTCGTCGAGATAGTTGAGAAGACGAACACCACGCTCTCTCATGGGAGCAATGGCCGCCTCCGGGACTTTCGTGAAGTCACGGGGCGACAGGGACAGCCCGAAGGGCAGGACTTTGTACTGACATGCCCGTCCGTCGAAAGCAAAGCGTAGAAACGGTCTGTGTCGAGGGAGAATCAAGACAATGATGAAAGTACGCTTCCTTCAGGTCGATCGCTGCAAACCAATCCTGGGGACGGACGCACCTGAAGATGCGTTTCTGCGTTAACATTCTGAACGGCATCCTGTGGAGGGAACGGTTCAAGTAAGGCAGGACCAAGATTGGCCGTAACCCGCCGCCTTTCTTGGGTGCAATGAAGTACAGGCTGTAGAACCCGGACTTCATATCGGCTGTAGGGACCGGCTTTATCGCGTCCTTCGCCAGTAGGACAGCGGTCTCCGCCTGAAGCACGGGGGCATCCACCCACGCAATAGACGTGAAGTGAACGCCCCCGAACCTGGGCGGACGCCGGGCGAACTGAATCGCAAGCCGAGTCTGATGGTACAGATGACCCAGCGAGACGGGCTGGGGAGCGCTAGCCAGGCCCCCAGAGACCGAACAAGTGGGGCCATCGGTACCACAGACGTACCCGCAGCAGGGCAGCGAGGCGGAATGCAGGGACCCCAGGACGACATGGGAGTGGTCCGTGTAGGGGTCTGGGTCTGACACACGACCTGCATCCGCTGAGGGGGTGCACGAGTGTGGGAAGGCTGCTTGAGTGCGTTCCCACAGCCGGCACCCCCTGCTGGCGATTTGGAGAGGCACCAGAGGCTGACAAGGCATGGGAGCGTTGTACACCGCCCAGCGCACTCTCTAAATGAAGGAGGGGCTGAGCGTGGCAAGGCTTTGTGGCGTTGCACACGGTCTGCCTCACCTCCTTCCTCAGCGGGGAACAAGAGCAGAGAGCACTGTCGTCCACACACCGCTGAGAAGAGGGGAATGAGAGTGGCGAGGCTTGTAGCGTCACACACTGCCATTCTCGCCCTCTTGTGGGGAGGGGAATGAGGGCGGCGAGGCTTGTAGCGTCACACGCTGCCATTCCTGAACTCCCGAGACCCAGAGATATTGGAACTGTTCTTCTCTCTTTTTTTTTTTTATATACATATTTGTGGGTACCACTGGCTGTTTTTAACCCCAGTGGCGGAACAGAATTACTAATGGTTTTTACCCGGCCCTCCTCCGGGGGAAGAACAGTCCCAAACCAAATCCGGGTCAATGGTGTTTCTGGACATCGTCTAGCCAAGGGCCAGCGCTGTGCGCAGCTCAACCTCGGCTGAGAACTACCCTCATGCCCTAAGCAGGGCGGAGGTGGCCTGCCAGTGGCACTGCCACCCCACCGATGAGGGTAGTGAGAGAGAGGAAAACTTTATACAGATTATGGCCCTATTGGTGTTCCATATTTTGGCACCAATAGTTCCATAATGCAAAAGCCTTCCAACGCACATCCGGGAAAGGCAAGGGGCAGGCAAGGCGATTTATGCGTTGCACTATGCCTCAGCCACCCGGGAAAGCATGGCTGTCGAGCATGAATTGGATTCAGCACGAGCGCCCACTATTATAGTGGGAATCTCAGCATCATCTTCATTTTCAACACATAACAGCCCTCTCTCCGATGCAGCGATTGACATCTGTCCTCTGCTAGAGCCCCAAACGAAACGCTAGGTCCTTTTTTTATTTTATTTATTTATTTATTTATTTATTTTTTAGGACCAGCAATCCCATCTGTAAGCTACCAGCAGACATGTGAGACAGTGGGTGTGGCCGTGAGACAGCACACGGCGCGCTGAACACTCAAGCCCTTATGAAAAAGGCAAGACGAACAGCGTGCCGACGTGGCTATGCTCTCATTAGAGAGCATAGACCACCCACAAACACAGTCTCAACACGCGTAGCCACCGAGTGACGCGCGCTGAGCTGCCGTGGCAACCCGCGCTGTCACTCAGCAGCTAGACGGCACACGGCGCGCTGAACACTCAAACACTCAAACCCTCACGCGGAAGGCGAGATGACCAGCGCGTCGACGTGATCCCGTTCCCCTGAGAGAACACGGATCACCCACGAACACAGTCTCAACATGTTAATGCGAGAGGGATCGTGGCCGTCAGGACAGGAAACAACCGCATCCAGAAACGCACGAGTGGAATGACGTCTTGAAAAAGACGCAGTGTCACACCCGTGTTGCTCTTTTGTGAGGAAACGCTCTTTAAACAGTGCTGAAGCACCCAGGGGAAGACCGCGGCAACACACAGGTGGTAAGTGCAGTCCTGTGGTGCACTCACTGAAACAAACGCCCTCACCAGACCGACAGTTGCTGTGAGAACAGCA
The DNA here is from genome assembly GCF_949357685.1 of Gobio gobio. Classification (NCBI taxonomy): domain Eukaryota; kingdom Metazoa; phylum Chordata; class Actinopteri; order Cypriniformes; family Gobionidae; genus Gobio; species Gobio gobio. The sequence continues at coordinate 59,381,574 of NC_137100.1, read as the reverse complement.
GTTTGTTATGCTGATGCAGCGGTGAACATGCGGTCGCACTGATTGTGCCTTTTCGCCAACACAGAGCGTCCTTCTCGTTCTCTGGAGCATCTCTCTTGCAGATAGGCTTTCTTTTAGAAAAGCAGGCTTGCTTCATCAACGCCGTTCGGCTCCGAAGTGAATGACGTCAGTGCGATGCTCTCACTTCCTGTTTATACCCGCGGGGCGGAGCGCGAGATGCAAATCTCGCACGCCAATGGCCCATTGGCCTGTTCTCTAAATCTCGAAGCTGATAGGGGCTCTCTAAAGTGATACCAATTCGTCGGTAATACCGACGTATGTCGTAGTGACCGACTGAAAGGGAACTGTAGATCACCCACAATTTAAAATTCTGTCTTCATGTACTTTACTAAAAAATATCATGGAAGTCAATGGGCACATCAAATGTTTGGTTATCCATATTCCTCAAAATATCTTCTTTTGTCTTCAGCAGAAGAAAGAAATTCACACAGGTTTGGGACAACTTTTTGGATTAACTATCCCTTTAACCCTTGTGCACTGTTCGATTTCTGGTTACACTTGTTATGGTCCGGGTCAAATTGACCCTAATTGGATTCAATACAATTCCCCAAATATCACACTATGAAAAAACACATACAATCAGGTACAAACAATTAACTTTTAATATCAATACTTTTCACACATTACAAAGAATAAATATCTGAATTTACGATTCATAAAAATACTTTTAACCTCTTAGCAAGCGCCCCATTTTTTAGGAATTCTTTGAAAACGATATACCCAAATGAAAATGTCTGCAGCTCTTAAACCCTATGGTCTATATTCATAAACCTGGTCTTATTTTAAACTAGACACTTGAAATATTGCTACCCAAGAGTCATAATAACTCAAAGTAATATGGGAACAGAGTAATATACATGTAAATATACATGTAAGTGACTCACGTTTTTTGTTTTTTGTTTTCACTTAGGGAAAAAAATATTATAATTTAATGTTAAGAGCCTGAAAATAACTTAAATATAAAACTGAATGTCTAATCATGTCATGATTCAAATATGAGGATGATTCTCTCAGTAATGTAGCTTCTGTGAGCTTTTATGTCAAGAAAAGTCTAGGCGTCATTTCAAAAAGGCCATTTATTTCAGAACATTTGCTATTGTAAAGAGTAGTTTTTCATTCAAATAAATCTGCAATAAACTGCAATATACTACTAATTATAATGGATAAACAGTTACTGAAAAACTAAAGCAACTATTTACAGAGATTACAAAGTGTAAAAAACTCATTTAGCTGATGGGAAGCGTCAGTAACAGACTGCGCGCTCCACTGCAGTTGCGCCATTGAGAACGCGCCGACAGCGCACAAACAGTTTTCACCAAAGCCTACTTACGCAAACTGCGCAAGATAATGCCTTTTGATTGGTTACTAAGTCCATCAATCAAACCTTTGTTGGAAAGGCATTGGCTGGGCACCGAGTGCCTTTATCCAACGAAAACCATGGGCGCAATGATTGACAGCTCACCAAGCCTGTAAGGCACTTCCTCTATATGATGCATCCCAGAAGAGTCTCTGATTGAAGGAGAGAGACGAGGGTTGAACCATTGCACGTGGGAGAAGCCATTCTAGCAGGGGGAGTTTGCCAGACACGGAATAGAATCGATATTTCATTGAAAATGGACATGATTGATCACGCTAACTCAAAACTCTCTTGCAAACAACGGAGGATTTTTAGTTTTTTCCCTATTTTTTCGTTGTTTTGGATTAACAAGTGGGATGCATTTTGAAGAATGGACTCTTACACAGAGATGTATGCGGGTGTTTATTGGATTCGTCCGATCTGATCTGAACGACAGGAGATGAAAGATGAGTAACGCTGATATTATGCTAATGTTTACATGGACGGTCCTTTAGCATTTCATTTAACCCTTTCCTCTCTGGTGTATTTATTGCAAAAACAAGTTCAGAACATGAATCTTGAGTGTTTTAGCTTTCAAATGATGCATAGTTTGTGATAGTTGATTGAATATTTTGTATAAAACAAAAGTAAATAAAAGTACACACCCCCCCACTTCCGTCAACCCCCCCCCCCCCGTCCACGATCCGATGCGGGTTAAGAATTAACCACTATTTTTAAGATTGACCCTTGGGACACTTGCCATTATACATTTAGAACAATAATATCTTAGTCTAAACCTAAAGTAATCTTGACCAACTATATAGCATTTTAAAGCTTTCAGACTCAAATTTTCATATTCGGTGACTAATTTTCAAAAGAGATGACAGCAGTAGATAAATAGCGATAGATTCGTCATTTGTGATGCGGTGCCAAACTATAACGCACGCTCTGACTCTTTCCATATGTTTTTTATATGCATTTTAGAGATTTGAATTAGCCTGGCATGGCCATACTCAATTCTAGTCAGAATTTGAGTCTGGTACCGCTCCATTGAGCTTTGATTATGGGGCGTGTTTCAACCGAGCCAGGAAAGACCTCAATTGGATAGACCCACAACCAATCAGAGCAACGGAGCGACGCGTAACGTTAGTTGTCAAATGTCAACAGAACTCAACTGCAGTGTGTTGGCAAGTCCGTGTTTTTCTCCATGTCCGCGGGTTGAAGCGACCCCAATTATGTGATTATATAAACCCAGGAATGCGAATTTTAGCAGGCAACCTTGCCAAAATAACATATTTTGCCAACCAAACGGCATTTTTTTCCGGAGAACACCCCGGAAAGTAATTGTTTTGGGCTATAGTTTTGAGTAGCAATTGTGCGCGACATTGCAAAAACACTTGGAAACCCTGTCTGCACGCACGCTGGATTAAGTAACGTTACAAGAAAAAGATGAGTGTAAACGATCTTTGCCAGTAATAAAATAATTTAAGGATACACAGAGTACTTACCAACACGATCATCGTTTCTGAGAGAAATAGTGAAGGTGAATGCATATACGAACAAGTTCTCCGTTTAGGATAAGAGCAAATTCAACCCAAGAGCCTTCGATGACGTGGATGATTACGTTACTGTTTATCATCTGTCCATCATCGTCTAAAGCCCGCCCTGACAATTTCATTGGTCCGAACAGTTTCTGTTCGGGCATAATTACTCCTCTATGGAGCGAGTCCAGACCGAATTGCCCGAGCAAAAAAAATTGTGGGCGGGGCTAAATTCGGCTGGCATCCAGGCTAGATTTGAATTCAAATCAAATATTAACATTACTGCCCAAACTACTTCTGAATAGGATGTCTACTTCATAGATATTTTGAAAAGTATGAAAATATAATGTTCCGATCACTCAAACCATATATGGAAATCGAAGAGTCTACATGTCATCTAGTGGAAAACGTTGGTACTGCGCACAAAAACATCTTTTTTTTGAGATATCAACCTAAAATTTGGCACAGAATTTGTTCAGATATTTAGCTTTGATTTTCTTGAGGTTTTAGACTTAAACATGTTTTGTAAAATGTATATTTTATATAAAATATAAAAATATATATGTTATATATTTTACATGTTCATAAACTTCTATAACTTGTTTTAAACTTTACTTTTATGACTTATACAGTGATGGCCAATTTCAAAACACTGCTTCATGAAGTTGTTCATCTCAGCAAGACACTGGCACTTCAGGACTAGAGTTGAAGAGCTCTGAGATACAACAAAGTGTTTTGCATTTTGTATCTGTAAAGTTGCTTTTGAATAGCTGTCCTATATGGGTCAAATTGACCCACAAACAGCAAGAGTGTATAATATTTTGATATTCACATTTCACAACGTATCATGTTGAAACTTTGCATGCATGTTAATGACCCTAAATGAGAAAAGGTCACACAATTTCAAGAAAAACAATGTAGGTTAGATAGTATTTCAGATCAATTGAAAAAAGAAATTATAGCTCATTTTTACCATTTGAGGCATACAAAAAAATATTTCTGTATTGAAATAAATGGGGAAAAGCTATTTTTTTTAGCTTCATAGGTTAGTAAAAAAACTAAAATAACAAAATATAACCAAGAAATTTTATTATTTTATTATTACTCTACAGTTGCCATAGAACATTAAAATATGCGGCTCAAATTCACCCGTGAACATCACGAACGTAGCAGTAAATGTGTGTGTATATGTCAAAACACAGCAGCGTGTTGAAACTTTGCATGCATGTTCATGACCCTAAATGAGAAAAAGTCACAACATTTAAATTAAAAAAACATAGGTTAACTGATATTTCTGACAACTTAAAAATCAAAGTGGGTCAAATTGACCTGCAACATAACACATGGGTTAAGTCCTTTTTGCGTTTCTAACTATGCACTCTTACAGTATGCGACCAGTTGTATTTTATTATTCACGTTTAGCATTATATTCCCTGCGGTCCACAACCCTATCAGAGCAGATCATCTATTTGGGTGAAACTCTTGATCCTATAGCCTCTGCAGACCTTTCTAGTTTAAGTTTATTTAATTTCAGTTTATTTTTACAGCGCTTTTCACAGTACATATTGTTCTGCAGCAGCTTTACAAAGAATTATCCCTTCAGGACCCCAGTGAGCAGTCACATGCAACAATGGCACGAAAACCTCCCTGAGAACACTTGTGAAATTAGTGGAGAAAGCCAAAGAGACAAAGAAACAATATGTTCTGAGTTTCTGCAAAAGATGTTTGCTGGAATAGAGCATCTTTTTGAGTAGGCGGTAGGTCCTTGAGTGCTTACCACAATCACCAGCCAGTGCACCAGATGGAGCTCACAGAGCAGAGACATGACTGCCTTTGGCCACTTACAGTTCTGCTTCCTCCCATGAGGGATCCACAGGGCCCAAGGAGACCATGGACCCATTCTTGGCCCTCTGTAGTTATCTCTTGTATATTAAACTTGGGTTGAAGAATGTATTTTAACATCCAAAAATATTATGTTAATGATTAAAGGTGTAGTAAGTGATTTCTGAGAAATCACCCCAAACATACCCCATCCTTCATTGCTCCGCCCCCAAAATAGACAAACACGCACTGCAGGAGTTAATGTCTTCGCGAAAAATAAAGTGTTGATGGCATACAAAAGACAAGGAAGAACAAAAAATAAACACTCAGTACACAAGAGAATATACAAGCAAGAGTTGGTTGTAAGTCGCCAGCAGAAGGCCAGCTCCAGACAAACAATGGCACTCAAAACTGTCCTGTTACTATACCTAACTTACAACAACAGCATATCTTGATTCTGTGAAACAGCCAAATCAATGTTACTCACGTATGGCGCAGAATCAACAGAACACAACCATTTTCAGGCCTTCCCGCTATATATGGTCTCGACAGCGCTGGAAAGCTTTTCTAAAGGCGCTTTTTCACTGCATGGTATGACTCACTTAAATACCGTAAATCCTCTAATATAGGCCCGGGCCTTTATTTTACTCAAGCGCATCGCGGTCCAGGCCTTTATTGGAAGGAGGCCAGAATTAGAGGCAGGCCTCAATTTCTATTTGAGCAAATCAAACTACCAGTAGAATGACTAAAAATGAGATTTTGCGTCTATTTCAACCTATAAAATACTAGGTTCATTTATTGAAAACGTACAGTTACCATAACATTATGGTATGCATACAGAACATTAACAACAAATACCGGTAATTCAGGCTAAATTCCAGTGTAGAAATATGGTAACAAAAACGTAGCAAACATAGGCTACCGGTAGTGCATTGTAAACACTTAACCATACACAGTGATAATTAGGTTATTGATTCATAACAAAAGGCAACAGACACCTTACCGCTCCAAAGTTTAACCATTCCTGTCTCGTTTGGTTTGAAGTTATAAAAAAAAAAATCCTCCAATTCTGTTTAATCCTCGTCCTCCTCAGTTTCCTCCTCCTTTTCATCTCTCCCTGTAAACTCCTCATCACTCGCGCCAGCCTCTACAACAAGTTAATTATTGTACAGCTCCTCTTCGTCCTCCTCATGTTCCGCTGCGCGTCTGTTCTCATCCTCGCGCCGTAAACGTTAGCCTACCGGACCCGGTGACTGAAGTCTCACGTGCGAGTCAAGAGAGGTGATCAGACATCCCAACCTGAAAAAAGTCATTTCAGGGAGGTATCTCTCCTAAAATTATGTAGATCACTTTTACTATTTACATAAGCTGCTTATACTACTATTTATGTAAACTGCTTTTATTTATATTTCATTGCAACTTTAAACAGGTCTAAGGAGTTTGTTGTTTTCATGTAGCCTTGGCAACTAGCTGACCTGAAAAATATGGACATGAAATTAAACTTGTTTAACTCAACCATAACATGTTAGTTACAAACTGTAGAGCGTGCAAGATTGTCATTATGTTTATACTTTATACTTTCGTTTTTTGGGGCGCTCTCCCTCTGCCATGGCGCTCCAGTTTCTAAATACACTGAACTGATTAATTCGGTTCGGGAGAAGAGATAAAAGCCCGCCCACACTGACAATTGATTGGTTGACTTACCGAAACAAGCCAATCAGGACGCTCTCCGTCTTACATGCGCTTCATTAGGTGCACACTAGCACACACACGTAAGGTTTCTCGCTCTCTCTCCCTCTCTGCCGTGCGCGCGTGCACAGTTTGTGTCTCGCATGCGCGCTCTTGCTCGCTCGCTCTAGATTGCGGGAGAATTTTACTAATTTGCGGGCATCAGGGAGCTGCTATAAATATGCGGGAGACTTGGGATGTCTGGGTGATTGACATGACCAGTACCCTGTGGTACTTGCATGTTACTATCACATGCAAGCATAATGTTGAGGCCTGCCCAGAAAAACGTTGGTTCTAATAATAGCCCCGGCCGCTATTAGAGACCGGCCTTTATTTACCTTCGGTGACAGCGAGACCGGCCAATGTTGGAGACCCGGCCGCTAATGGAATACAGGCCAATATTAGAGGATTTACGGTAGTTACCACCTCGGTTGAGGTTCCAAGCAAGCCGTACCGATACTGAAAGTGATTTGTAAACACTGCAGAATCACTGATTGGTCAGAGAGAATCGCCACTACCAGCATCATTGGATTTGCGACACGAGACACCAAACCCGCTAGAAACAAACTTCTTCGTCTTGCAGTGAAAAACATCCACATGCCGAGAATCAAGAAAACCATTCCAGCGATATGCTCCATAGAGACAGAGCGACAAACAAGCAAAACAAAACCCACAACCAAAAACCCAGAAGTTTTTATAAGCTGTTGACCCAAAAAACGAGCGTTTAAGGACAAAAAAGTGGATACAGGCCATTGAGTCAGAGCGCGACACGTTATATTACACTGAGAACTACACCCACTTGAGGGGAACGTAATCAGCGACAGGAAATATAATATATAAAACTGACATTTGGATATTTGACTTAACAGTGACAAAATGTTTACTGCACACATACGCATACTGAGTGTCAGGATCCCAAAATGTACCTATTCTTCCTGCTGAAGTGTCACGTTTTACTGCCTTTATCCACTTTAGTCTCCTTAAACTCTCGTTTTTTTGGGTCGACAGCTTATAAAAACTTATGTCTGTGTTTTTTAGCTTGTTTGCTGTACACTTTGTCACATATCAGCTTTTAGACATTGTTCTGTTTTTTGTTATAAGTCCGAAATTACAAGAATGCAGCCTCACGCAATGCAAAGTCAATGGAGAGCGTTGGATTGCCCCCCCCCCCCCCGGTGTGGGCGTGGCCTAAATACGCTCTGTCTCTATTGCATTTGTTTGTGTCGCGTTTACAATGATGTCACGGCAGTAGAGGCGGCACAACAATAAACCGAGCCAAGCCAAGCCATGTTGAGCTGTACCACGCAGTGGAAAAGCGGCATAATATTAACATGGGTAAAGCTCTTGCCTGATCATAACTATTCTTTTTCCAGTGATATTCCTCTGAAAAAAGAGACTCTTTTGTAATGTCTCTCAGCCATCTCTCTTTCTACAGTGTTTCTTCAAATCTCTTGTTCATCATAAGTGGACACACCCCCTACTGCTGATTGGCTGCAAGTGTGTTGTGTGTATGTTGGGGTGCTCGATCCAATCCACTTTCAACAGCGTTTCTCAGACAAATTGATTAAAGCACCTTTAAAGTATTGTTCCTAAAATGAAAATTGTCATCATTTACAAACAACATTGGACCCTGTAAACTTCCATTGCATGGAGAGAAAAAAAACAGACATTTCAAAAAAATATATTTATTTTTGTTCCATAGAAGAAAGTACGTCATGCAGGTTTGGAACGACATGGGTGAGTAAATGATTTACATGGGTCAGTAAATGATGAAAAAAATGTCATTTTCTGGAATTACACTGAAACACGTTTTATTTTGAATGAATTTTGAATGAAAATTTATGAAGACTTTTCACACTGAAATTGATAATACATTTTGCAAATAATTACAAAGAAATCGCAAGTAACATTGAATTAAATATTACATTTTGAAGTAGAAAGACTAAAATAGTATTTTTTTCATAAAACATGCTCCAAAAATCTGTTTAATTTACCACTTCGAAAAATAATTTTGTACAGAGTAGACAAATTCTTTTAAGAGCTGTGCAAGAAAAACACTACTTTTTTGACAAACCATGTTCAAGGACACGCAGTTGAGACTTAAGATGGTGTAATAGTGTGAGCATCGCTGTAAGGAGTGACCCAGCTCTCTCAGACATGGATGATCAATAATTCTGAGGTCTGAGACATTTTCAAGTGTTTTAGCTTTCCAGGTAGAAGGACCACTGAATTATGAATGTGTCACACCTCCATGTAGATTAAAAACTGGAAAATTGATACACTTTAGATCATGTAATCTCTTTTTTATTTTTATTTTGCCAGGCTGAGTTAATGAAACGGAGACAAAACAATCAATTATGGCTGCATTGTTTGTCCTTCAGAGTGTCCACATTAATACGTTTTCAATCGTGTTTCTTTCACACACACATGTCTCTTTGACCTCCACCACTGTACCAAACATAACAGCGGTCCTGTGACTTTCAGCATTTAGTAAGGATCCTACTGCATGTATGTATGTATTGACCGGTGTTAGTCCAATTCTAATTCCAGGAAAAATCAATATGGACAGAAGGTATATATTGATTTGTATGAAAGAACAAATGTGTGATTCTCACAAATAAATGTATGGGTCACTTCTAAAATAATAATAATAATAATAATAATAATAATGAAAAAGAAAAAAAAGAAATTATATTGCAAAGAAAATTAATCATGTTTAAATTGTGATATTTCTATGACAATTAAACATATTTTCCTGAACTGTAATGTGAAATAAATGTTTATTTTAAAAAAAAAGATACATATACATATAGCCTACTTCAATTTATTTATATGCATGTCATTTTTTTTCTTTGTATTACATTGAGAGATTTTTTTTCAGTAGTTATTCAAAAATGTAATTTAAGATGTGTTTAATTGGCATGCAAATAATATAATAATGAAAACAATGAAATGTAACCCAGTATGATTTTGTGATTATTTAAAGGGGCTAGAATTCAGAAAACATTGTTATTAGCGACACCGGTGGTCATTAAGTGAACTGCAGCCGGCAACTTATTGCTTCTTTTCTCACTTTTGTTAAAAAAAATTACACTGTTATGATAGTTTTAATTATTTGAGACTATAGACTATATGTATCTGACTTTGTGACACTATAGTTGGAATTAATCCCATTTCTTTGCATGACACATTGACATTATAGTACAGAATGGCTTTTTTCGGCATTATCCTGAACATTGTATAAGAATTAATTTCACGCGTCATTAAATGGAAGACAGGTTTTCGGGAGCGCGCACAAGCGTAACATCCTTAAGGCCTGTGCACACCGGGAAGAATATCGTGCGCGATTATTGGCAGCGGCTCATTTAGCGTCTTTGTGTTCACACCCAAGCAATTTTCACCCGCGATGCGCCAAGTGAACGTGCAAAATCAGTAGATGGCGCTCCCGGTACACAAGGTGGTGCTGCGCCACTTTAGGCTTCTGACACTCACTTATCACACAGAAGAAGACGAAGAGAGACAGTACGTGCCATAGATATACATAAACACATTTTCTTGATTTACCCCGAAAGAATGAAAGTGAAATGTGACAACATGCCCCATAGGTGGGGTGCATTGTAACATGTGGTGGGGCACATTGTAACATGACCAAATGACAGCTTAAAATGTTACCTGATATAATCAAAAAAATATCCAAGACGAACTAAAATATTTTGTCAACAAAATACAATTATTGACTTTTTAAAATAAAATAATGCCATTTTTTAATCAATAAAAATATAAGCATTTTTGAGTTTGACTACAAACAAATCACTAAATACAGCTATACATCATAATTCAAAACATAATAATAATGAATAATTTCTGAACATTAACTCTCAGACATTATTCACCCTTTTCTCATGGTTTCTCAAAAGAATTCATAAAAGTATAGAATATAATGGCATATTTCTAATAGGGGCTCATTGTAACGCAGTGTTACAACGCACCCCACCTGCACAACTGGGATTTAAATCACGGCTCGTGTCTTCTGCTGGTTAGATCAGCATTAAAGAACGATCTCAACTGTTAAATAACATAAGATTAAAATATTATCAGATTTGTCTTTTTTCAAATAAACACAAAAAACAGAAATGAAAACTAAACTTAAGTTAGAAATTTACTTTTGCTATGGTTAAATAAATGTTCAGTGATATCTTTCAGAGATTTTTTAATTTTGGCGCTATTATTTCTCTAAATAGTGTTGATATGGCAACTAAATACACTAAGTTTCGTCATTCTGGCATGTGTGGAAAGGGTTAAAACATACGTGTTACAACTAACCCTGCTTTAGGTTGTGCCCCGCGCTGCCCTACTTATGAATAATCATTCATAGTTTGTTCAAGCATCCACAATTATAGCCACGTTAATCTCGTTTGTAAGAAACCAAACCATTTGTAAATCCGTCAAGATTTTTAGCGAGATAAGAGTATTTGTGTTCGTGCAGATCACTCGCCTTACATCAAGTACCACAGAGCCCGCCAGAAAGCTTGCCTGTGACAAGATGGCCGCCGGTGATGTTGTTATTATGTATATCAATGGTACGTGCTTGCCAAAACCCTTCACACACTTTTTGCTAACTTTTGCGCGTCGGTGTGCACACTCACATTGTTTAGTCACAAGGCGTTAAACATTGGCGATAAACGCGCATGAAAATCGTCCCGGTGTGAACAGGCCCTAAGATGCTAATTTTTTTTATTAATGAACCTCCTTTACACATAAGCCCTTAAAGAGTATAACAAATCTTCCTCTTTAAAGGAAAACTCCACTTTTTTTTTTTTAAATAGGCCCATGCTAAGCTATGCTAAAAGTGCTACCGCCAGACCCAGACATCGGCTGAATGGATTCGAAAACGATAAAACTCAACTGTTTAACTCTAGGGGAGTTGGAAAATGAGCCTATTTTCAAAAAAAGTGGAGTGCTCCTTTAAGACTCACGTAAGACATGAAATAATATTGTTAGGGTTAAGACTTTCCGTGTGGCTAAAAGAAAAGCTGAATTAATATTTTTCATGAGCTTGTGAGGCAGCATTGTGAAATTGCCTTTTCTGTGGGGTGCTCTTCAATCATGGCCAACTCACACTCACAACAGGCCCCTCTCTGGCCAGAGAGAGGAATAATGTGTGGATGTGTTCGCTTGCTTTGAAGGCTGATGGTCAAAGAGATATTGTAGTGCACTGGGAAAGACAAATGATCTTTTTCCTGAGATATAGGCCCTCCTATGAGTTGAGTAAGCACAAAAGGACAAAATGAAAGTTTCTAGTTGGACAGAAAAATGTTTGTGTAGTTTACAGGCCACATCAAACTGTCCAATTACACTGTATTCACAGTCACAATGACCTGGAAGATTTGTAACTTTTTTTATCTACCTTTCTTGTTGCTTGCGATTTCTAAATTACAGTGTTTGGGGTGATGCATAACAAGTAACGCAGGTTATGTAATCAGATTACTTTGTTTCAATCAACAAGTAAATGCATACTTTTAAATTTACCAAAAAAATACCTGAGCTAATACACTGTTTTTCAATCTGTCGACTGACAGCTCTCCTGTCCCCATGTTGAGAGAAATCGTGAGTAAGTGCAGAGGCCTTGTGTGCGCTGTGTAAATATGATGGTTAGTGTAGTCCTAGACTAAATGTGAGCAGGCATTTTCTCATTTTACCTGCACAAAAACAGATTCAGTATTGCTCAAAGTGAATAAAAACTGTGAAGTGCAAACTATTACGCAAACCTTCAATAATTAAAATGTTATGTACGGATTGCCGTACGCATCGATTTACGATGAAAGAGTAACCCTTGACGTATTTTAATTAAAATTAACCCCCTGGAGCCATGTGGAGCAGTTGTATGATGGATAGATGCACTTTTATGGACTTCAAAAATGACCCATCAAGTCAATGCCATTATAATGCTTGGATTAGCCAAGACTTTTCTAATATTACTCAGGTTGCATTCGTCTGAAAGAAGAATGTCATATACACCTAGAATGAGTAAATCATGGGCTACTTTTCATTTTTCGGCGAACTAACCCTTTAATGTAAATGATAATGGTGCAAACACTGTATTGTGGCAAAATAATTTTGACACTAGGTGTTTGTTTAGCTTCCAATAAATTGATAATTCGCAAACTTATTATTGTTTTAGATATGAAGCAATAGTGCCTAACTAGTGGAATGAATGCCATGAGAGAGTGACTATGCAGTGTCATTAATTATACATGGCTTGTCTTTGCAATGCTTCTCTATGTCTGATTGACCAGACCCACCAGTAATGACAGCGGAGGTCACCGTATCGACTTCTGACTCTATCCTGGTGCGCACTGATATTCCCAAAAGCCCTCCAGCATTTTAAAGTTATTCTGATTGATTCGCTTCACCATTTTCAATGTTGTGGTTATTATTCCACAGCAGGATTTGGGAAAGAGAAAGAACAGGAGAATGAGAGAGTATAAAAGCTGGTAAAGAGAAAGTGGTGCAGGAAACACGAGTGTAACCATGTTTAGACCTTCTTTTTTTGTCGCACTTTTCTTTGAAACCATTGAAAGTAAAACTTTATGAAACTTTTGCACCCCAACCAGCTTAGTCTGATATATGAGTATTGTAGCTGGATTTCTTTTTTACATTTACAGTATTCATTTAGCAGATGACATGAGATATGAAGTTATTTTTATTGATTTTTCTTTTTCTTTTGTATAACTTTTACTGTTAAATAAAACAAAAAAAAAACAGGGTTTATTCACAGGGTTTGTTTATTCAACAAAATAATAAGTTATATTAATAAATATCCTGACGCGTTCAAGCTTTATAATGGCAGTGAAAAGGGCTCAAAAAGTGCATCTATCCATTATAAACTTACTCCACACGGCTCCGGGGGGTTAATAAAGGCCTTCTGAAGCGAATCGAAGTGTTTGTGTAAGAAAAATATCCATATTTAAAACTTTATAAAGAAAATTATCTAGCTTCTGCCAGACTGCCTTCAGTATTCAACTTATGCAGAAAGTGTAACGCCTCTAGCAATTCAAAATGCTTACGCTTCGTCCGACATCCTATGTCTCGTCCAGGGACGTCACTAGGATTGGAAGACAGGGGGGGCTTAGCCCCCAGGGTATTTGTAATTTGCGTTTGCAAAATCTTTGCACTCACATCTAGAGCTACACTTATGTCAACCAGTCAAGAAACCAAGATGTTAACAAGTAAAATGTGACAGAAATCCTCTTCTTCCATTTCTACTCTGTTAAAGAAAAGTTACTGTAATGTTAGCTTTTAGACACATCAAAGCAGCATGGGGGAATTTACTTAGGCCAGACTTTGCTCCTGATGAGTTACTATAAACAATGAAAATGCTATCTGTCTGCTCATGTACATGATAAAGTAATAGCACACAATATCTAATTCCTCTCTATATAAGTTGTCCACAGAATGCTATTTAATTACACAGAACTGCATGTATTCAACCCATTTGAGCTAAAATACAAATATACAGCTAAACCTAAATTGAGCTAAACCTATAAATGCCACAGCTGTACAATTTTCACACCCTATACTAAATTTACCCTATAGCCTACAATAGCCTAATGACATAACATTATTTAATATTTGAATCACAGCTTATATAGTGTTTTGACGTCGACAACCCAAGTGCATTTTACCTCAAACTTGTGACTAGTTAACTTTCTAAAGTAGCAATCGCTTTCTCGGGTCGACATTAACACTGACAAAATGATATCCTGAATTAAAAATATTTTTATACCACTTTTTAATGTGTGATTGTGTAAATGTGTTCACGAGATACCAACCTTTCGTGAACTTGCTAGTTTCAACGTCAAACACTCGCACGGAGGGGATGGGCTGTGTGTGTGTGTGTGTGGGGCGCGGCGTGCGTGAGTGAGAGACGCAGGGAAAGGAAATGCAGCTGAACGTTATTTGCTCTATGAAAGACATTGCTAAAGACGACAGCTAAGGACATTTTAATCTATAATTTTATTTTAGTTAGTTTTGCCAAACACACATTACAGATTTGGTTAGATATATCGTTTTTTTTGTAATGCCTCTGGGTTTTTTTTTATTTCAGTTAACGACAACCCACCGAGTTTTAGTTTTTAACGATTATAACCTTGGTAACGACGAGAGGAGATGGATCCTCGAGTCCAGGCAGTAACTTGCAGTAGCGCTCCGGTCTGCAACGCTCTGAAAGCTGCCACAGTTCACACCAATGCAAGGAGACGCGGTGCATCATCTTGATAGCACAATTCGTACTTCTGTCCAACTTCCGACTTTTCGGCTATTTTTTTGTAACTGGATATTTATAATTTGTTGCGTCTAAATATGAATGAGGATACAGTTATTGGTAAATCAAATTGTTATTGTTGTTCTTATTATCATTTAGGGGGGCTTAGGAACATTTTGGGGTAGCTTCAGCCCCCCTAAAATAGGCCTAACGACGTCCCTGGTCTCGTCAGTTACACTTTTTTGTAAGTTGAATACGGAAGGCGGTCAGGCGGAAGCTAGATATTTTTTTCAATGGACCGGAGCCAATAATAGCCGCTTTTCTACTGTCGGGCCAAACTGTTTTCTATACTTAACCTTTCCATTCCATGCCGATACAGGCCAGCCGGTACTGATATGGTTTAATTTTAGCCAACAGTGCTGAGAATTCCGGGCCAACGACCGTCATACCATTCCTAACCGTTCTCTTAGAACCGCTTTGCCCGACAGTGGAAAAATGCCTAATTATTCTGTGTATATTACGGTTACCACACAAGACATTGTTCAGATGTTGCATTTCAATTTACATTCCTTAAAATGCTCTTGTGTGTAGGCTACGACTAATTTCTTATCTCATCCCACACCCCTGTTGCTAATCCCAAAATGTAATTTTAGAGCTAGTAACGGAGGCTTCAGCCATTGATAGCAGTCTAAAGGCCCTTTCACACTGGACGCGTAACGAAAAAGCGAAGCGGAAAAACGAATATTTTGTGTGCGAATAGTTTGCGTCAAAACCATTCACATTAGCCGCGACGCGAGTTTGCGACATCTGACATTTCAGAGCTCCAACATTCCAAAACATTTGCGGCGACAGCTGAGAAAACATGGACACTTCCTAATTCAGTGAAGACCAGCTTTTAATTTTATTTAAAAGACCGAAAAGAAGATATTGGGTGCCCCCAGTCTTAAAGAACAGAGAGTCTGAAGGGGAGTATGCTAATCTTGTACAGGAGCTAAAATTTCAACCTGATCTCACAGAATTCCGTGAAATGAACACGGGCCCCTTACCTCAAAATCTGTGGCAGTTTCACGGAATCGCCGAAAATTCCGTGATGGGTCCACGGAAGTGATGCCTATGTAAATCAGTGACAGTATACAGACGCGTTGGGCATGGTTATCGTCATGAAACTAGGATTTTTGCTATTATGACATGGAGTGTGATTCTCGATTTAATCAGCCAGCATCATTTTATTTACAATTATTTTCATTTTTTACAGTATTTAGACACGTTTTGAACACGTAACCCAATCCCTTCCCTAAACCTACCCATTTGTGTATTATAAAAAACAGGATATAACAGGCAGATACGACTGCAGGCACAATTTATTCAAAACGTACAAATATTCCAAGTGTTCCGAGGCCAAATGATTAATTTGTGTGAAGAAAATCCCCAAAAGCGATCAGCACCCATACGGAAATGTAATATATGTACATATATGAAATATACATATTAAATATATCCACATAGAAAGTGAAAACATTTATGTACATATATATCTGCCCATATATAAAACCTATTAGAAAATGGAACAATTTCATATATTGACATATAAAACTAGCCCATATATTTTATGTATGTATAATACAGTATTTTATATATATGTCACATATATAATTATCAATATACATGACATATATTTCTTTGTATATATGTTCAATATACAAACTACACATATATGCATAGCCTATTGCTTGCATACATGTTACATATATGTCCCTAATATGTTTTTATATAGTCTTATTATATATTTTACATTTAAAATGAAATATATAAAATATATTTTTGATAAATGTATATGGAATATATAAATGACTATATATATATATATATATATATATATATATATATATATATACAGTGTGCACATATATTTTAAATATATGTTATGTTCTTATATTATGTATATCAATTGCTAAATATTTTGAATTAATGGTGTAAACTAAACAAATGTGAAAAAACATGCTTTCATTAATTTCATACATATTTTTTAAATATAGGTTATGGATGTGTACTTACACACTTGCAATGCAATACATATGACATGCCTAAGCCTTAAATGTTAAACGGTGCAGTTAGCAAAAAATAAGTAATACAGTAAAACATTTAAACTTTATTAAAACAGTTTTAATATAAAAAGAAAAATTAAGCTGCGCAAAATTAGAAAACTACTGAACACACAACTTTATTATAAATAAATACAATATTACAACAAAACAAGTAACAAATAAAACAGCACAGAACATGAAAATCCACCAACAAGTATATGATACAGCCTGTAGTTTTTTTAAGTTAGAGTCTTTTTGGATGTCCTCAGCTCAGTGATCTTTTGATTTATAGCTACCCCTAGTTGGTCCCTGGTGGTTCCAGGAAATTTCTGGATCACCGATCACGGTTGTTCAATTATGTTATGCACTGTTGAATGTGAAATATCCAAATCTCTTCCTATCTTTCTTTGAGGAACATTGTTTTCAAACATTTCAATAATTTTCTCACGTATTTGTTGGCAAACTGGCGATCCTCGGCCCATCTTTGCTCCTGAAGGATTAGACCTTTCTTGGGTGCTGCTTTTGTACCAAATCATAATTACAATCACCTGTTGACATCACCTGTTTCAAATCACATTATTATTTAACCATTTTACCTCATTACTAGCCCTAAATTGCTCCTGTCACAACTTTTTTTGAAATGTGTTGCAGGTCTGAATGACATGAAGTTGACCAGACAAAACATGAAATATTTTGTGTTCATATTGTCTGCAATGAAATACAAGTCAAAGTAAATTTAGAAATCACTTTTTTTTTTTTTTTGCGTTTTCCATACTGTCCCAACTTTTTCTGATTTGGGGTTGTATATATGTATATAAAAAAACTTTTTTAATGAAATGTGGATTGTGTAGACTTGTTAAAAGTTCAAGCTGTTCAAATAAGGAAAAGAAGGAACGAATTAATAAGGAAACCATAGGCATATAAAATGTATGAATGTTGTTTAAATAAATGGGTGTGACCGGTCTGGATCGTCGATCTGCGTTGTGTTTTGTTGGCAATTAAAGTAGACCGGACAACAGAAATTCCTCAGACCAATTTTTATAGGGCTCGGGCGCTGCGTTGCATTCTGGGTCGTGGCGGCCATGTTGATGGCCTCGCGAATGTAAACATACAGCAAATCGAACGAGGAAAAGCAGAGTTGGGAGAAAGAAAAACTATGTTAAAATCCCGAAAAGGATGTGGAATTTACCGGGATACGTTAAATAGGGAAGCCAGGGACCGGTATATGGACAAAAGCGGAACTATTAACGGTTTGGATTCATATGAAATTTGCAGTTCACAAATGGATGGGTTCAGGAGCTGCAGATCATGAAGCCTATGTAACGTTAACCTTTTACCTTGAAGCATTCTGCACCGTTCTGTGTTCTCAGGTTGCACTACTTGCAAATAAACACTGAAAAATATCTGATTGTGTGACACTTCTTGCTTTAGCACATTATACGGTTATTGCGATTGTGTGACACTTCTTGCTTTTGCACATTATATGGTTATTGTGATTGTGTGACACTTCTTGCTTTTGCACATTATACGGATTTAAGTATATTTATTGTGAAGATTGTGGGTATGGATGCAACAGACACTTAAAGGGTTAGTTCACCCAAAAATGAAAATTCTGTCATTAATTACTCACCCTCATGTCGTTGGACACCCGTAAGACCTCCGTTCATATTCGGAACACAAATGAAGATATTTTAGTTGAAAGCTGATGGCTGAGAAAGGCTTCACACAGGCCTCCATTGGCATTCAGTACATTGACACTTCCAAGATCCATGAAAGGCACTTAAAACGTTGTTACAAAGTCTATCTCACCACAGTGGCTCTACAATAATCATACAATGCGACGAAAATAGTTTTTGTGCGCAAAAAAAAATCAAAATAACACCTTTATCCAACTTGTTCTCGACTTCCGTGTGTGCCTCCACGACGCATGCGCGAGAATATGACGTAGCGCCGGTGTTCGGGAATCGATGAAATACACACTTAAGCCCCATTTGAGCACTACGCCGAGACCTAAAGCACGATCAATGTAGAATCCAACAGCTTAGACACGCGCGTCTTCCTCTGCTCGTAAACAAATCGCTTCTGGGTCATATGTCCGAACGCCGGATCTGCGTCATATTCTCGCGCATGCGTCGTGGAGGCATACACGGAAGTCGAGAACAAGTTGGATAAAGGTGTTATTTTGATTTTTTTTTGCGCACAAAAACTATTGTCGTCGCATTGTATGATTATTGTAGAGCCACTGTGGTGAGATAGACTTTGTAACGACGTTTTAAGTGCCTTTCATGGATCTTGGAAGTGTCAATGTACTGAATGCCAATGGAGGCCTGTGTGAAGCCTTTCTCAGCATCAGCTTTCAACTAAAATATCTTCATTTGTGTTCCGAATATGAACGGAGGTCTTACGGGTGTCCAACGACATGAGGGTGAGTAATTAATGACAGAATTTTCATTTTTGGGTGAACTAACCCTTTAAGGCTGTATTTAATGCACATTTATTTCAGCACAACGCTAGGGCTCATGTTTGTCAGAGCACAACATACAGACACAATCTTATAGAGGAATGTCATGTCTTCGTCCTTGCTTGGCAACACCATGTGAATCGTTACTTTCTGACAAAATAGTGTACTTGTTGCGGACGGTTACAATCACCCTTTCCACGTGAATTCGGAGGTGGGCATTTTTTCTTGTGCTCCCCACATCTCTTGCATCCAGCTGACAGCGTCCTTTTGTGAAAGCAGGGATCTTTACCTCGGTACACTTAAGTCCCACACTGTCCTTTATGTCAAAGCCGCGATCAGCCAACACCATATCCCCAGGTAACAGTTTGTCTTACAGCCGCGATCCAAGCGAGCCGACGACTCTTTGTTACCTCGGATACTTGGTCTCCGTGGTTGCGTCTCCAAGCAGGAAAGCGGTGGAAAGTTAATCCATTTTCGACCTTTTTCCCATGGCGATTATGTGATGCAGTGTTACACCCCACAATGCAGCAACGGTTTACCATGGTTTCCAATAATAACGCCAAATTAAGACACACGACTGAGAGGGAGCACGTCTATAAACAGTGCGCAGTAGTCCGAGTAGCAGCAAATGAGGCCATCAACATGGCCGCCACGCAAAGTAATGACGTCAGACGCCCGAGCCCTATTCTGGGTGAATAAAAAAACGACACGTTGTGAAAAAGAGGCCTTCACCGTTTCACCATTGGCCTTTCCCCAGCCGCGCTTACCGCGAACTGAACTTCATATTACAATTTTCAGATTGCATATGACCAGATCAACAATATTTAACATTTTTCTTAAATTCAAAACAATATTATCAAAAACATGGATGTAAAACATACCTGGGTGAATAAAAAAAGACACGTGAAAAAGAGGCCTTCACCGTTTCAACATTGGCCTGTCAGTCAAAACGGATAATTTTAGCCACAGATCTTGGTAAAACACATTTTCAAAACGAATACATATGTTCCATTAGCCTTCAACAAGATTAAACTCCATTTCTAGCACAAAAATAGATATTTAATGGCAAGAAAAAACTAATTTTTTGCTTCTTAGAGAGAGCTCAAACAAACCTCACCTTTCCCCATCCTCGCTTACCGCGAACTGAAGGAAAGCAAACCGGAACTCATTTCTTAAAGGGGACACGTACCATATTCAACAATTACAACAAACACTTTAGAAATGCATATAGAAACATAGAATACAATACAAATATAAAAAAATGATGGCGCATTTCCGGCAAAATCCAGCAAAACACTCCACTCATGAACCGCTCACTCACCGGTAAAACTACGTTCACTCATATCCCACTCCGACATGACTTGCTATAATTGTTGCAGCCATTAAGGTATTTATTTTTATATTTATGTTTAAATATTATAATGTGGTTTTTTTATGTCTATGTTGTCGATCTGTCTATCTATGTTGATTATGAAAAGTGAACAGCATGAGATAGGACACATCATAAGATGAATGGAGTTGATCAGACATGATTCATTGACGACTTCATTAAGTTTTGTTTTGGATAAATTGTATCTTAATTTTAATCAATGTTTCATCAGCCAATTGGGGCATTCTGGGTTGAGCGAGCGGAGATTAATTGGTCAGTATTATTAAATTGCAGACAAAGATTTTGGATAGCTAGGTTGGTGTGGTAGAGGGCCCAACATCATTTTCTTTCATAGGGCCCAAAATTGCTAGCGGCGCCCCTGCCTGGCAAAGGTTAATGTTGATTGAATAGCTAATGACATCAACTGGACATTTCGTGACCTTTGTTTCCTTGTATGTGATTGGGTTAAGCCTTTTCTGTCGCTGCGAGTGTTAAAAAAAATCGACATCAAAACGAACGAAAAAAACAAACATTGTTTTTTCGCCACTGCACATTCGCGTTCGATGTGGAAGCAGTCATTACACAAACAGCTAATAAAATAATAAAACCATTGCTCAAATTATTCGCGCGTCAAAATCGCGTCCAGTGTGAAAGGACCTTAATGCAGTTATTAGAGAGAGAGAAATTAAGCATGAGTAAATTGTGTCTGTGCGTCTCTCAACAGTGTTCGACAGCGGCATCTCTAATAGCGAAACTGTAATGCTGCGTCCCAATTCGTCTACTTATACTACGACCTGAAAATATGTACTCTTTTTGTGAAGAAAAAGTACATACTTTTGAGTGTGTAGCAGAAGAGTATGCAAGCTTTGGGACATACTACTTCGTCATCTTTAATGGACTCTGTCACTTAGTTACGTGCGTCCCATCACGGTTTAAACTGCCCTGTCAATCATCGTCACAGTTCAAATCCTCCACATTCAATTTAATTTCCTACCGTATTGGAGAGAAGTGTAGACGCACTTTGATCTGCCATTTGTGGGTCTTTAATGCAGAGACTCTCCTCATGTGTTTGCATTTTAAATATAATGATGCATTTAAAAGTTAATGTCTAAACGTATCTGTACAAAAGTTCAAAATGCTGCTGCAGGTGAAATATAATGTGGATAACATTGAATAAATATCTTTTCCTCAGGTTAAATAGTCATAATTGATCACTCAATCCACTTTATCTAAACATCTCTACTTAACCGTCGGACTCGCACATCCATCATGTTTGTAGTTTTTTAACACTTTTTATCCGCATTTGTAGTTCTTTTTATCCATGTTCGAGTGCGCTTCGATCTGCACTTCGAATTCTGACCCGAAAAAGTAGACCATCCGACCATCTTTGGAATACTCTTTTCAACATACTACGATTTAGGACATACTAATTCTATTTTCGAATACTATTTAGGACGGATAGCATGCGAATTGGGACGCAGCATAAGTTTATCTGGTCCAAAAACAGCGGCGTTATTACCTCGCTAGTGAGAAATGACAATAGTGCTAAACTATTTTAAGTCATCAAAGCAGTGCTGACAACACGTTTCTGTGTGAGTGTGTGTCCATACTGTATGTGTGTGCATTTAAGTGGGAGAGAACGGGAGAATTTTATCCTATTGTTTACTACATTTACTGGCTTGGTCAGTGTCATTGTGGGTTTTGGTTCTTTTGCTGTTGTTGGCTGTTTGAAGTAACTAAAATCATTTGGCGAATGGATATGGACATGTGATGTGGTTAAAACATGCCTAGAACTACTTTAGCTGTGCGTTTCCCTGAAAATAATTGCACACCTTAGAACGTTCATCAACCAATCAGATTCAAGCATTCAACAGCCCCGTAGTATATCAATTAATATCATTAAATTGTTGTTTCTTAAAGAAATTTTCAACTAAATAAAAAACCTGTTCATTCATACTCATGTTGTTCTGACCCAATATTATTGTATTTTTACTGTTAAACAAAAATAGTGATTTTAGGCAGAATGTCTGAGCTGTTTTTTACATTCAATGTATGTGGATTATAAGCTCAAAAAATGTGAGTGTGACTCTTGCTCTATCCAAGTCTTTTACAGCTATATGCAATAGCTTTGTGTGATGAACAGACCAAAATATAACATGTTTTTCACTGATAATCTGTACTTTCCCCCTCAAATCTAATTTGCTCTTGTTTAATTCACCTTTAAATCCGTTAACAGCAAATGCCGTCGGTTCTGACCAGTGAATGCATGAAAGATGCAATGGTGATATTTGAAAGCTACTGCAGATGAGAAGATCAGTACTTCAGAAGCATTTAAAATCGGCATAAAAGATCTGCCACTGAGTGTAATTAAGTCTTATTGGCAAACAAAAAGCTCAAAAATATTTGCGTTTTCATCTTCTAGACTGAGAAAACGTTCTGTCCAGCGTTCTGATATTCTCTGTCATCCTCCATCTCTCTTTGCTCATCTTTTTAAAGAGGATCAAGTACCACGACACAAAGCCATTAAAAAAAAAAAAAAAAAGTTGTCAGGAGATTCTATCTCACAAGAACCACCATCCCTGACAGAAAAGTCTTCGCAGTGCTCTTCAAAGTCGGCTTGTAAACTCATTTGTGCACTACTGATAACATGTGGATTTGGGGATGTAATTTGATATTTTCATTTGACCCCTGATCCCGAACAGACCTCGAACGCTTAGAGCGCTTGGCGTTTCAATTGCGTTCTCTTTCTTTTCAACCCCTCTTTTCAACGTAAACAGCTGATGTAATTCAACAAGTCTTAAGTAATCCCCCAAAAGCAGTGTTTTTTATTTAAGCCCAGCGGTGGGGTTATCTGTGATTCATAGTCGGGCGGCGGCGAGGTGCTTCTTCAATTTAGTTCCTGTGAATTGGCTAGCCATTGGAGATCATTTTCTGGCTAATGTTGTGCTTCCTGGAACTGATGGCTGTAAATTGCTCAGAGGCAGAAATGGTTATCACCCCAGCACCTCCCCAGGGGACAAAAGAGACAGGGTTGGTCGTGATGGTTAAATTATACAGTGCACTGACTTGTTCGCATTGTGAAAGGACGATTTGGCTGCGGAAACGCCACTTATGCCTAGTCGGGAAGTTGAAGTGCTTCACGGGGGAAAAAGTCACAAACTAGGCTTGAATGACTTTGCAATAGTGCCATTACTTGGTAGTACTTTATTTACATGTCAGAGCAAATATCCAAGATTTTCCATGACTTTTCCGGTCATTCAGATTACTGAAGATTTTTAAATAATGTTTTGATACTGATTGCACTCACAGAGAGAAATATCTACCCAATGAAATATTTAAGTTAAGATATTGAATGGTAGTATATTGCTAGGTTGTAACTGATTACATGGCTTGGTCAGTTGGGGACACTACATTTTCAACTAAATATCCAAATAAATCTGATTACGTAAACTAAATGAACCATATAAACTAAATTACTGATCTGCCCACATTGTCACTGTATGATAGTTGAAATTAGCTAGATGACATCACGGTTTTCTCCGTAGGGGCTGTACGGCCGAATAAAATAAAATTAGCCTTTCAGTTACACTATGCATGAGATGAATAATTATGCAAATTACTAAACACTTCTGATATGTGAAACACTGTCTTCATCATATCCAGTGATCTTGACTAATTATTGATCTGGACCAAAATATTTTAAGCCTGGAAAACTTTGAATGTGTAATGCCATTGCTGATTTCATGTCTATTATTGTTTGTTCATGTAATGCAGGGATTCCCAAACTTTTTGTCAGACAAACCCTTTGAGCTAAAATATTTACTTGGAGACCCATGCGATTTTACGTTAATATTTAAATAATTTTACAACACATTTGCATGTTCACGGTTCTCTGATGTCGGATAATGGTCACATTGACTTAAATTATTGATTTTAATTAGTGGTGTAAAGTAACGAATTACAAATACTCTCGTTACTGTAATTGAGAAGTTTTTCTCAGGAATTGTACTTTATTAAGTAGTTTAAAACAGTGTACTTTTACTTTTACTTGAGTACATTTTTAAGTGCTGTATCGGTACTCTTACTTGCGCTATTTTCCCTAAACCTGCCGTCACTACATTGTTAATTTTTTTCCCTGTCAACGTGATTGGCTAAGACGAATAATCAGTCCTGTGAGTCCATGCGTCACGCGTGGGACTCCCGTCAAATCAACCATGATAGCGAGTCGCGACCAGCCTAGAGTGACACGCGCTTTATGAAAGGGGGTTGTTGCTGATTACTGTATGATGACTGAAATCGTGAAATTGCCTTAAACAATTACTAATCATTGACTGCAGAATATTACTTTTTCTAATACATGCACAAATTATACGTATTCTGTTAGCGCTGCACGAGCTTGCGGTGCCATCTGATGGAAACACTTAATTTAGCTTGATTGTTTGCCAGGCTTCAAAGTGCATTAGGCATTAACCGATCGTCACTGGTAGATTTGTGTCCCTTACATCGATTTCGCTCAGCATGTAAACGCATTAAACTGCTTTCTGTCGGCTTATTGAACTGCATATTTTAATCTCATATGTTCTCACCAAGCGGCAACCTCCCGCAGTTTCTCTTGAAGCCAATACGGAAGTGCCTCAAACTGCAATTCATCGACTGGCGGCTAGGGACAGGATCCAGAAGGGAGCAGAATCTCATTGAGCCCCATGTAAAAATGGCCAACTTTAGAGCAGAATAAAACATGTTTAGAGCCTGGTACAAATTGTGCTTTTGGTCTATACGGCTCATTTTGCCCTTCATGACAACTGTGAGGGGGGTGAATTTTTTTATAACTCATTTGTTTACATTATATAAAGCCTTAAAATTCTGCATAATTAAGGGCGTGGCCATTTCGAGTGACAGGTGGATAGCCATTTATCTGCTGTCTGTTAGTCATCGTGTCACTTAAGCTCCGCCCACGTCCCGCCTTTTTGCCCATTTTCTGTTATCCGGGAGTGACGCGCGATGACGCGCTGCCAAGATGGCTCGTCCCTACTTTGTGCTTCAGAACGGCTCATCAGAATCCTATGGGTGACGTCACGGACACTACGTCCATATTTTTTTACAGTCTATGGTTCTCACATGACGATTTAAAATTGTAGGCTATATAGCAAATAACTTTCATATACATCAGACTTTCATTTTTTAATTGCAAGCAAAAATAATCAGTGTTGAAAATTTTGAGTTAATCGATTCTGATTTCTGAAGTGTATTCTTTTTACAGAGAAAGCATCCATTGAAATTAAAGCAGTACATGCGTCTTGAAAAGAAAGAACTCTTGTCAATTTTTTTTTTACGTAAAATTGTTAATGTACAACGCTTTGCAACCTTTTTAATTAACCGCAAGAAAACCTGTACAGAATGGTTGTCATAAATGTTACCAGATTATTGGTTGCTTTCTCAAATATAACATGGCTGTATTTTTAGTGCTAGCAGTCAAAAATAAAACTTGGAGAAATATTGAAATACTGAAATACTGTTGGTGATCTCATGTTTTTTGGTCTTACTGAGAATCATCCATAAAAGAGTAAGCTACATTTTTAATTTGCAGGGTATAAGGTGGAATAACATTCATAGCATAATACTCACTACTCACTACTCTTGAGTACTTTTAAAAGAGCTACTTTTTACTCCTACTTTGAGTAGTATTTAAGACAGGTACTTTTACTCTACTAGCACTACATTTTTGACAAGTAACAGTACTTTTACTTGAGTATGCTTTTTCAGTACTCTTTCCACCACTGATTTTAATTAGACATTTCTATGATTTAATCAATCATTAGCTTTTCATCAACTCTCACACCCCCTGTGGTATTTCATTAACCCCAGTTTGAGAACACTGGCAAATGTTCTGAAGAGACTAGATCGCTTTTTATGATGAACAGATTTAGTTTACTCATTTACTCGCATATAAACAATGATCAGTGAACATAAACAGAAGCTCAACCGAACTTCAATGACACGCGGGGACAAACGTGCTGCAGTTACACACGTTTGAGCTTCGGCAAGAGGTTTGTTCTTGCGTATCATTCAAATTTGTTGAGTTTACATTTACATTTATGCATTTAGCAGACGCTTTTATCCAAAGCGACTTACAACTGAGGAGTACAGGAAGCGATCATGTGGTCACGAAGAGGCAGCGAAACACAAAAAGTGCCTGGAGTACTAAGTTTTGGACATTACACAGAGCATCATACGCCACGGCAGGGAAGGAGTAGAGGAAAATAAGGAAAATTATTATTATTATTTTAAGATGAGGATAAGTGCTTACGGAAGAGGTGAGTTTTCAGCTGTCTTTTGAATGTTGTCAGTGATTCTGCAATTCGGATGGAGGTGGTAAGATCCTTCCACCAGCAGGGAACGGTGAATGTGAATGTTCTGGAGAGGGATTTTCTGCCTCTCTGTGATGGTACTACAAGCCGTTGCTCCTTAGTTGAGCGAAGGCTTCTGGTGGGGGTGTAGACTCGTAGGAGCGAGTCAAAGTATGCAGGAGCTGAGCTTGTGATGGATCTGTAAGCGAGCGCTAGCGCCTTGAACTTGATGCGAACAGCGAGTGGTAGCCAGTGAAGAGAGATGAAGAGTGGTGTGACGTGAGTTTCTGTTTCTGTTCGCTGATCAATGTTTATATGTGAGTAAAATCCTAAATTAAATCTTCATCATAAAAAGTGATCGAGTCTCTTCAGAATATTTGGACTAAACCGCTCAATTCATATGGATTAGTTTTATGATCTCTTCATGAACTTTTTGAATCGTCAAAGTAGGCATAGGCTGTTTATGGAGGGGTCAGAGAGCTCTCAGATTTCATCAAGAATATCTTAATTTGTGTTCCGAAGATGAATAAAAGTCTTACAGGTTTGGAACGACATGAGGGTGAGGAATTAATCACAGAATTTTCGTTTTTGTGTGAACTATCCCTTTAATAGGGCTTGGGCGCTGCGTTGCATTCTGGGACGTGGCGGCCATGTTGATGGCCTCGCGAATGTAAACATACAGCAAATCGAACGAGGAGAAGCAGAGTTGGGAGAAAGAAAAACGATGTTAAAATCGCGAAAAGGATGTGGAATTTACCGGGGTACATTAAATAGGGAAGCCAGGGACCGGTATATGGACAAAAGCGGAACTATTAACTGTTTGGATCCATATGAAATGTGCAGTTCACAAATGGATGGGTTCAGGAGCTGCAGATCATGAAGCCTATGTAACGTTAACCTTTTACCTTGAAGCATTCTGCACCGTTCTGTGTTCTCAGGCTGCACTACTTGCAAATAAACACTGAAAAACCTCTGATTGTGTGACACTTCTTGCTTTTGCAAATTATACTGTTATTGCGTCTTGTTTATAAGACACATGCATGTAATTTAAGTATATTTGTTGTGAAGATTGTGGGTATGGATGCAACAGACACTTATGGCTGTATTTAATGCACATTTATTTCAGCACAACACTAGGGCTCATGTTTGTCAGAGCACAACATACAGACACAATCTTATCGAGGAATGTCATGTCTTCATCCTTGCTTGGCAACACCATGTGAATCAGTACTTTATCTGACAAAATAGTGTACTTGTTGCCGGCGGTTCCAACCACCCTTTCCACGTTAATTCGGAGGTGGGCATTTTTTCTTGTGCTCTCCACATCTCTTGCATCCAGCTGACAGCGTCCTTTTGTGAAAGCCGACGACTCTTTGTTACCTCGGATACTTGGTCTCCGTGGTTGCGCCTCCAAGCAGGAAAGCGGTGAAAAGTTAATCCATTTTCGACGCGAAATTAATCAAATTAAGACACACGACTGAGAGGGAGTACGTCTATAAACAGTGCGTAGTAGTCCGAGTAGCAGTAAAGGAGGCCATCAACATGGCCGCCACGCCAAGTAATGACGTCACGACGCCCAAGCCCTATTACTTCAAAGTAGAGATGTAACCCCCTCGTTGGTGAGAAATATAATGATTCAGTAGCGAAGCCATGATATATTGTACACAATAATCCCATTCAAATCTAAGTGATAAAAGAATTTGGTAATCAAAAAGAAGTGAGAATACATTTCATAAAATGAGTAATCTAGATTACAATACTAACTACAATTTTTGTCATGTAATTTGTAATCAGTAACGGATTACAATTTGCATGTAATCTGCCCAGAACTGTGTCCCATTCATAAGTTTGGAGTCAGTACCATTTTTATTTTGTGCTCACCAAGGCGCATTTATTTGATCAAATATACAGTAAAACAGTAATATTGTGAAATATTATTGACATTTTTAACTGTACTGTAATTGAATTTTCAGCATCATTACTCCAGTCTTCAGTGTCACATAAGCCTTCAGAAATCATTCTAGTATGCTAATTTCCAAGAAACATTTCTTATATTATTATCAATGTTGAAAACAGTTGTGCAGCTTAATATTTTTGTGGAAACCGTGATACATTTTATTCAGGATTCTATAAATTCTATGATAAATAGCAGCATTTATTTTTGCCAATTTAGTGCGTCATTGCTGAATAAAAGTATTAATTTCTTTCAAAAACAGATTTATATATTTATATTACATTTATAAAATGACTATGATATCAAAGGCCTAGCCAAAAATCTCATAAAATTGTACATTATAAAAATATTATAATGCATCACATAAAAGGTCAGAAACTCTTTCCAGTGATGTTTCCTAAGGGCTTCTGACCTTTTATGTAAAGCATCATAATATTTTGTTTGTATTTTTATGTACAATTACTGACGCCATCATACTCAGATTCTGGTCAGAATATAAGTCTGATACTGCTCCATTGGGCTGTGATTATTGGGCTGTGATTATTTCCTGGTTTGTGTTTCAACCGAACCATGAAAGAAAATGCCTCTGCACTCAATTGGATAGCCCAACAACCAATCAGAGCAACAGAGCGACGCGTAGTCGACTGCACGCACACTGGAAGAAGTAGAAGAAAAAGATGAGTGTAAACGATCGTTTCCGGTGTTGTAAAAAAATAATTTAAAGATACACAGAGTATTTACCAACACTATCATAATTTTTGAGAGAAATAGTAAAGGTGAATGCAAATACGAACAAGTTCTCCTTTTAGGATTAGAACGAATTCAACCCAAGCACTCTTTGATGACGTGCATGATTATGTTACCGTTGATCATCTGTCCATCATCTATAAAGCCCGCCCTGACAATTTGATTAGTCCGAACAGCTCTGGTTTGAGCATAGTTGCTCCACAACGGATCAAGTCCAGGCCGAACTTCTCAACCTCAAATGTTGTGGGCGGGGCTAAGTTCGGCTGGCATCCAGGGTACATTTCCCCCTGAATTTGCCCCTCAAATACAAACGCCTGCTTCCTTGTGTCACTGGAGATTTTTGGCCCAGACTCTTATTGTGCATTATTTAAGCTTTGCTTTACCATTTGCTCTTGTCCCCAGAGAGTTACGAGGCTGCTTCACATTGGACTCTATTTGAGTGACAGACAATGGCAGGCCAGGCTTGAACCACTGCAGCAGGGAATCATGGGAGAGAAGGGAAGCGCAAGATCTGGTCTAGCAAAGAGGGAGCTTCAAACAGCATGAGAGCTGTGTGACTGGGCTTGTGTTTAATGTAAGAATTAATGCATGCGTGGGCTGGTCTCAATCCCGTACGTGACTGGCATATTGTCCCCTGCTGTCTGTCAAAAACACAGGAGGACCTGCACATCTTAAAAACCTGGAACGATAAGGCACCTTGGAGATCACAGCTGGAATGTTAACTTTGCAGACCAGGTGGCAGTTCTTTGGGTTATAATGCATGCAAATGGTGTCGCCAGAAAGAATGCTTCTCTTGAGAAACATTCACATTGTTTACTCGAATGTGATTTTCATGTAAAACAATATATTTAATGTTGAAAAAAATTCCTTCCAATTTATTGGTAAATTATTTGTGGGTGTTTGCAGTCAAACATGTTGACAATTATCTTTAGAAGTGGAATACATTTTCATTATTTTAATTATTTTTCAATATTTTAATGAAATATTATGTAGACTGGCTCATTGATGAATCGTCCACAACAAGACTGGAGCAAAAGGGACATGGTGATGGAAAAAATGAGATGGGAGATTTCACTGGACTGGAGCAGAAGAGACATGGTGCTAGAAGTTTTGTATTCTCCATGAAACTTTGCATTCGCTCGAAAAATCTTTGCGTTTCCCTACAAAAACTATTGCCTTTTCCCCCCAAAAAAACACAGTTCACTCGCAAAGAACTCAAAAGGTTTGCGAGCAAAAGGTTTGCGAGCAATGTATTGAAATATAATGTATTTTTTCCATCACAGTGTCCCTGTAGCTGCTCTGTATACATCTAAATGCTGGGTTCTGCCTGTTGGGTAATTTTTGGGGGGTTATTTTAATATTTTTACCCTGGGGAGTTTTTCTGTAACTCAGTGTTGAGGGTAGATGTGACTGAGGCGTTGTGAGTAGATGTAAGCACTCAGGAGAAGTTGGATGAGTTTTAACAGATGGGATCTTTTTATTTACCCCAATTAAGGCCAAAGAAAGGCAATCACAATTAAGAAAAAATATATATACAAGAAAAAAAAATACTATTTAGTAAATAAAATAAATGGACATGAGAGTCCAAAAAACAAAAAACAAAAAAACAATCATAATTTTACAGCTGCTTAGAAATTGATCTTTACACAAGCCACTATACTTAGGGCATCTTCTCACTTCACCCTCCTAGAGATTGAGGCCTAGTCCACACGTACACGGGTATTTTTATAACCAGTTTTTCCCTTGTTTTAAAAAACAATCGCGTCCACACAAGCACGGTTTAAAAAAAATCTCCGTCCACATGAAAACGCAAAACCGCGCTATGATTGGCTGCTTGATTTCCACATGGGTCCCATCCAGGGCACCGATGCCATGGGCTCAGTGAAACCCTTCTACAAGTTTACTTTGGAATCAGTGACAGGTAACTGTATATACACAGGGGCAGGGCTCAAGTGGACTGAAGCTTCACACACTTGCCTTACTATGTTGTATTATTGTATTCTGGCGCCTCTGTACTGCAATACAATGAGATAACTGCGCAAGTATCTGTATATATGTAATAAGCACTGTTAGCAGAGTTATTAAAAGTTACGTCCGCCATTGCATAGACTCCACTCATGTATAAACAAAAGCGATAACGGCGCACATTTCGACTTAACAAGCCGAAATCTCCGGTTTCACCGTCTACACAACAACGCTGTAACCGGAGTTTCTAAAAAACTTCACCCAGGCCGGAGTTTTCAAAAAAGTCCGGTTTCAGTAACCGGATACTGCGTTCCCTTTCGTTCAGTCACTACGACGTACGTTAGTGACTAACGAATGGGGGGGTTTCGCTTAGAAGCCAATCATCTTCTTCGTATTCAACAGCGCCCAATGGCAGTGCCAATGCCATGGGCATGCGGAATTTGCATGCGTAACTCCGCCCCACCTCGTGGGTATATAAGGAAGTACGCTGGCAACATCGCATTATGTTTCTGCTTTGGAGCCAAGAGGATCTCTTCACTCCTACAAGCCTGAATTCTGAAGTCTTCTCTTCAGTCTTCGAGACCAGCGGTTCTCCAGGGTGTTGGTGTTACGGCGCGTTCCAGCGATCTCATGCTGCCTGCCTGCTGATCTGTGCAGTGATCTGCAACAGCTGTGTGTGTGTTTCCCTGGGCGCTTCGGCACTCTGCAGAGCTTTCCTCTCACAAAAAGAGCTTGCGCGTGGCACGTCTTTTTCAAGACGGTTCGCCCGTGCACTTCCGGGTGCGATCGATCTCCGTTGCTGTCTATGGGCACATTCACTGCTCGATGTGTTTGGGCTTCAGCACGTTCGGGCAGTGTTTGTGGATGCGTCATGTTCCCACTGCGGGAACGTGACCATCGCGATGTTGCGGTCGAGACTCAGTGATCTCCGTGAGGAGAGAGAGTCCCCTCTGCCACACCCCAATCTACCGTCTCCGAGTGAGGTGGTACTTTGGCTGGTGGCCAGGGTGACCTGAGTGCGGTGCCGTGGTATTAATAACCCCGACGATCATTCCTCGGGCCACGCCCCCTCTCGCACATTGCTTAAACCCGCGAGTGTTGGACTGAAACAGCGGCCCGTCTCTGACGCCTCGTTCGTTTCGTCCACGCTCCAGATAGCAGTGAGATGTCGATCGCCGCATCCCAAGGTGGGCTGGAGTCCTTTGGGGATGACGATTAGGAGTTGTGCTCCGCCTCCGGGTGTGTCAGCGCTGCCTGATCCGACCTAAGGTTGACAGCCATGTTATCTCGGGCAGCCGCGAGTCTCGCGCTGGTGTGGAACTCCGCCCAGTCGCGAGTGCTCGTGGTTGCGCGATTGGTTTTTGGGGACGGCACCCGACAGCTGTTGGGCCCCGCCCCCAATGCCTTTCGCTCCCGAGATGCATGAGGAGATCACGCGGTCCTGGAAGTCCCCGTGCTTCCCGCGATCGTTTGGTGGCCTCCTCCGCCTTCTCTGCCCTTGATGGGGCCGCGGCCTAGGGTACACTGGGGCCCCCTCACCCCCACTGTTGAACTCTCTGTTGCGCACTACGGTGTCCACAGAGGGCTTGACGTGGCGTGGTGTGGCTGTCCTAAGCACCCTCCCAAAGCCTGTGGGCTCGTCTACTTCGGTGGCGTGGTCCTGCAGAGCTACGGGCAGGCCGCCGCCCCGTTGCACATGCACAAGGGTGGAGCCGACCCAGGGCTCTTCATTGAGCTGCGTGCCGCGACTGATCCCGCCCCCGGACGGTGAAGGTGGCCACACGCTCCCTGGGTCGGGCGATGTCCACAGCTGTGGTCCGGGAGATCACCTGGCCTTACCTGGTGATTTGGAGGACGTTGAGTGGGCCCGCCCCCTCAACTCACCCATATCCCAGGCTGGCCTCTTCGGCGGCGCGGCTGGGAACTGCGCCCAACAGTTCTCGGCCGCCCCAGAGCAGACTGAGGCTGTAACACGTACTGCCCCGGCGGCCAGCTGCTGCACCAGCCGCCGGCTCAGTCGCCTCAGTCCGCTCGCCGCCGAGGGCGCCCTCCCACTTCCCGCCCGGCCCCAGCAGCAGCCTTAACCTGGGCCGCGCCGTGGAGGTGGTTGAGGATGTCACCCAGTCCGCTCCCCAGACTGGTTAAACGCCACGCTGGAGGTGGACAACTCAGAGATGGGTTCCAGTTCTTCCCAGGGGATGGTAGCAGGGCCTCTCCTTCCCCCGGTGGAGGGCCGGGGGAAAATCCTTCCGCTGCTGGCCCCCGGGCTAGCAGCGCTTGGGAAGAACTCATGTTCCTGTCTCTGAGGACCCAGAGACCGGTGATGACAGTGCGCGCCACCCACGGGTCCCGCCACTCGCATCCCTCTCTGTCGCCAGCCTCCTGGCAGAGCAGATCCCAGTGGAACGCGCGTCTTTCCCTGGTCTCCTCTGTCAGGACGCAGCCGTTAACCGCACCCCCACACCGGGACGCCCAACAGCCTCCCTTGTCCGGGTCGGTAACGCTGCATCGCTGCCCCACTCCGGGTACACCTGTAGTCCGATTGACCCCGCTGGTGCAGTTCCTGGGAGCCTGGCTTCAGATTCCAGGGCTGTCCCGCTGGGTCGCGAAAGACAGTCAGGTGCGGCAACGCGATTTAGTTCGCGCAGGTTCCTCCCTGCTTCCGGGGAGTCCGTTCCACTATGATCGGGGCTAATGCTAATGCAGTAAACCCTACTGGCGAAGGGTGCGATCGAACCTGTCCCTCCAGCCGAGGTGAATTCCGGGTTTACAGCCCGTACTTCATTGTACCCAAAAAGACCGGTGGGCTTGACCGATCCTGGACCTGCGCGTCTTGAACCGTTACCTCCACCGGTTTCCGTTCAAGATGTTGACAGCGAAACGCCTTTTCTAATGCGTTCGTCCAGACGATTGGTTGCAGCGATCGACCTGAAGGACGCCTACTTCCATGTCTCCATTCCACCTCGACACAGACCGTTCCTACGGTTTGCTTTCGAGGGGCGGGCATATCAGTACGCAGTTCTACCATTCGGGCTATCTCTGTACCTCGCGTCTTTACGAAGATTGCCGAGGCAGCCCTTGTGCCCCTTCGGCAGCACGGGGTTCGCATCCTGAATTACCTCGACGACTGGCTCATACTGGGTCACTCTCGAGAGCAGGTTTGCGGACACAGAGATTTGGTGCTCCATCACCTAGCCCGTCTGGGCCTTCGGGTCAACTGGGAGAAGAGCAAACTTTGTCCCGCGCAGAGGATCTCTTTTCTCGGTATGGATCGACTCGGTCGCCATGTGCGTGCAGCTTTCGAGCGAGCGCGCGCAATCTCTGCTGACTTCCCTTCGACAAGTCGAGGGCAAGAGTGCGGTTCCACTGAAACTGTTTCAGAGGCTCCTGGGGCATATGGCATCTACAGCCGCGGTAACGCCGCTCGGATTGCTTCATATGAGACCGCTTCAGCACGGGCTACGCGATCGAGTCCCGAGATGGGCATGGCGGTCTGGCACGCTCCGGGTACAAGTGACTCGGGCCTGCTTACAGACTCTCTCCCCGTGGTCGAACCTCAGTTTTCTACGGACCGGAGTGTCCTTGGAACGAGTTTCCAGGCATCTTGTTGTATCAACAGATGCATCATCCACGGGCTGGGGTGCCATGTGCAATGGACAAGCAGCCACGGGCTCCTGGATAGGACCCCAGCGCCTTCTGCATGTCAATTGCCTCGAGTTGCTGGCAGTACGGTTCGCCCTGCACCGCTTCCGAGCGTTGCTGAAGGGTCAACATGTACTAGTCAGGACAGACGACACGGCCGGGCGGTCTACGCTCCCGCCGTATGTCTCAACTCGCCCGCCATCTCGTTTTTTGGAGTCAGAAGCATCTGAGGTCCCTTCATGCTGTCCACATCCTGGGAGTCCTGAACCGTGCAGCCTACGAGCTCACGGCTTCAGCCACTTCCTGGAGAATGGAAACTCCATCCCCAGACGGTCCAGCTGATATGGGAACGGTTCGGCGACGCACAGGTAGTCCTGTTGCCTCCCAGGACTCTTCCCATTGCTCCCTGTATTATTCCCTGACCTATGGTCGGCACGGATGCACTGGCGCACAGCTGGTCGTCGGGGCTACGCTATTATGCGTTTCCCCCAGTGAGCCTTCTCGCACAGGTACTGTGCAAGATCAGGGAGGACAAGGAGCAGGTCATGTTGGTCGCCCCGTTGGCACGGCCGGACCTGGTTCTCAGAACTGCTACTCCTTGCGACAGCCCCTCCCTGGCCTATTCCTCTGAGACTCCTCAGAGACGGGGCACCTTTTGGCACCCGCATCCAGCGTTCTGGAAGCTCCACGTGTGGCTTCTGGACGGGACGCGGCTGGTTTGAGTAGCCCTCCACCTGCGGTGGTCGCTACCATCACTTCCGCTAGGGCAGAGTCTACACGACACCTCTATGCGTTGAAGTGGGACCTCTTCGTCACATGGTGCTCTTCCCGCCAGGAAGACCCCTGGTAATGCCCGATCGGGTCTGTGCTTCGTTTCTCCAGGAGGGGGTGGGACGAAGGCTGTCTCCTTCCACCCTTAAGTGTTCGTGGCCGCAATATCTGCCTACCACGATCTCCTGGGAGACAAAAAGGTAAGTAGCAGCACGACCTGATCATCAGGTTCCTGAGGGGGGCGAGGAGACTGAATCCTCCTCGCTCTCCTCTCGTTCCCTCTTGGGACCTCTCAGTAGTCTTAAGTGCTCTGCAGAGGCCTCCCTTTGAGCCTTTGCGGTCGGCTGAGATTAAGCTCTTGTCTATGAAGACGGCTCTGCTGACCGCATTGGCCTCGCTTAGAGGGTCGGGGACCTGCAAGCATTTTCGGTTGACGAAGCGTGCCTTGAGTTCGGGCCAGCTAACTCTCACGTGATCCTGAGACCCCGGCCCGGATATGTGCCCAAGGTTCCCACCACTCCGTTCCGAGATCAGGTGGTGAACCTGCAAGCGCTGCCTTTGGAGGAGGCAGACCCAGCCTTGGCATTGCTCTGTCCAGTACGCGCTCTCCGCGCCTACGTAGACATGACGCAGTGTTTCAGGACCTCAGACCAGCTCTTGTCTGTTATGGTGGAGAGCGGAAGGGAAGTGCTCTCTCAAAGCAGAGGTTGTCTCACTGGATAGTGGACACCATTGTTTTGGCTTACCAGCAGCAAGGCCGACCATGTCCCCTTGGTGTGAGGGCACACTCCACCCGGAGTGTGGCCTCCTCTTGGGCTCTAGCGCATGGCGCCTCGCTAACAGACATCTGCAGAGCTGCAGGCTGGGCGACACCCAACACATTCGCCAGATTCTACAATCTCCGAGTGGAGCCAGTGTCCGACTATGTACTCGCCCCTACGGGTGGCCGGTAATGGACCAGGCTCAGGTGTCTTCGCTTGCTCGCCATTCCACTCCCAGGACTGGATATGTGCGATATTTTCCTCAGGTGAGCTCCCCGAGAGCCCTGAGCTCCTCCAGCACTGCTTACGCCGACATCAGTTCAGTCTGCCCTTTCGAGCCCAGACCCTCATGTCCGGCCAGGTGCTCCGTGTGCATGGTTCCCCTCCGGCGACCCCCACACGAGTATTCCCACCGTAAGCCTCCTCAGTGAGCAGGTGTCTTTCCCTTGGCAAGTCCCTGCCACCCCTAGGGTTAAAAATCCACCTTCGGCTGGTACCCTAGAGATCTTCCATATGCAACCCTCAGCGGGTCATATGTGTATTCTCTAAGTCCTCCCTACGGTAGGCATCTTGGCATTCCCTCACTGGGATATGCTTCCCAGTGTACCTTGGTAATCCTGTGTTAAGTGGGAGTCCTACGGCCTTAAGTGGCGGGTCTCACACTTACGCAGGGCACTGGATGACAGCCGAGTGGCGTTGTTGAATAGGATCCCCCATTCGTTAGTCACTAACGTACGTCGTAGTGACTGAACGAAAGGGAACGTCTCGGTTACGTATGTAACCCTCGTTCCCTGAGGAGGGAACGGAGACGTACGTTTCCTTGCCACGTCAGCTGTGCTGCCTGGAACGCGGAGTTCAGTCTTGGCTCCTGCAGCAGTAACATAATGCGATGTTGCCAGCGTACTTCCTTATATACCCACGAGGTGGGGCGGAGTTACGCATGCAAATTCCGCATGCCCATGGCATTGGCACTGCCATTGGGCGCTGTTGAATACGAAGAAGATGATTGGCTTCTAAGCGAAACCCCCCCATTCGTTAGTCACTAACGTACGTCTCCGTTCCCTCCTCAGGGAACGAGGGTTACATACGTAACCGAGACGTTTGCGTATGGACGAACAGCCAAACCGCGTAGAAAAAGCTGCGGTTTTGAAAATACCCGTGTTCGTGTGGACAGGGCCTGAAACTACCAATTCATACCAATTCAATAATACAATACAGGGGTGGCTCAGGTAAACAAACCATAAATGCTTAAAAACAGCCGAAATGCTACATCTATAAAATTAGAAAAATACAGAATATAATTTCTATGATTTCAGCTAACATTTGGCAAAGCCACAAGTCATATTAACAGCTAAACAAAAATAACTCCAAACTCCGGGTCACTTCCTATTGACCCGGAAGTCATAGCGTTATTTAAACCCCACCATTGCGGCAAAAATTCCTTTACACAAACAAACAGGAGACGCTGGTCAGACGTAAAGATGGTATGTCAAAGCTATGTTCCTTTTAAACTAAATAAACAAATACATAATTAACAAAAACATGTGTTGCGTGGTTATTGTAACAGATTATGATTGTGAAGTAAATGGCATGGTTTTAAACAGTCAGATATGTATTGAAAGTAATAGCTATAGCCGTAGTATTAGATGTTAAAAGTGTGCACACGAAAGCTACGGGATTACTATGGGGTTTTGATGAAAGGCTAGATTAACCGCTGATTTAAAACAGGATGAGGATTAACAGAACACATTAACACGCTATACAAACAAATACAAGCAACATTTCCACTCAGTCTTTGTGAACGGGAATAGGTGGCGCATCGCTACCGTGACGGTCGCTATGCGCCCCGTCACACTCAGCTGCTGGGTCTTTTTTACTTTCAATACAAATGATTGACCACCTCACATACATACCCAGCTCTTTAACCCAGTGTTGGGTAACTTACCAGTCAGTCTGGTAAAAAAAACTGGACACCTTTGTCAACAGTTACTTGTGTTCTGTTCTTCTGAGAGAAAACTTTCTGAGGGGAAACTTCCTGAATGAAATTAAGGTTTGTATTACATTGTATTCCTATCAAATTATTACTGTACAAATAGGAAAAATCTGTAGTCTCACATTTTACCTTTTTTTGTTTACATGTACGTCACAGCTAATGTCTGTTTGGAACGCTACCCTTCTACAAATAGAGCATACACCGGATCTACACTCAAAGGATGCACCGCCGCCACTATGGAAGTTTAACCTTCCGCCAAATACATTTGCTACCAGGACTGAAGAACACCTGTTATAAAACGCTGTCATATGTATAAAAAAAAATATTACGTGTCCGTATTAATTGACGTGGCCTCCACTGACTATAAGAGCACTATTGGTCTAGTGCGCTACCATCGCAGCTGTCACGCTGCGTTTGACGGGTTCAAACGTCTGACAGGCAAGATGGCACAAGGTAAAGCTGTTTTTGATGTAACATATTAAGCATACAGCGTCAGTTCTGGCAGGTCACGTTAGTCAAACTCCCATCAGCTGACTGTCAGCTGATCACGTCTACCTAGCTGCTCTATCAAGTCCTCATCGCCAGTGAGGAACCTGGGTGTGCTCTTTGATACCAATCTTTCGTTTGAAAGCCACGTTTCTAGCATCTGTAAAATTGCATTCTATCATGTTAAAAGTAGATCTAAATTACGGCACATGCTCTCAATGCAAAATGCTGAACAGTTAGTTCATGCGTTCATGACCTCAAGGCTAGATTATTGTAATGCTCTACTGGGTGGTTGCCCTGCTCGCTTAATATACAAACTCCAGCTGGTCCAAAACACAGCAGCTCGAGTTCTTACTAGAACCAGGAAGTATGACCATATTAGCCCAGTTCTGTCAACACTGCACTGGCTGTCTATTAAACATCGCATACATTTTAAAATCTTGCTTATTACTTACAAAGCACTAAATGGTTTAGCTCCCCAGTACTTGAGCGAGCTCTTAACACATTATACTCCATCATGTCTACTGCGGACTCAAAATTTTGGCCAGTTGATAATACCGAGAATATCAAAATCAACTGCAGGCGGTCAATCCTTTTCCTATTTAGCACCTAAACTCTGGCACAGACTTCCTAACATTGTACGGGAAGCAGACACACTCTGTCAGTTTAAATCTAGACTAAAAACACATCTCTTTACTGTGGCATACACATAAAACACTTTTTCAATTAAATGATTGTTAGGCTGCATTAACTAGGTCAGCCGGAACCGGGAACACTTCCCATAACACCTGTTGTACCCGTTACATCATCAGAAGAATGGCATCTACGCTAATGATAGTCTCTCTGTTTTATCCCAATGTTTACTGCAGTCAGCCGGATCTGGGCCGTATCCAGATCAGATGGTGGACCAGACGTGACCAACGAAGGACCCTGAAGTGTCTGCAGAGACCGTGTCAATTATGCTCCCCCTGAAATTGCCTCGTCGACACGGCATCCTCAATGAACCCGTCTCCGGCGTGATGACTCCGATTGTTCGTATATTACAATTTAATAATTGTTAAATCGATATGTCATCCTCAATAAACCCGTCTCCGGCGTGTTGCCTCCGATTCTTTGAATATTTTACTTTAATAATTATTTATTCAACATCATCCTCAATAAACCCGTCTCCGGCGTGTTGCCTCCGATCTTTCGAATATTCTGATCTATTATGACCTCTGACCTATAAAGTTGCCAGAATAATAATCATACGCTGCTTGTTATTTGGCCAGAGGAGAACTGGTACCCCGACTGAGCCTGGTTTCTCCCAAGGTTTATTTTTATGCTTTGAAACAACATGCATTGTTAAAAGTGCTATATATATCAAGTTGACTTGACTTGAGTTGACGATAGTGGTCCTGAATATATTTATAACTATAAATGCTGGGTTAAAAATAACCATTTCTGGGTTATTTGGCAACCCAGTTAATATTGGTTAAATATTGGACAGAGTACATGCTGGGTTATATATATCGGCCACTTAATTACACCTTGCAAGCACCGCGTTGGACCTCCTTTTACCTTCAGAACTGCCTTAATTCTTAGATTCTTAGATATGTCAGACATTTAACAAGGTGCTGGATTTTGGTTGATAGCATCACACTGTGGCTACAGATTTGTCGGCTGCATATCCATGGTGCTCTATTGGATTGAGATGAGTATAGAGAAGGCCATTTGAGTAACGTATAGTGAGCTAGTTGTCAAGTTCAAGAAACCATTGAGAGGATTTAAGTTTTGTGACATGGTGTATTTTACTGCTGGAAGTAGCCATCAGAGGATGGGTACACTGTGGTCATAAAAGGAAAGGACATGGTCAGCAACAGGTAGGCTGTGGTGTTTTAATGATGCTTAATCGGTACTAAGGGGCCCAAAGTGTGCCAAGGAAAAATCCATCACACCACCAGCACCAGCCTGGACCGCTGATAAAAGGCAGGATGGATCAATGCTTTTGGTGATTTCGGTGAGCTGGTGTGAATTGTATCCTCAGTTTTGTGTTCTTAGCTTACACCCGATGTGATCCTCTGCTGCTGCAAGGTTCGACTTATTGTATGTTCAGAAATGCTCTTCTACATACCTTGGTTGTAACT
The DNA here is from genome assembly GCF_949357685.1 of Gobio gobio. Taxonomy (NCBI): domain Eukaryota; kingdom Metazoa; phylum Chordata; class Actinopteri; order Cypriniformes; family Gobionidae; genus Gobio; species Gobio gobio. The sequence continues at coordinate 59,340,119 of NC_137100.1, read as the reverse complement.
TTATTATATTTTCGAAATTTTTTTGCACACAGTGCTTTGATATTCCACGTTTGCATGCTTTGAAAAACAAATAAGTATGTTCAACTGCCTGACGTTGTGCCACTTGTTGTGTTTGCTCCCTTGACAAAACTGTCATTATGGATATCAGGAGAACTATATGCACCAATAAGTTCTATTAGTTCTGCATGTTTACGTTCAAGAAGAAAAGATAATTAACTGTAAAAGAGAGAATAAATTGAAACAGCTGGAGGTCACAGTTCCAGTCACTGTCTCAGAGCTATTCCATGAAAAAATGCTGTGAATAAAAAGATAATTTCCACATGCACGCAACAGTTATTTGACTCCCAACACGAGTACTAAGCTATTTTTACCCCAGCAGGCACAGAATGGTGATCCAATGCGGTACGGCATTCCTTTGAAGTTTTCTGAGTGTGCTTATTAGTGGACCCTGGTATTTGTGAGATTGTGGAAAAGTTTCACTAAAGATGGTTCATATTTCAACTCAGAATTGAAAGAACAAAATAATAAAACAGTAAAATTTATTTTTTTAAAGAAATAAAATAAAATAAATAAAGCTTATTGCTGTAGATTTTTACAATGTCACATTGTTTTCGTGACAATTAAGAACACTAACATACCTCCAAATTCTTAGTTCTTATTAGTTTTTAAAATTTGTTTACAAAGTAGGCCTATTTATTTTTTAATTCGCTTTAGTTTATTTAGTTTTAATTGTTGTACTCAAAACTTAAACCAAACGAAAATGAGAAAAGGTGACAATTAACTGATTTAATTTAATGTATTTCAACATTTATTGGAATTTTTTTATTTATTTTATTTTAGTTAACAATAGTAATGTGTAATAGTAACAATGTTCGTAGAATGGGAAAGGAAGAAGACAAGGGGTCGGAGCCATCCGGCCGGCACCCCCCCCCCCCCATTTCTGGAAAGGAAGTCAGCCACAACCATCTGCGCCCCCGGCCTGTGGACCACCTTGAACTTAAATGGCTGTAATGATAGATACCAACGGGTGATCCGCGCGTTGGTATCCTTCATGTGGTGGAGCCACTGCAGAGGGGCGTGGTTCCGAACAGAGGGTGAACTCCCTCCCCAGGAGATAGTAACGGAGAGTGAGAACAGCCCACCGGATTGCCAAACACTCCTTTTCAATGGTGCTGTACATTGTCTCTCTCTTAGAGAGTTTACGACTGATGTACAGCACCGGCCGCTCTTCCCCCTCCCTCTCCTGGGTCAGGACCGCCCCCAGCCCCCTGTCCGACGCGTCAGTCTGCAACATAAAAGGGAGAGAAAAATCAGGTGATTGTAAGAGCGGCCCGCCACATAGAGCAGCCTTCACCTGAGTAAAAGCCTGCTGGCACAGCTCTGACCACTGGACCGGGTCTGGCGCTTCCTTTTTAGTGAGGTCAGTCAGTGGGCTAGTGAGGTCTGAATAATTAGGAACAAACCTCCTGTAATATCACGCTAGCCCAAGGAATTGCCTCACCTCCTTTTTAGTCTTGGGTCTCGGGCAGGTTGCAACTGCTGCTGTTTTGTCAATTTGAGGACACACCTGCCCATGACCCAAAGTGGAAACCCAGATACCTGACCTCCACACGCCCAATCGCACACTTCTTCGGGTTGGCCGTCAGCCTGGCCAGTCTCAGCGATCTCAGAACGGCCCGCACGTGCTCCATATTCCGCTGCCAATCGTTACTATAGATGATGTCATCCAAGTATGCAGCGGCAAATGCAGCATGCGGCCGCAGAATTTTGTCCATGAGACGCTGAAACGTGGCCGGAGCCCCGAACAACCCGAAGGGAAGTGTAACAAATTGGTGTAATCCAAACGGCGTTGTAAAGGCTGTTTTTTCTTTGGATAAAGGCGTTAAGGGGATCTGCCAATATCCCTTCGTTAAATCCAGCATCGAATAAAAACGAGCCGTGCCTAGCCGATCGAGCAACTCATCAACCCTTGGCATTGGATGTGCGTCAAATTTCAACACAACGTTCACCTTGCGATAATCCACACAGAATCGGACCGAGCCGTCCGTTTCAGGAACTAAAACTATCGGGCTGGCCCAATCACTGTAGGATTCTTCTATCACTCCCATCTCTAGCATTGCCTCTAATTCTTCCTGAACCACTTTTTTTCTTGTATTCCGGTAATCTATATGGCAGACTGCGAACTACCACACAAAGCTCCATCTCGATATGGTGCTGAATGAGGTTTGTTCGACCGGGTATGGGCGAGAACACATCCGCAAAAATTTCCTGCAACTGGGCTATGTCAGTGAGCTGCAACGGTGAGAGATGGTCTCCCCCTGGTGCCAGAGCGAGAGATGTACGTTTTGTGTTCACTTCTGGCCCGAGATCCTCCTCCCCGCTCACTGCCATTGCCAGCATCACTGACTCCGCCTCACTCCATTTTTTTAAGAAGGTTAAGGTGGTATTTCTGATGTGTCCCGCTCCTATCCGATCGAATCACCTCATAATCGAGATCCCCTATTCGCCGTGTGACCACAAAGGGCCCTTGCCACTTGGCGAGCAATTCCGAGATAGAGGTTGGGAGTAATACAGGTACTTTATCTCCCAGTGTAAATTCATGCAGTTTCGTTTCCCTATTATACAGCCGGCTTTGTTTGTCTTGAGCCTGTAACAAATTCTCCATGGATAGCCGCCCTAATGTGTGGAGTTTTGTTCTCAGGTCCATGACATACTGAATTTCATTTTTGCCTTGCGAAGGTCCGTCCTCCCAAGCTTCTCTGAGAACGCCCAACACCCCCCGGGGCTGACGTCCATAGAGAAGCTTGAACGGGGAAAACCCGGTGGAGGCTTGTGGGACCTCGCCTACAGCGAACAATAGGGGTTCTAACCATTTATCCCAATTTTTGGCGTCTTCCTGCACAAACTTTCGGATCATTGTTTTCAACGTGCGATTAAATCGTTCCACCAATCCATCCGTCTGTGGGTGAAAGACGCTGATGCAGACCGATTTAATGCCCAATAATTCGTACGTGACATAAATGCCGTGCCTTGATCAGTGAGGATCTCTTTCGGGATCCCGACTCGGGAGATAAACCGAAACAATGCCTCCGCAACACTCTTTGCTGAAATACTAAGGAGGGTAATTGCTTCGGGGTATCGTGTTGCATAGTCCAACAGGACCAATGCAAAACAATGCCCTCATGCAGATCGCTCTAATGGTCCGATGAGGTCCATGCCAATTCTCTCGAAGGGGACCTGCTTCAGCGGTAGAGGGCGCAATGGCGCTTTTGGGAAGGCCAGCGGATTTACCAGCTGACATTCACAACAAGCCGCGCACCAACTGCGCACGTTCTCGTGAATGCCCGGCCAAAGTTCAATTCAATTCAATTCAATTCAAATTTATTTGTATAGCGCTTTTCACAATACACATTGTTTCAAAGCAGCTTCACAGAAAGTGCATTTCATAAATGTACATTGAAAAATGTTAGAAAGAGAATGTTAAAGAAAAATGTTAGGATAAGTTAATCAATCATATATTATTTTAGGCCATAACAACGCTGGCGTTGAGTCGTCTCTTCACAGGCGTCGAGTCGTCTCATCACAGGGGCATCTGAAGTCTCCATGAGAGGCTGGATACAAACTGGAGCTGATGAACTAGTTACCTCGGGACTAGTGTCCCGAGATAACAACAGAAAAGCAGATGGGAAATAATTAGCATAGCTGCTGTTCAGAATATTAATGCTGTTGGTGCGATTTAACTGTAGTATAAAACTTATTTATAATGTGAATGCTTGGCTAAAGAGATGCGTCTTTAATCTAGTTTTAAACTGGGACAGCGAGTCTGAACCTCGAACAATATCAGGAAGACTATTCCAGAGTTTAGGAGCTAAATGTGAAAATGCCCTCCCTCCTTTAGTGGACTTAGATATCCTAGGAATGACCAGAAGCCTCGAGTTTAGTGATCTTAAAGAGCGCGATGGATTGTAGGGCGATAAAAGATCAGTTAAATACACTGGAGCTAAACCATTTAGGGCTTTATAGGTCAGTAGCAATACTTTGTAATTGATACGGAACTTAATAGGTAACCAGTGTAGAGATGATAAAATTGGTGTTATATGATCATATTTTCTTGACCTAGTAAGAACTCTAGCAGCTGCGTTTTGGACTAACTGTAGCTTGTTTATCGATGATGCAGGACAACCAGCTAATAAAGCATTACAGTAATCTAGTCTCGAGGTCATGAATGCATGAACTAACTTTTCTGCATCAGAAATAGATAGCATGTTACGTAGCTTGGCAATGTTTCTAAGGTGGAAAAATGCCGTTCTTGTAACATATGAAATATGACTTTCGAAAGACAAGTTGCGGTCTAATATAACACCCAGGTCTCTTACTTTATCGGATAAAGCGACAGGACATCCTTCCAAGTTAAAGTTGTATTGTGAGAGGTTTTGTGGGCAGTTTTTTGGACCAATAAGTAATACCTCCGTTTTATCTGAATTTAATAGCAGAAAATTACATGTCATCCAGTGTTTAATATCATCAACACACGCTGTCAGTTTAGATAATTTAGCGTTTTCATCTGGTCGTGATGAAATATATAATTGAGTGTCATCAGCATAACAGTGGAAATTAATTCCATGTTTTCTTATAATATTACCAAGTGGCAGCATATATATTGAGAATAGCAGAGGGCCTAGCACGGATCCTTGCGGCACCCCATAGTCTACTGATGTTATCTTTGATTTTTCCCCATTTAGACAGACAAAATGGTAGCGGTCTGATAAATACGATCTAAACCAGTTTAATGCCTGTCCCTGAACACCAGTGTAATTTTGAAGTCGATCTAATAGTATTTTATGATCTATAGTATCGAACGCAGCACTAAGATCGAGTAGAACTAGTATTGAGATACAGCCTTGATCAGAAGCTAGAAGTAAATCATTTGTGATTTTAACGAGTGCGGTTTCTGTGCTGTGATGCTGCCTGAATCCTGATTGAAATTTTTCATAGATATCATTTTCTTGCAAGAAAGAGGACAATTGAGCGGACACAACTTTTTCTAGTATTTTAGACATAAATGGAAGATTTGAAATTGGTCTGTAATTTGCCAGGTTATTATGATCTAATTGTGGCTTCTTAATGAGAGGTTTTATGACTGCCAACTTGAATATTTTTGGAACATGACCTAAAGATAAAGACGAGTTAATAATATTGAGAAGAGGCTCTTCCACTACAGGTAACAACTCTTTCAGTAGTTTAGTGGGTATTGGATCTAATAAACATGTTGTTGGTTTAGATGCAATGATAAGTTTATTTAGCTCTTCCTGTCCTATAGTTGTAAAGCGGTGTAGTAATTCTTGAGGGGCGATAATTGCGGTTGAATCATAAGACATCATTAATGATTGTACATTTACAATTTTGTTTCTGATGCTTTCTATTTTGTCAGCGAAGAAGTTCATAAAATCATTACTACTAAACTGTAACGGAATATTTTGTTCAGGCGATGCTTGTTTATTTGTTAGTCTAGCCACAGTGTTAAATAAAAACCTTGGATTATTTTGGTTATTTTCTATTAGTTTGCGGAGATGCTCAGCTCTGGCTGCTTTTAGGGCCTTTTTATAACGTGACATACTATCTTTCCATGCGATTCTTAAGACCTCTAAATTAGTTTGTTTCCATTTACGCTCTAAGTTACGAGTTTCTCTCTTGATAACATGTGTAGCACTGTTGTACCATGGTGCTTTATTTTTCTCTCTAACCTTTTTCAATCTAATTGGTGCTACAATTTCTAATGTACTAGAGAAAATGGTGCTCATACTGCTAGTCATTTCCTCTAGTTCATCTGTTTGTTTGGGTTCACTGAGCAGCTGAGACAGATCCGGTAAGCTATTTGAGAATCTATCTATAGTGGTTGGAAGGATTGTTCTGCCTGGCCGATAACGTGGCGCAACATGACAGATTTCAGCAGTACGCAGTATGCAAGTTACCATGTAATGGTCAGTGACATCATCACTTTGTGGTATAATATCTATATCGGTTGGGTTGGTTCCATGTGATATAATTAAATCTAGTGTGTGATTAAGACGATGAGTGGGACCAGTGACGTTTTGCTTAACCCCAAAGGAGTTTAATAGATCTGTAAATGCAGCCCCTAATGCATCATTTGTGTTATCTACGTGTATGTTAAAATCTCCAACAATTAATGCTTTATCGACGTTGACCAATAGATCTGAGAGAAAGTCTGCAAACTCTTTTAGGAAATCAGCATAGGGCCCTGGAGGTCTATATACAGTAGCCAAGGCTAGAGATAATACAGATTTCTTTCTTACATCTAATAGCGTAACATTTAGCACTAGTACTTCAAATTAATTAAACCTGTGACCTGTTTTCTGGGTAACATTAAGAATATCTCTATAGATTGTTGCAACACCGCCGCCACGACCAATCAGACGGGGCTCATGCTTATAACCGTATCCTGGCGGAGTAGACTCATTAAGACCGAAATAATCATTTGGCTTAAGCCAGGTTTCAGTAAGGCAAAGTACATCGAAACTATTATCTGTGACCATTTCATTTACAATAACCGCCTTAGGTGTGAGCGATCTAATGTTTAGAAGACCTAGTTTTAGAAATTGTTTTTGTTCACTAATATTGCGATTTTCTGGTTTAATCACAATTAGATTTTTCCTAGATCCTACAGTAGATTTAATGTTTGACCTCACTAAACGAGGAATAGACACAGTTTCTATATAATGTTCTACATTGGTACTTATGTCAATTAAGTTAGTACAAAATTGGTTTTGTTCACTAATATTGAGATTTTCTGGTTTAATCACAATTAGATTTTTCCTAGATCCTACAGTAGATTTAATGTTTGACCTCACTAAACGAGGAATAGACACAGTTTCTATATAATGTTCTACATTGGTACTTATGTCAATTAAGTTAGGACAGCAAATACTGTGATCTGGACTTTGACTTACTAGTCATATGATGGTGTGCAGCGCTCTGGAGATGTTGTCCGACAGAAGAGCCGCTCCGATTCTGCTGGGGTGAAGGCCATCAGGACGGAAGAGCCTAGGTCGCTCCCAAAACAGATTCCAATTATTTACAAAGAGCAGCTTCTGTTCATTACACCATGACATTAACCATTCATTTAGAGCAAATAATCTACTGAACTTTTCATGTCCTAGTCGGTACGTGGGAAGCGGTCCAGACACGATGATCGTTGCTTCAGGCGATGTTCTGCGCACCGTCTCGATTAGGCTCCTGTAGTCCTTCTTCAGAACCTCCGTCTGCCGCAGCCTGGTGTCGTTCGTCCCCGCGTGCAGCACGACAGCTCCGATACGCTCGTCACCGTTCAGGATCTCGGGAACCTGCGCAGCGACATCGAGAACTCGAGCACCAGGAAAGCAGTGAGTGATTACCTTGCCTTTACCTGAGGTAGCGTGGACATGCCGGACGATGGAAGTACCGATGACCACAGCGTCGCGTTCCGTCTCGCGAAGAGGGGAGAAGCGGTTCCGGGTGGAGATCTCGAAGACCGGGAGGGGCGGAGAGGTCCTCGCTCTGGTCCTGGCTCGCGTCTTCCGCTGTGGAAACACCCAGGGTCCATGGCGCTGTGTCGGTGCCGGAGTGAACGAAGCCAGGGATGATGATCGCGTCCTGGGTGCTTGGGTCCTGTGCAGAGAAACACGCGGAGTAGACGAGGTCGGAGTCAAAATGTTAGTATCCACTGACTTGTGCGCATCGGCGCGTGATGTTTCAAGCGCCGTTCGCCGCTCTCTCAGCACAGCTTGTCTGTCTAGAAGGCCGCGAATCTGCCTCTCCAACGACTGCAACTCCAACTGCACCGAATGCAGCTCGAACGTGTCCTCGCCTGCACTCAAAGGTAACATTAGACACATATCCGAGTTATTCGCCATTGTAGCAGAAGTGCTACGATGGCGAATTGTAGCTATCAGTGTTTACCGGGTGTAACGTTAAACAAGTTACCACGCGTGCAAGGCTAGCGGGCTACGGCTAGTAGCGGAAGTTCGGATATAAGTAGCGATATCAAAGCAATCCGATTGTTTTTTATAGAGAATCGTATCGGAGATATGTTCACACGCTGTAAATAATAGAAAGTATTCTTTTGTAAGCGAGTATTAAGGAGAAAATCAAGGATTATGAATCAATTTGACGGAGCTCAAACACAAACAACGCGCTCACAACCCGCGCATGCGCCCATTGAATCAATGAGATCAACAGTACAAAGTAACCGGACCATTAGTCGATTCAGTGTGGCCGCCTGACCCAAATGACCGGCCATAGGATTGGAATGAGCCCCCTGGAAAAGCATTTCCCGACGGCTTTTCGGAACTAACAACTGGGTTGTATCCTGTTTTGACTGAGTTTCTTGGCTCACTCGTTACAACCTGTCTTTTAATATGGCAAAATAAGGATATGAGAGCGGCTGATCAGGGTGGAGAACCTGTCCGTCGATCGATCGGACCTGTGCAAACGCATTTTTGAGCGACTCATCCTGGGACTGTTCCAGAGGAAAATCATCACGGTCAGTGAGGATCAGCCTCTCCACACCGCTCTGTTCTTCTGCAACAGTACCTGATGGTCCCGGCTCAGATTCTCCCACCTGCACAGCTGCTCTCTCTCCCCGCCCTCTTTTGTCCCAAGAGACATCCGCACATAAATACCCCAATAAACTACCAAATGCTGGCCAATTTGTCCCCAAAATCAGCGGATGTCGGAGGTGCGGACTAACTGCCAATAAACTGCTCCAGTGCCACCCGATCCATGATCTGGTCGACAGTCGACTGGTCAGCCATCAGCCATCTGCGGCAGGCATCCCGGAGCTGCCGGGCTATCACGAAGGGCCGGGTATTCTCCCCTAGCGTCAGCGACCAAAACCGCTGACGATGTTGCTCGGGGGAGAGCCCGACCCGCTGGAGGATGGCCCGTCGCAGGTCATCATAGACCAGGAGGTTCTGGACTGGAAGTTTTTGGGCCGCTATCTGCGCCTCACCGGAGAGCAGCGGGATGAGGCGCAACGGCCAGTCCAGTCGCGGCCACCCACACGCCTCCGTGGACCGCTCAAACAGATCGAGAAAGGCTTCTGGCTCGTCTTGCGGCCCCATCTTCGTGAGCTGCATGTGGGTGGCTTTGGATGGGGCGGATGTTGAATCCCCAGCTGGAACCTCCCGGTCGACACAGCTCCGGAACAGCTCACGGACCTGCTGCTGGGCCAGAAAGAGTGCCTGGACGTGGCGCTCCTGCTCCTCCTGGATCTCCAGCATCGACTGATGTTGTTCCTTATGCAGTCCCGCGAGCGCCTGGATGATGTCTGCAAATGGCGTTGCTGATGGCGTTTGCATGGCGGCATCTCTGGTCTTCTTCCTCTTGGTTTTCGGCACCAATGTAACAATGTTCGTAGAATGGGAAAGGAAGAAGACAAGGGGTCGGCTGACTGGAAACTCGGAACAGGTTTTATTCTCTTTAACTCAGGTCACAGAACAAGGTGCACGTCGCACAACTCAAAATAAACTTGGATTCTCATATATCAACGGTTTTACTTTGGCAGTTCCTCTCTGCACGTCCTCATTTCCCTGTCCGAGCTCCCAGTGTGTGTGAATGCGTCTCCAGCCTCTCTCTCTCCAGTCCTCATTTCCTGCGTGGCTTTTAACCTGTCTCCCCACGCCAATTACTGCAACAAGAGACAGGTGTCAATCATTTGCACTTGATTCACTTACGTGCCGCTCGTACTCTGATTCTCTCTCCCATCACAGACCTCACTAAACCACGCCCCCCTTGCCACAGTAATGTTTAAAAAATAATCTATTACTGTATTATATGGATACATTGAAATAAAACAGTTGAATCTGGAAGGAAAAGGAAAATGTAGGTAAATGTGTTTGAAAATGTTATAAAAATATAGTTACAATGGAAACCATTCATAAAGGTCTTTTATTAATGCTAAATTTAAAATCTTTTTTGGGTGAAATGTGACCTGGATATCGTAATATTTAACCTTGCACATGTACAGACTCTTCTTGCTGAAATGGTAAAGTTAATTTATTTTAACTTCTTGCAGATGCTCCATACAATTACCAAACAACATTAATTCATCCATCTCTCCAAGTATTAAAAGAATGTTCTGACAGATCACAATACAATAAGAACACAGTTGAAAAATAAAACTGAGTATGATAATTGATCAAGCTGCTCTTGAAAAGCATATTGCATCAGCATTCTAGTTGAAAGATTGTTTCTGCTGTGAACTTTCCATCCCTGTGCAACTTTTTTTTTTTGCAGATAGACTGCTGTGATTTGATCTGTGACCAGTTTTACAAACCCTCTTGTGGTGATAAGAATATGAGATGGTTTAAAGACACTACTCTCAAATCAATGAAAAAGGACAGCATTTTCCTGGAGCACCTTTCGGGTGTCCACGGGGGGTGGTGATTGATGCTATCATCTTTAAACATCTCTAAGGTATTTGTGGCACAGTGTGAGACATGCTCCTCTCTCTTTGTGACCCTCCAACACCCTCGATGGCCCACCACAAAAATGACTTTTTTCTGTGTGGATCCTGAAGAAAAGGATCTTCTGATCTGCTTTGCACTCAAAGTGTTTGCCTCAAGCACTGGAATAAAGGCTTGACACCTCAATCAAATGTTGTTTCAGTCAAGAAAAAGTAAACTTTCACATTGCATGGAGAATACGACCATTTAGTAATCCAGCTTTGTAATGTTTGTTCTTGAGGTACTGAAAACCTCTGCATTCTTTTATGAATGTTTTGATTAAATAATCAGTCTGAAACTTGAGCTAGAGTTCTGTAAAAAAATCTCATCCATGAGCTCTGAGATTATACGTTCCATAAGAAGGAGCAGTGTGTGAAGGTTGAATTAGCAGAGCAATAGTACAGCTGTACGTAAAATATTGCAATCCACACAACATAATGGGAGATATCAGAGTTCAAAAGAGGACAAATTGTTGGTGTTACACGTTTTGCTGGCTTGTCTGTGACCAGGACAGAAATAAGATTATTTTTCTCACCCCATTTGGCAGATAATTGTGCTAGTTTTAAGCTAAAACTCACTTCATTTTGATTTAGAAAAAATTATCTAATGTAATTTTACTAGTAAATACATCTTGATTTAAGAATTTTTTTGATGTTTGGACTGTCTGAAAAATTACTAAATAAGAAGAGCAGTTTTTGCAGTGTAAAGACAGAGGTAAAGTGATGTAATGAATGAACAGTTTATTTAACCGCATAGTAGTAAAATACTAATGTACGCTAATTAATTCCAATTTTACCTTAAACTATATGCAAACAGCTGTTCTGGGTTCTCCAGTGGCCACAGACAGTGTATTTTGTCAAAACAAAAATCATATCTGTTTTTTTAAACACATGTAATATCACTTTTTTAATAGCCTAATGTTTTTATTCTACAGTTGTGTAGTTTTAAGGGGACATATGGACATTTTAAAATGTATTTGCCGAAATTAGTAATGATATTTATAAACAGGTTTATTTAAAATAGCAACATTTTATGTAAATTTCACATTAAATATCTACATTTCTCAGTTTAATTCATGGTGAAAAGATGAATGTGCATATTAGTGGAAGTTTGCTGCCATCAACTGGAAAACAAACACTTTTGCTAGTTCTCAATAGTTTGTGCATGAATGCTAGATGCAATTACGTGTTATTTGTGTTTAGGCTGTAATGTGGCGTAGGTGCTATTTTTGTATAGTTTAACTATCATCAGCCTTTAAAAAAAAATAATAATAATAATATCATGAACATAATGACGGGGTAGAATGGACTGGACATCATATAAAACAACAATAAAAATTAAAAAACATTAATGCATTAAAAAAAAAAAACAGTACCAGTGTTTCCGCAACTTGGACTGAAAACATGTAGTGCTAAACCTTGATACAAGGGGCACCAAGTAAAATCTTGTCTAGGGCAGCAAATTGGTCAGGGCCGGCCCTGGTTGTAACCAAATGACAGCTTAAAATGTTACCTGATATAATCAAAAAAAATATCCAAGACAAAATAAAATATTTTGTCAATAAAATACAATTGTTAACTTTTTAAAATAAAATAATGGCATTTTTTAATTCTTAAAAATATACACATTTTTGAGTTTGACAACAAACACATTGCTAAATACAGTTATACAGCATAGCTAAAGCATATTAATAATTCATAAGTTCTGAACATTGATTCTCAGTAATTATTCACCTTTTTCTCATGGTTTCTCAAAAGAGTTCATAAAAGTATATAATATAATATAATAGTTCTAATAGGGGCTCATTGTAACGCAGTGTTACAACATGCCTCACATGTGCAACTGGGTTTCATGGTGCCAACAGTGCAAATCTTGGACTGTGAAGAATGTGAAACATGTATTGTTCTCTGATGAGTCCACCATCACTATCTTTCCCACATCCGTGGGAGTTGTGGCGTGGAGAATCCCCAAAGATGCTCAACACCTGGACTGTTGCTGCCCACAGTGAAGCACAGTGGTGGATCAGTGATGTTTGGGCTGTAATATCATGGCATTCCCTACTGTGCTGGATGGGCGTCACTGCCAAGGACTAGCAAACCATTCTGGAGGATCATGGTTCAAACATTGTACCCTGAAGGGGGTATCATCTATCAGCATGATAATGCACCAATACGCACAGCAAGACTTGTGACAGAATGGTTTGATGAATATGAAAGTGATGTTGAACATCTCCCATGGCCTGAACAATAAGATGTTTTATTGTAGTATTTTCTGAAGTTTCCTGCCCTTTGAATGGGAAAAATAGATCCAGAACAAACAATGTGAAAAAGTGTTCGGCCACTTTTGCGCTCTAGTCTGAGCCATTCTTTTCTTTTGTGTGTACATGCATTCATCCTCCTATGCAATACGTTTCTCAACAATAAGTGGCTTTTATTTATAATAGCTGCTTCATACAGCTAGGGTGACCACCATCAAACAAACAAAATGTGGGACGATTACTAAGTTTGTGTGGGACAATGTGGGACATGTTAGCAACACTAAAACATAACCTGAAACTGTTGTATAATCTTAAATTCAACATCACTGAGCCCAAAGGCAGCAGGCATCATGCAGATAACTACTTTTGAAACAGTTCTGACCAAGTGCAACTAAAATCCAACTAAATAAACAATGAAACAAATAAAACAACATAAAATTAGTTAATCTTATATATATATATATATATATATATATTTTTTTTTTTTTAGTTTTTATTTATATATATATATATATATATATATATATATATATATATATATATATATATATATATATATATATATATATATATATATATATATATATATATATATATATTAAATGGGTGGTAAAACACATTCTTTTGAAGGCTTGACTGTGTTTGTGGGGTGCACTGTAACGTGTTCATGCTTCGTTTAAAAAAAAATTGCCTTATTTTTCATATATTTGACCTTTATTCTACACTGCTCTGTCCCTCCTTGTAAAACGGTCTGATGCTTTCCGGGTTGTATGAAGCCAGTCCCTCAAAAATACGCGATGGGCTCAGATTGGTTAGCTGGCCCAGTGTGTTGTGATTCGCTAAACGCCTAGTGCACGTATGTCGGAAACGTCACGCCCCTTACCGGAGGCTGTGCTTTGGTCAGTGTTAGAAACAACGGCGTCAATAAAACCACACCAATCTGAGCCCGAATCAGACCCAGAACATTTGAGTGAAGATGATCGAGCAGAACCTGTTCAGTCCTCAAGAGTAAAGACTGCGGATCTATAATGATCGCTACTGAATGGCACTTTAACTTTTGTATTTTTAGAACGATTATAGCCAAATATCTGTCGCAAGAACTAACCCAAAACAAACACTAAGCACTGGCTTTAACTAGTAAGTTAGCCAAATCACACACAGAACCATGTTTAGCATGCCTGTAGATAAACAATACATAAAAGCTCTAATCAAAGAATCATTTACACTAATGTCAGGTTCGCTGTTGAGATTTTAACGTTAGTGTTTGTAACGTTAGGTGTTCGTCGGATAACGTTAAGTATGAATGAGCATTTAACAGACTGGTTTGCAGAACAGCATTGTCATCTGTTTACTTCCTTGCTACAACCTATTACAGGAAAACACATAGATGAAAAATAAATCAGACTTACAGGTTGTGGCCCGTGAACAGCTTCTGTTTGTAAATCCAGCTTTCAGGACAAGCCGTTGTGCATATCCTGTATTGAACTCGCGAAGTTTGTGGAAGTTTGTGTTGTCCTCCGTGAAATGTGCAGCGCGCGCGTCATGCATCCACGCACCGGCAGTGTTTTTTTCACGCAGCTGACGTTGTGCAAATCTGGCATTGAAATCGCGAAGACGGTGGATGTTTTCCTCTGTTAGATGTGCTGCAGGGAGCCCTGCGCGCGCCTGATTCCCCGCTGACTCAAACACACGTGCATATAACATGTTTTATGTTAAACGCACTGCAACGCACCCCCGTCCCAAGGAAGGCTGAACAGAGCAAGTATCCCAGACCTGCAATCCGGATGAATATAACAGCGTTTCCTCGGCATCGCGGCAACAACACTCCAGCCTACTATACCACAACAGCGACGCGATACGAAATGGCCTCACCCCCCCTTATTTAATATTCTCGGAGGAGGGGTTTATGTAAATATTGAGCCTGGTGATGTCACCAACCCTGGAGGAATGTGTGTAGTCGCCTACTGGCCGTTTGCTGTAGTTCTTAGAAACTGATTTCTTTAAAAGCAAATATCTCCCTTTGCTTTAAACTTTGAACGTTGTAACTTTGCAGATGTTGTTTATGCTCAAGCAGCAACATTACACGTTAGCTAAAGTTAGAATAGTGAAATCGTGGTTTACCACCCCTTTAATTTATATACAGAACTATCCATTCGTTTTCTGACAGGGAACACATGGAACGAATCACCGCTCCACATTTTGATTGACAGCCGTCACAACCTACTAGTGACCGTGTTTACTCCTTTCTTTTCAACCATTGGATATGGTTTAAAAAACGGCTTTTGTATTTGTGTAAGGCGGGATGTTACTTCTGACGAAGCGCTGTTAAATATAGGTGAAAAACGATGCCGCAAAAATAATAAATAAAATGCTTTCTTAAAAAGGCAGAAGAACGCATGCATGTTTTCTCAATATGATCATTAAAAATCAACAGACTGGTGAAAATGCGGGACATTTTCTCAATATGCGACATGCGGGACAAGGGGTGAAAATGCTGTGCGGTACAACGCAAAGCGGGACAGGTGGTCACCCTACATACAGCTCATATTTCGCATTTTCTTTTGAGAATTGTAGTGTAAATGATTGTTCCTGAATGACTACAATTGGCAATCACAAGTATTTACCATTGAGCTGATCTCATTGATGTGCAGTTGAGAAATAAGGAGTAGTGTATGCTTTGATGCTGTCAGAGCTGAATTGCATCATGAAGACGGAGCCTCAAGCGCTCTAGGTGTACCTGATGTATAATCAGACCCCTGATATTTAGTATCTTAATTAGTCTTTAGATTTAAAAACTAAGACCGGAGGGGACGTTTGATTTGGAAAACTAGATTTTGTGAGTCCCTCAATTGAACTAAACAACAACAGACAGATGCTGTACTTTAATAGCATGTTATCTTTCTTTTTTTTAATAGCATGTTACATTTTTGGAAAAACGTACCTGTGGTGACATTTCTACAAAATGAGATTATGTTGCTTCTTGCAAGTTGTTTCACAACACTTTCAAAGTGAAATGTCCAATGAGTGGCGCAAAAAGCACGTTCAGTTTTATCTGAAACAGATAAACGTAATTCTGTCAAGATTTTATTGCGCTGGTTGTTACGTATGGCGGCAATTCAGAAATAAAATATCAGGTGAGTGGCGCTTACTACTGTGCATGTAAACCTCACTTCCCTGGCCTCATAAGGTGCGCCAGCAACTAATGCTAGCGGCTGATGCTAGCAGCTGCGGTCCTTAATGTCCTTTTTAGTGTGCCCGCTAGCTGTTCCATGCCAGAGACCCTGGTTTGAATCCCGCTCTGAGCTGGTCAAATAGGACTTGTTACATTTGGTGCCGTGACCCGTATGGGATGGAGGTTTCGGGGTGAGAACAACGGACGTAGGCCAGTAAGAGCTGTGCGTGTAAACCTCACTCCTCTGGCCTCAAAAGGAGCACTAGCAACTGACGCACTTAGCGCACTTGCCTCCCATGCCGGAGACCCTGGTTCGAATCCCGCTCGGAGCGGGTCAAGTAGGAACAGTAACATTTGGTGCCATGACCCGGATTGGAGTGAGGTTTAGGGGGTGAGTGTAAGGACGTAGGCCAGTAAGAGCTGTGCGTATAAACCTCACTCCCCTGAACTCAAGAGGTGCGCTAGTGACTGAAACTAGTGGCTGCGATCTTTAGTGTACTTGTTAGCGTACCCGCCTCCCATGCCGAAGACCCCGATTGAAATACAGCTCGGAGCGGGTCGAGTAGGACCAGTTACACCAGTGTTTGAAAATAGCACGCCTCCTACACAAACCCACTAAACGCTGTTAACAAAAGAAAACGTAAGCTAAGAAGTTGTAGAGGTTGTAGGTCTAATTGTACTTATGAAGTAATCAATTTAAACTCTTTGCAAATAATATTTTATTTAAAAATGTGCACTCAATCACTCTTATTCTTGTCTAATATGTCGAAAACGCAAACATTTCTTGTCGCATATTTTCAATTTAAAACGGCAAACGTACAAAACGTACTTTGCATCACTAGAGAGTCTATTACTGACAGTTGCTGAACATTTCTATCGTAAAACAGTTCCTGCTTACATCTACATCTGCTTACATCTTTTCATGAATTATCATTATGCTGTGACTGACAATATGATAGTAAGGCCCGTCATCTTTGATTTGATTGGCCATCTCAATCATTTTGGCATTTTTTGTCTATTCTATTATTATTATTATTATTATTATTTATTTTTTTAAATTTCATAGCTCAGACAAAATTATTGACTCTGTTCTCCAGGCCTGGTTCTACGGGGGTGCTACAGGGTGCTAAGCACCCTCAAACGCAAGCAAAAGCACCCTCAGTTGATACTGTAATAATATTGGCGAAACAGATTTGGCAGATTCAAATGCATCTATTTATTTACAGCATTTGTTTTTGCAGTGGTGAGTAATGTAGCCAATCACAGATATAGTTGTTGATTTCTGGAACGCGATCAGAATCTCACCGCTCAAAACGCAAGAGTTTTTATTCAGTGCTGAGTTATGCTGCCTTCACGCACTCACATTGAATGCAATGAAACTTGGATGCAATGAGCTCGTAATCACGATTTCAGATATCACGTGAAGGCGGCATTAATGCAGGCTCACGAAACCTCTCATTAACAAACAAAGTCAAGACACAATGTAAGTAAGAGATTTATTGTTGACGACTTCATTTTTATAACGGAACTTTGTGAGATTGCGATGAACTGACAAAGCAACAGCATTTTAGTGATCGTAGCGATCTTGGCTTGGCTCACTTTCGAGGCTACAGTCAATCATTGAATAAAACTATTATTGTTAAGAGGACCGACGGCCAAATGCATGCAGAAAAGTTTCGGAAGTGACATCTAAAATAGAGGTTTTGCCTCTGTAGAGGACGTTATTTAGCGAATTTCTCTGACAACATGCACAGTTTTTAGTTTGGATATTCTTATGAAATACAAGACATTCTTATGAAAGTATTCATATATACACGTCTTTTTTTACATTTACATATTGTCCCAAAACTCTTTAATATGCAAATTAGATACAGTGCATTGCCTAGAATGGGAATGGCATTTATGGCCATTTTTACACACATATTGCATAAAGTAAATTGGTAAATTAAATTATTCTGTATCTTTCATAAAATTGAGAATCATCTTTATACAAAGTTTGGATAAAAAAAACTTGAAGCATAAAAATTGATTGGTGAATGAAAACAAAAATCCCATTGTTTGTCTATTCATGTCTTTTTGTTTTCTCAATAAAGGGGTTCTGGTGTCCTCTACAGAGCAGAGGATATAGCATATAACATAGGAATACAAAAAAAAAAAATATATATATATATATATATATATATATATCAATTTGTTTTTTATGCTCCAAACAATAATGACTAGGAAAAAACAAATCTAAATTCACAAAACCTTTTTTTTCTGGTTCTCAGGAAGATATGTTAAAAGACTAGTAACACATTAAAGCAATGTAAAGGCAGACTAATAGATTAATAGACAATTTGTAGCAAAATATTTTTGAAATTCCAATTTTTGGTAAATGACTTGTAAATAAATAATCATACATTTCTCACTGTACACTGCTATGGTGGAGCCGTTGCTTAGCCTATATGCACTTTACTAGAGCACCCTCAGTAATTTCAGAATGCTATGCTATTTGCACTGCTGCATCTTTAGGACAACTGATGATATGTCTCTTTAAATGAGAGAGAGTGAGGTTTGGAAGCAGAGGACGAAGGATTGCATGCTCAACATGACACAATGGCAGTTCATGAGGTGAATTCCAGCAGGCAGAAACTATTAAATTAACATCAGCGTGAGAATGCGTTCTGAGGTCTCTGTAAGTGAACCATTTAGCAGCTACAAATGCCAAAAATCCAATTAGCATGAACTAATACACCACAGCATTATTAAAGGTTACACGTCAAATGTCTTTAAAATCTATCATAAAATGCGACTCCAACCACCTCAGGTGTGGTAAGTATAATTATTTTGCTCAAAAGGCCACAAATGATAACTGGCCCTTTGTTCCGAAATCGTTTTTTCAGTTCAGTTTTGAGTAGGGCTATTACGATTCCTTGATTAAATTTGAGTAATTGTTTTCCAATAACGTGCATTTGGGACCATTTCACCAGATTTGTTACGTAAATCATTTATAAACCTATGGCAACACAAGATAATACATCAATTTGTTTCTAAATAAGCAAACTCTTGTTCATCGCGATATAAAAGTTTAAACCCTCACATTTGTTCTTGTTCAAGAAAGTACAGTGGCTGTAGCATCAGCTTTGCCATCACAGGAATAACTGACATATAAAATATATGAATGTCCCCCTGTAGTCAATCATTTTATCCTTTAAAACTCATCTTTAATCACCAAAATGACATATTTAAACCTTTTTCCAGTGAAAGAAAAGGTCTTCATACCTTAAAATAGTTTGAATTTTACTCTACACTCTTGCTTCATTTAGTATACGCGGAACCATGAATATGCAAATTATCCCCTCCTCCACTCACTCACAACAGCTCAGAGATCCACTCTGTCAGGTCAACTTTACTGTAGTAAATGCTGCACAATAGTATCGCTCTTTACAACGTCGGACACATAACGATAATTAAAATGAGTGGTCATTTGCTTATTAAACAGCTCATAAGTTTGGGTTTTTTTTAAATGTTCACCATGGCATTTATTTGATCAAAAAATAGTACAATTATGAAAAAATTTATTAAACAGTTTTTTTATTTGAATATGGATTAAAATGTAATTTATTCTTGTGTTGGCAAAGCTGAATTTTCAACATCATTACTCCAGTTTTCAGTCACATGATCCTTCAGAAATTATTCTGATATGCTGATTTCTACTTCTGTGTTTCACAGAATAAAGCCATACGGGTTTGGAACGTCATGCAGGTGAGTAATATATATTTTTTGGTGAACAGTTCATTCAGACACACCTGTAAAAATTAAAACCTTTCCTTTTCTCTTGTCCGTACACTGTCCAAAAGGAGGATATTCCTTGTGTCCTAAACCTTAAGAAAAGGAGCTTAAACTTTTTGGCGAAATTTGAATGCTTCTCGATTCTCTTCTCTCTTCACCTTTCTGCTCATCCCATGTTTCTTTTTCATTTCTCCTCCAGCTGTCAGTATCACGTTCTGGATCAGTGAGAGAGGCCAGATGGCATCAAGCACAGGGATCACCCTTTCTCTCTCTCTCTATCTCTCTCCTTCTCTTTCTCTCTGTCTTCTGTTCTTCTCTGTCTCTCTCTCTCTCTGCCCTGAGCTGAACTGTGTTGAAGTGTCAGTTCAGCTTTCTGTGCAGGCCAGCTGAGTTCCCTCTTGGTGTCCATTGGCGATGTGAAGGCCCTTGCCCTCTTATCATTCTGCTAGCTCCTCACTCCAGTTCATTTTCAATGCCCCTTCTCTTCTCTCTCACAGTGAGCCCTCACAACTCACACTCGGTCTCTCTCTGCCTCCTACAGAGAGATCCATTGACTTGGCCCTGTAAGAACAGTAGTACTGCAGGCTGCTATGAGCATCTGCACATGCTGATTAATGAGCTGCTGTGCATGGAGGCGCTAATACACTAAAATGGGGGTAGAATTAAAGTATTGCACTGCTTCTATTAATAATGAAATTACAAAATGGATCCGGAAATGTTTACAGCTAGGAAAGGATGGCGCTCTGTAACAGGCTTTCACAACCTGGGGGTCGCCAAGTGTTCTTGACTTTAGGAGAACTAATTATGATTTTAGCCGCAAAGTATTTTCAATATACACACAGGGCTGAGTTTCCTATAGCTGAGTTACTTGCTTTTATACATCAGGAATTGATTGGATCTTGAAAATACAAAAAAACGCGGCTTACGGTACTAATATGCAGGACTAAAAAAGGTACAAGGATGTCCATTTAAGGGTACTGCCCCAGCGACAAGCTGTTGTACCCCTAAAGGTACAATTTTTACACCCTTTTTCTCTGTGTGTATAGAAACGCACCAGACCTTTTGACAACTTTTTTTCGCTAATAATATGCTATACGAAGAAAACGGATCCCAGACCAGCATTTATGGGCAGCTTTTCCCTCTAAAAACAATCAGTAGCAGAAGCAGCAGGCGACAGTGGTTTGAATGAGAAAATTACAGGCTATTATCAAGTCCGTCTCCCTTGGTCTGGAGGGGCGCACAGGGGGGTCCATGGGGTCCATGGCCAAGCCCCCCAATCCCCCCTCTGGCGCCGGGCCTGGTTTTGTGTGTTTTTCGCTGCATTCACGCTGAAAACCAATGCTCTCAGTCTTTTTGCCACTCAACGGGCATAACCGCAGTCACTTCGGCCGACAGTGACACCATGTACATACCCTCTATTAGACAAAACAAAAGCTCATTATTAGTTAATACATTAGCTAATGTTAACAAATGAGACCTTATTGTAAAGTGTTACTGAACTAACTAGTAATGCAAACTTTGCGTAGTAAGAACATACAAACAAGTAGATTTTTAGGGAGTTGTGAATAAGAGTGATGTGATTGGCTGGTGCAGAGAGTGTAACTTGAATGAATGATTGAATGAATGAATGAATGAATGAGAAATTGCGTCTGCACAGTCTAGACACTTTCTCTGCATATCATAGGAACACACGTCTAAACTAGACAAATTATGTGATTAGGTTGGTTGAGGAAGGCCAACTTTTGATAGAACTATTGGCTGGAATACCTGGTTGAAAATCTCGATTGTTTATGAGAAATGTCAGATGTCTCTACTAAAGAACATCACATTTTGATGAACTCTTCAGTGCAGCTGTACATCACAGGGATTCACACACCACAGAGGGACGGGACGTTGCCAAACAGCACCTTGTCCAGCAGCAATTGACTCAAATCCAAGTAAGGATCAGCCTCCATATGCTTGGCATGAGTGATTTTCCAAATTGTACTTTTGTACTTTTTCCTTTTTCTCTCTCATACAAACACACACACACACACACACACACACACACACACACACACACACACACACACACACACACACACACACACACACACACACACACACACACACACACACACACACACACACACACACACACACACACACACACACACACACACACACACAGAATCTGGTTTACTATCTTTGTGGGGACTCTCCATAAACGTAATGTTTTTTCATTAAGCTTACCCCTAAACCTACCCATCATACTTTTAGCATTTTTACATAAAACATTTTTTTAATCTGATTTGTGTATGATTTATAAGCTGTTTTCCTCATGGGGACCAAAAAATGTCCCCACACGTACTTCGGATATTGCCATCTTGTGGGGATATTTTGTTCCCATAATGTAGGGTTTATCAGACCCCCAGCACACAAACAATTTAAATCAGTTCCCCTTTGGATTCCAATATTTTCCCAGCTGACTCAACATTTTGTTCCCTGTAGTGTTTTCCAGTTGAGTGGACACATTTAGTTTCTAAAGACAATTCAGAGAGCACTGTACAAGTTTTAAACTCTCATAAAAAGAACAGTGTTGTTGTAATTAAAAATGGTTTTCATCAATAATAATAAAAAAAAGGTAAACTATAAACATTGGTTTAAAATTTTAAAACACTAATGAAAATGAATAATGTTACCTTGGCTTAGAAATGTTGACAAGTTTAAGTTGAAGTATTAAAATGACTGAAAAAAACTGAAATAAAAATAATATCAAGCTAAATAGAAACATTAAAAACAAAACTAATAAAATATGAATTGTACTGTATTAGATCACAGTGAAGCACTTAGGAAACAACACTTTATCAAAAGGAATGAAAATGTCTATATTCCATTTCAAAACAACTTATTTTCTATCTTTCATATGCATTGTTCTCAGATTCCCTGCGGTTTTCTTATGGAGGTTCCTGAAGTGTGTCGAATGGACACTGGGTTGATTGCACGAGGAGCTGCTGAAAGAAGAACATTTTAGGTATCTTTAGTATTTTTTTTTTTTTTTTTTTTTACTTGAAACCTTTGCCTGTCTGCAACAGGGATACTACATAATGAATAAAATGACATCTACTGTTACAGCATCTACTGCACCAGCAGGGCCAACAGAGGTATGCTAACCAGCCTCTTCACCGCTTGCTTTATAGTCTTTTCTTCCTTATTGTGGCGTATACAGTGGTGCCAACATTATTAGAACACTTGGCATCTGGGAGTCGTCTTATTGGGCCTGGATTTATTTTCCAAGAGGGCAATGACCCGAAACATCCTTCTAGCTATTGCTGGAACAACCTGCGACGGAAGGAATCTGCTGAAACATTGACAATAATGAACAGGCCCCCTCAAAGTCCGACCCTCAACCCCATCGAGCACATTTGGGAAGAGTTGGAAAATAAAATGGACAGATCTATTGTACATTCAAAGGTAAACCTTTGCCTTCAGTTGCAGAAGGCAAGGGATAACATTAGTGTTGCAGTTCTCAGAGGAAATATATTGACACTATGCCAGAGAGATGTACTGCTGTAATTGCTGCCAAAGGTGGACATACTTTTTAACATATTTTAGTTAAAGTTAAAAGTGGATAAAAATAGTTGACTCACTTCATCTGATATTTGATGGTCAGAGCAACCATCTGCATGTTTCGTGAACATTATTCATTATTATTTTCAGATCTGTCAGGTGTTCTGATCATTTTGGCCACCACTGTATATGAGAATTTTGTCCGTTGGGAATTGATTGGATGGTTGTGGTTTGCTATTGGTCAGTCTTGTGTGAGCGACAGGTTGTCCCGCCCTCACGCCAGTAAACACGTCAGAGAAGAGATTTGTTAAAAAAACAAGAATTGTCCATTTTGATTTCATGCATGGTGACTTTAAACATGATGGTTTTTATTGTAATATCGGGAAGAATCAGTGTTACTACTTTGCACAGCATATGAAGTAAATTAAAAACTAAATTACCTAAGAACATTATTAGATCATCTAATTCCATTTTGGAATCTCCTTATGGAAAATAATTTCCTTCAGCCCAGTTTGTTTCCATTTGATTTGTTTGCTACTTTTATTTTTTAATCAAATGCTTTTATTCGTAAGACCCCTGAAATAGATATTTTTTCAGTGTGCCTCGCTCAGCTGAAATGAAGTTTTAATAAGTAAAAAAAAAAACTTATAATAACTGCATTACTATCAAATGTCCTGGCTGTTTCGCCTCAGTTCACACACTGATTGTGATCACGGCATCAGGGAAGCGGCTCATACTGTGATTTGTGACGTTTTTGACATTGCAGAATGTGATGAGGTTAAATGCCATGCAATCTGAAATGAAGTGGCGTAATGTCTTTAATAAATTAAGAAAAAGGTCCAAATGCTCATAATAAATGTCTTCGAGGCACTATACACATTGGCCCCGCCGCGTATTGAAATATAGTGAGCTACCTTCTTTTGACTAAAAATAAAGCAAGAGATGGCAGACAAAGTGTGAGAAAAATGTATTGCAAATATAATTCATTTAATACCATAAACTATAAGAAATTCAAAGTTCAAATCAATTGAAGTCAAGTCACCTTTATTTCTATAGTGCTTTATACAATACAGATAGCTTCATAGCAATAAACCGGAAGAAGAAAATGATGATCAATGATGAAAACTTCATCAAATATGACACAAATTCAAATGCTCTACAGAAGACAAAGTGCCAGATTTACTAACAGCTTATGGCAGCGCAAACCCTCTTTTGCGTTTAAAAAAACAACAGTCAGGATTTTATTATTATTTGCAACCAAGTGTTTTAAACCAGATGCTAACGGGTTGATTGTGTTGGTCATTATGCAAATTATCCAGCTGCGTCTGTCTTCTTTAATTTGAGCGTCGTCAGTAGATCACGCGCAGAACTTTCCACTCACATAGGCGCATTTTTGGAATTGCGCTCGCACGCTAATTTGCCCTGTTTAGTAAAACCTGTTTAAGTGTCATTATTCATCTGAAGTCTGTTCAGATTTGATTCAGTTCAATAACTGTGTAAAGTTCAGTTATGAAATTCAGCTATAAGAATCTCTAATGACACAATAGTGTCGTTATTTAGCTCAAGCCAGTTCATTGTTGTTTCATAGTGACGTTATTCAGCTCGAATCAGTTCATTGTTGATTCAGTAACAGTGCCGATGTTGCAAAATCTATCAATTTTGAAACTAAGTCGAATCAGCTAAAAGCAGCTCATTCTCCAGTTCAGTTCAAGTTTTGTTCTCATCCAATAATGTTCCAGTGCAGTCAGATTGATAATATTACTGAACATTAACTCTTTCCCCACCATTAACGTAAATTTCCGTATTTGTGAGAAAATTTCCAACTTTCTGTATTTTGACACATCTTCTGAAAGAGTACTGAATCTCCAACCTGATCTCACGGCAATTCGTACGTATTTTACGAGGTGGCTAATTCGTATGAATTTGTATGACCTCACTCGTACGAATTTGTAAAATTTTTGCTAAAACGTACGTATTTGACGAGTTGGTCAAGTCGTATGATTTCGTACGAATTACTTATCCCTAACCCCGCCCCTAAAACCTACCCATCACTGCAGTACAGACAAATCATACAAATTCATATGAGTGAAGTCATACGAATTTGTTTGAATTAGCCACCTCGTACAAATATGTACGAATTGGTCGTGAGATAGCGTTGGAATCTCCTGATCAAAACACATGTGAAGACGACGCAGAAACAAGCAATATCATATGTAATCATATGTGACCCATGCTGGCAAACTTAGTTGGAAAGCGAATGGGCTTTAGGTTTTCACAAAAATGTGTTCATCAAGCCCTCGTCTAGCGATCCCAATGCTCCAAATAGCAATTAAACATCTAAAAGTATCTTTATTTGTACGTTTTCTGAGAGGAGAAGCCTGCATCGCGCTGACTGACACGTCCGAAGCGTGCATACAAAGACGCCTCAGACAGTGTATTTCAAAATATCTGTCATGGTGAGGATTCATGCAAACATTATCTGTTATGTCATAAGTGAATGTTTGGTTAACTGTTTGGGAAAACAATCTGATGTGTAACATATTAGATCTGTGCATTAGAGTCTTAAAGAGCACCTATCATGGCATTTAAAATGTTCCAAATATTGTTTTAGAAGTCCCCAACAACAGTTTTGCATGCATGCAATGACAAAAAAGACTTTAGTTTTCTTATAATATGTATTTATTTTTACCTGTTTTGACAGCGATTCTCAAATGATTCCTTTAGTGATTCACTTTTCAAAACTCCGCCTTTATGTGACGCTAATCTGCGGTGATTGGTCCGATGACCCAGTCATTTGTGATTGGTATAGTCTGTGCAGATATTTTCGGAAACGGAACGCCCATCAAAGTCTTATAGTGACAGTAATTTGTTAATATGTGTCAGGAGTTATGAATATGAAAATCGCGTCGGAACCGTTTGATTGTAATATGAGCCTCAGCTGATCTCATTCATAAAAAAACTCCTCTATTCTCCTCACGAAGACTCGCGACAAATCAACATCCCTCAGGGCTTTTAGTTCAAAAGTGTGCAGATGAGGAGATATATTGATAGATTCTCATATGTCTGTGTCAAATTTCTAAACAGAGGAGTATTTTTTATTCAATACTTCCTCAAAATGCGCAGATGTATCCTAATCATGAGCGATCGAGTCTCTTATGTGTTGTTTTCAATTCATACTGGCAGCCGGAGGGCGCTCTGTGCACATGTAGTCCATATGGTACAGACAGACGAAGAAGATACCATGTGCCATAATAGAAGTCCATAATAAAAGCTTCCTGAGATCGCGAAACATGCAAATAGAGACATTTGACGATTAAATAAACACACAATCGCGACAATGTATGGTTTGTCTTCAAGCCACTTAGTCTTCAAATGCTCATCCTTGGGCAGATGAAAAAAGTTTGCTTTTGAGTGGCACTTCAGAACACCGCGTCTCGTCACCATGATGTTTTCTAGTTTTCACTGGCGTCTTGGAGCGCAATAAGTGGGCGTATCGTATTCAAATAACTTGACAAGTTGACGTCATCTAGTCAGAGAAAAAGCTTCGGTCTTCTAACGATTCTTAAAAATGACTCAGAGTCGACTCTTACTTTTGAAAGAAAATAACTATATATACGGTGTACTGTCATATTTCAAAATTTTGAAGGATGTTTTTGTTCACTTAGATCTATGTTACACACTACATGAAAGGTAAATTTCAAAATTCCATGATAGGTGCTCTTTAATATTTAGGCTGTCTGTCTCATTAATGTCAATCATACAATTGTGGTATCATCAACAAAAAAGTTGAATATATATTTTCCCTGTAGATATTTGGTTTTGATTTGGTGTGTGCCAAATTTGGTGTTAATAAGCAGGGATTTTATGGTTTCTAGGTGAGTTTTGTTTTGTAACCTTTAGAAAACTTCAACTTGATTTTTCTCAAAATTGACTTTGCTGACTCTCTTGACTTCAAACAGTCATTTTTTGTCTGATTCCAACAAGCCATACATCATTTTGAAGGTTTTTTTAATAGAGAATATGAACAATAACTCATTTGTGGCAATTTGATCATTGCGACTCATTTTTGCCAGCACAGGTCATATATGCAAAATAACGTGATCATCAACATTAAACAGCATATAAATCACAACTGCCTAATGTTACTGTATGAAATGTCGACCCAGGGCGAGCTATAGGACTGTGCAAGAATTAGGGGTGTTGATGGACTCGATTCTTCCATCTATGTTTTGATCATCATTCTGAATTCGATCTGGATGTAGTCCAAAAACGTGATTTTCTCAGTTTTTTGCTCAATATGTTGCTTTTTTTAATGAAACTTACCCACATTCAAGGGTAAACAAGGTAAAACAGTTTTTTTTTTGTTTTGTTTGTTTAAAAGCAGAGTGCCTGTTTTTTCTTTTGATATATTGCATGTTCCGATATTCATACAACAAAATATTCTAGGGGCCATTACATTTTTGTGAAAATGATCAAAAACACTTGCGGGGAACAGCCAACTTTTTTTTTTTTAAATGCTGGCGGGGAAAGAGTTAATGCCAAAAGAGGGTTCGCGCTGGCGCGAGCTGTTAGTAAATCTGGCCCTATGTGTCTTTTAAATCCCAACTAAGAAGCCAAAGGCGACAGTGGCAAGAAACCCAAACTCTATAAGGTGACAGAAATGGAGATAAAAAACCTTGGAAGAAACCAGGCTCAGTCATGGGGCCAGTTCTCCTCTGGCCAAACGAGCAAACATGGTGTGATTTATGATTCCAGGCTGCAAAATGTGACTATTTTATGTGATATTTGTGTAGGCGGTGTGCATTTTTATTCACACTATTGCATTTTAGAGCGTTTCAAATTGGTCACTTTTGAGGTTCCACTTCAGTTCAGAGAGGCCGAAGGAAGCTCAATGAAATTCAATTTGTGTTGTTTTAAATTGAAACACACTGCAGGTACAATCAGGTCTGTTAAGTTAACTGTGCATAAAACTTTCTTTCCTGCTTCATCTAAGGTTCTTTCCGATACTTCTAACTGCAATCATAATCCCATGAAGCTGAAGTGTGTTGGGGCCCATAAAGTGTTGAGAAGTCGGGCTCAATTCACATTTTATTATAGGCCAAGTTTATATTAGCACCAGGACAGTCAATACGATCACTCTCTTCTCATTTAACCATATCTCACTCTGCAAACTCAGTCAGACGGCATGAGTCTTTTCATCTTCGGTGTCAGGAGTTTTCATTTGCCTTTCTGAAGGGGAATAATTTTCCTGTGTGAGAAGCAATAAAACTGCAATGGCATTAGAAAGGCAGAGCAATCAATATATCATATTGACTGCTGAACCTGAAATCACAGGGCTGCACTATTGTGCACTCCACTGTCACAATATAAGCGTTGTTTGTGTGAGGTTTATCTATGATTATTGCAATTATTAAACATGCTTCAGACCATACGTTAGCCAAATACATGACTGTCTCTTGCAATACAGGTTTTTAGCATGCAAAATTCAATATCATAGTTTTATAGCCACTTTTTTGCATTATCCAGGTAATAATATATGAAGCAAAATAAACATGGAAAACCACTCTTGATAATTTGCCCAACAGACAATTGCACACAGGATCAGGCATAACATTATGACCACTGACAGGTGAAGTGAATAACACTGATTATCTCTTCATCACGGCACCTGTTAGCGGGTGGGATATATTAGGCTGAAAGTGAACATTTTGTCCTCAAAGTTGATGTGTTAGAAGCAGGAAAAATAGACAAGCGTAAGGATTTGAGCGAGTTTGACAAGGGCCAAATTGTGATGGCTAGAAGACTGGGTCAGACATCTCCAAAACTGCAGCTCTTGTGGGGTGTTTCTGGTCTGCAGTGGTCAGTATCTATCAAAAGTGGTCCAAGGAAGGAACAGTGGTGAACCGGCGACAGGGTCATGGCCAAGGCTCATTGATGCCAGTGAGGAGTGACGGCTGGAACATGTGGTCCGATCAAACAGATGAGCTGTACTCAACTGTAGCTCAAATTGGTCAAAAAGTTGATGCCGTCACTTACCTGGGGATCACATGGCACCAGGATGCACTATGGGAAAAAGGCAAGCCGGCGGAGGCAGTGTGATGCTTTGGGCAATGTTCTGCTGGGAAACCTTGGGTCCTGCATCCATGTGGATGTTACTTTGACACTCATCACCAACCTAAGCATTGTTGCAGACCATGTACACACTTAAATGGTATTCTCTGCTGGCTGTGCCCTCTTTCAGCAGGATAATGCACCCTGCCACAAAGCAAAAATGGTTCAGGAATGGTTTGAGGAGCACAACAATGAGTATGAGGTTTTGACTTGGCCTCCAAATTCCCCAGATCTCAATCCAATCGAGCGTCTGTGGGATGTGTTGAACAAACAAGTCCGATCCATGGAGGCCCCACCTTGCAACTTACAGGACTTAAAGGATCTGCTGCTAACATCCTTGGTGCCAGATACCACAGCACACCTTCAGGGGTCTAGTGGAGTCCGTGCCTCAAGGGGCAGCAAAAGGGGGACCTGATCGGTGTATATGTACACTGCCCCATAACTGGTATCGGAAGCACTGAACCAAATCATTAAACTTCATTCATTTCAGACGATCATTTAGATACATAGCAAATAATCAATAAGATGTCTATTAAAACTAAAGTATTTATTCTGGAGCTGAACAGGTTTACTTAACTAAGCATGTGTTTGGCATCAGTGTCACAGCAAACACAAAAAACATTTGATATGTGTGTATGTGTATATTTATATATATACACTATATTGCCAAAAGTTTTGGGGCGTCTGCCTTTACATGCACAATAACACTGCATGAAAAGTGGGATTTTCGACCCCGTAAACGACTGTAGACTCCCGGAAATCTCCCTAATTTTCGGCAGTTTTCGACAATTTAGAGGCAGCGAACGTCGCGTTCGTCTGTGCCTCAAATTGTCGTAAACGAACCATGACGTAGGTGGAGAGCCCCCCGCTGAGAGACCGCGCGGAGGTGTGACGCCTCTAATTAGCATATGAATAGCAGCGAAACCAGAGAGTCAACGGCCACATTTACATTTACATTTAGTCATTTAGCAGACGCTTTTATCCAAAGCGACTTACAAATGAGAGCAATAGAAGCAACTACAACAGTCAGAGGCTACAGTATGCAAGTGCTGTAACAAGTCTCAGTTAATCTAACACAGAACACATAGGATTTTTTTTTTTTTTTTTTTTTTTTTTTAAATAAATTAGACAGACAGAAAAATGAATAGAATGTTAAGTGCTATTCTTGATTGGTCAGGTGCTGCTGGAAGAGATGCGTCTTTAGATGTTTTTTGAAAATGGCTACAGACTCGGCTGCTCGAATTGAGATAGGCAGGTCATTCCACCAGGTGGGAACAGCCCAGGAAAAGGTCCGTGACAGTGATTTCATGCCTCTCTGGTATGGCACCACAAGGCGTCGTTCACTGGTAGAACGCAAACTCCTGGAGGGTGTGTATATGGCATGAATAGTGTATATGAATAGTGTACATGAATAGTGGCCAGACATGAATTTACTCACTCAGTATTGGCTGAAGCCACTACATTTAAACAAGAAAAATCCCTCGTGATTGGTTGGCAGATCACTGCAAACCAATCATTATTGGTCACCCTGGCTCATTATAAATGTAAACCCCAATAATAATAATAAATATTGAATTTATGTTGTAATAATTTATTTTTTATAGTAATGTTATTGTGCTATGAACTACACTATTCATGCCATCAAGGAATATATGGGAAAATTTGCCCGGACCGTGCCGTTTATTCAAAGAAAGAGCTTATAAACACACAGCTGTTTATTCAAAGAAAGAGCTTTATTGTCAAACACACAACTATGTACAGTGCAGCAGTAATGTCTCTTATGTTGTCCTCCAAAAACGTCAAAAAGAAGCACCCAAAACATTCGGGAAACACAGGCATATATGGCGGTGGCCGCACAATCCATCCAGACACCCCGTCAACAATGCCGTCTTCCTCATCAGATATGAGTTCAATGGTCGCGCACTTCCAGTCCATCTCATCCTCAGCCAGCACACTTTGTCTCGCTTCCAGCAACTGTAATACAATCCATAAAGACAATAAGTAACCTGAAAAATACTCACATTGACAAAAAACGGATCTAATATAATAAATCTTACCCTTTTTCTTCTTGATCGACTCCGAGCTAAACTCCGCCTGCTATGTAAGTTCAGGTTGTTTGTATCTGAAGCTCCGGCGTGCCGATTCATAATACGTCTTACAGGCAGCTGGAAAACAATTACATGACACTGGTATTAATAAAAACAGTCACGGTAAAATTAAACAAGGAATGAGAAAAACATTAGACGTTATACTTACACACAATGTCGTCATGGTCAGCGGTTAAATCTGGACTCGTGGAAATTGCTCCAAGCAGATAAGAGCTCACGGCTTCGTTATGAGGCTAGGATAGTCTGTGTAAACAAAATGTGCAGTTTTAAGCTCGGATCTATTAACGCATCCATTTCCTTATACAGCTGAATAAAAGCATATTCTTTAAATCGTAACGTTACATTACCCATGCTCTGGTTCATAGCGCCTGCAGTTTGCCTCAGAGTTGTGAAGACGAAGACAGCCTCCTGAAAATTAGTCCAAAAAGTTGGCCGCGTCCATGCAGAGATTGAAGACGGCGTCCTGTCATTGTTGATCACGAAAAAGGAAAGCAGCAAAAAATATAGGAAATGTAAAAAAAAGTTTAAAGCTCATCTTCTACGCGTCATGGCCTCGACCTCGCACGTGATTGGACTAGGGCTCTACTATGGAACGCGCCCGGGGCCAAATCTCTTTATACGAAACGCGTGACTTGTGACCGTGTCAACACGCACTGTTTGTCCGCGTCAAGCAGCAATTTTTTACGTGTTTCTTTTGTATGTGTAGACACGCACATTCTGGTCGTGTAACAGGCATACACGCACAGTCGACGCACAGTTTTAACATGTTAAGAAGACACATTTGAACGTGTTTCTTAACGCGCACATTCTGTACATGTCGAAGTGTAATATTTTTTTTTTTAAAGCAGACTTACCCTTAGATGTAGCCTAGGCTACATACATATTAATATAAGATATTAATTAATTGCTTAACTGACTACTGTGATAGAGTAAAGGCCTGTACACACCGGGACGAATATCGCACGCGCTAATCGCCAGCGTTTTTGTGACGTTTTTCGGGGCGTCTTGAGTGTTCACACCCAAGCGATTTTCACTGGCGATGCGCCGAGTGAACGTGCACATTCAGTAGATGCGCTCCCGGTACACAAGGTGGTGCTGCGGCACTTACGTTTTACACGTCGGTGTGAACACTCACATTGGCGCCCATTGTTTAGTCACGAGGCTTTAAACGTCGGCGATAAACGCGCGCGAAAATCGTCCCGGTGTGAACAGGCCTTAAAGTAGCCTAATGTTACAATGTATATTAAGTAAATGCTTAATATTATACAATTATTATAATTTATCTATATGGGTTATTGTTTGTTTTTTAAAGTTAGGCTATATATAATTCCTAAAAGTATATATAGGCTAATTTACACAGCACATATTTATAACTGAAAACACACACACACACACACAACTTTATTCACTTTCACATAATAATGTTTTTGTAATTTGGTGTTTTAATTTGTTGTATAGTTTGTTTATACTGTTCTGTCTCTGTTTTGTTTCCAGGAACATCTGATGAGTGCTATAATAAAATGACTTCATTATATTTAAAATATGTTTTGATATTCATTTTATTTATATTTTATATTTTATTTACCCATAAACGTGTCTTTAGGAAGCCATAAGTTATAGAGACAAGAATAACTTTTGCCATTTAAATTCCACATTAATTTACTGAGGACCCATACAGCCAATGATCATGTGTGAAAACACTTATACATAAATTGATCACTTAGAAATCAAAACTAAGGTTTGAGAAAGAAAGAATATGCATACAACAAAATATATTGTTTCATAGTAGCTTCAGTAACAAGTTCAAAACAAATTCTGCTGTAAACCGGCTTTAATAACAAGCCAATATAGTGTCAATATTCAGCTCAAGTGACTTCAGTGTTGATTCAGTTCAGTTGATTTCAGTTCAACTGTAAAATTCCTCAGTTGTGCATATTTGTGTGTAGTTAGATATATGCAAAAACAACATTTTTGGAAGAGTTAAAATAGTTTTGCACAAAGTGTTGCTTTTGCAAGCGATGTCTGATGTTTTGCATGCTGTGTGTTTTGTGTGTAGAGTTACAAGAAATGGAGCCATATTTTCAGAAATTGTGTGTAAGCAATTAGATAAAACTGTAAATTAATCCAGTTTATTTTAGTTCAGGACTCATAGTCCAGGTGTTAGTAATCTGTGCTTAATCTTTGTTCCAGGCAACAATTTTTTAACTCACGATTAACTAGATTAAGGCCTACTCTTGGCATAATTTAAACCCTGTCCAGGAAACCACCTCTTGAAAATCTGCATTGATAATTCATAAAATGTGGTGTGAGCTCAATTTAAATGACAATTACAGAAAAACACAATCTGACTTAACTATTAACACACAAACTTGTACTTTTCACATTTATGATTAATAGCCATTTAGAAATCATTCACAGTGCAGGGTGGAAAAATTAATTTTGGTATGTAAACTGTATGCTTTACATGATTTATTTGTGTGCTTTGGTTCATTGTCTTGTTGCATCACATAACCTCTCTA
Source organism: Gobio gobio (assembly GCF_949357685.1). Taxonomy (NCBI): domain Eukaryota; kingdom Metazoa; phylum Chordata; class Actinopteri; order Cypriniformes; family Gobionidae; genus Gobio; species Gobio gobio. Next base: position 59,306,127 of record NC_137100.1, on the reverse strand, counting down.
AAGGTTGAAGACATGAACTGCTGTCCTGTATTTTGTTTTTTTTTACATAACATTGGTTATTGCTAATGACATACAGAGTAATTAATCTTAAAAAATGTAACTTAAAAAATTGGAGCAAACTGGTTGCCCTAAAAATTTAGTAATGTGAACTAAAACGAGTACATTTAACTTAAATTTAAGTTAACATTTTAACTTAAACTTTAAACTTGTTTTAGTTTAAAAAATTCAGAACCTAGATAAAACAGAACCCTGCTGCTACTCTGATTTGCATTTGTGTAGCTCACAGCATGTTCATTTACATGATAATGCCTCCCCTAGAATTAAGGGGAGGGGGGGTCATGGGGGGACAACTGCCAAGCAAGGCCCACGTCAATTTCCGACAATTTACGGCAGTTTTCGGTGTTGCCTGCAAATTGCCGTGCACAGTCGTAAACCTGAAGTTCCACGGCAATCTACAGTGCCACATACTGACGAAAATCCCACTTTTCATGCAGTGTAACTTTAATGACATCCCATTCTTAATCCGTAGGGATTAATATTGAGTTGGCCCTCCCTTTGCAGCTATAACAGCTTCAACTCTTCTGGGAAGGCTTTCCACAAGGTTTAGGAGTGAATTTTTGACCATTCTTCTAGAAGCGCATTTGTGAGGTCAGGCACTGATGTTGGACGAGAAGGCCTGGCTCCCAGTCTTCTTGGTATGCTGAATCATTAAGAGTTCCTTTCACTGGAACTAAGGGGCCAAGCCTAATCCCTGAAAAACAACATCATAATCCTCCCTCCACCAAACGTTACACTTGGCACAATGCAATCAGGCAAGAACCGTTCTCCTGGCAACGGCCAAACCCAGACTCATCAATGGGATTGCTAGACAGAGAAGCGCTATTGGTCAGTCCAGAGAACACGTCTCCACTGCTCCAGTGGCGGTGTGCTTTACTCCACTGCTTCTGACACTTTGCATTGCTCTTGGTGATGTAAGGCTTGGATGCAGCTGCTTGGCCATGGAAACCCATTCCATGAAGCTCTCTACGCATATATATATATATATATATATATATATATATATATATATATATATATATATATATATATATATAAATTGTATGTAATATTGTATGTAAAAGATTTTACACCATGATTCTACAGCATTCATCTTACAAAGAATAGGTGCTAAGGTTGTGGTCCAGGAAGTGACTTGTTCATTCTGCTTTACACAGAATTTTAAAAAGATTTTATCCTTTGGTGACTACTGCATGTTTCAGCATCATCTTTTAACTTTTATATGTTGAAATTATTTTTCCGAGCTCATTGATACTTTTTTATGGATAAACAAATGCTATTATATTTCATTTTTTTTACTTGCCATTGCTTAAATGCAATACCACAATATTTACAGCAGTTCCCTCATTCAGAGATGCAGCATGTTTTCATTCGCTAACATTGAGCGAACCTATTGGACATATTCGTGTGTTAGTATATGCAGAGTCCTGCTTTTAACATTTTTATTTTTATTGTAAATGTGAAGTGGCAAGACAAACAGATGTAGCAGTAAGAGAGGGAAAAATATGGAGACATTGAAGGAAAAGAGATGATGAATGGAGTGACAAGGTTGTGTCATTTCAATTCAGTAATTTCAGGCGATAAATTCAATTCATGAAGCATAACTCAGGAAATCCTGCAATGCTTGCCCTCTTGTTTTGCACTGAACTCATGCTGTTACTCATTGCTCCTATGGAACAGAAATTAATATTTGAACATCACAGCTCAGCACATTCTAAAGCTTGAAATTAAATGTATATATTGTTAATGTAAACTACAACAATGAAAACGGGTCAGACACGTAATTCTGTCATGTTATGACAACTCTTGGAGTGTTTGGCATGGTAATGGATATGACAATGCTGATATTATTGTTCTTGGCGGAATAGATCTGCCATTGATCTGATTATTGCTGCTGCTGCAGAGCAAGTACGGACTTTCTAATGCCAATACACACAACACGTTGCTGTGAGCAAGTAAGACATGCTGCTGCTGTACAATATAGTGTACATGAGTAGCAGATCTTTGCAGGTGGAGCTGGGGAAGGTGAAGGGTTTCTGAAAGCGTGTTGCAACAGCTACAGCAAATGCTGACCAGTATTTGAAGGTTGAGCAGCGAGCTCATTGGCTACTGATACAGCAGGAACCAATCAGCTGTGCCCTCTAAAGAATGATGCGATTGCAAGCAGATTGAGTTAAGGACCTATCAGCCTGCGCCATCTAGAGTTTCATGACAGAACTTGCATTTGTAACTTGCTATCTGTATTTGTAATCAAAGTCCTTCATTTATGATTACTTAAGAAAATAAAGAAGATTTGACAATATTTCTGGTAAGTGATTTTTAGTCAATGCTCACTGGTTTTTACTGTGAATGTTTCAGTGCACTGGAATGAGTTTGTCAATTGGACAGTCAGAGAAATGTCTGGTGCCCTGGGCAGTGCACTTGCCTTAGTTTTAGCTTTATAACAGAACATCTCATTATGTCGGTGTGAAATAAACAGTTATGGAAATATAGAAATTAAAGTTAAAGCTCCAATCTCCTCCCGGAAATTGAGAAAAAAGTCTGTTGGTGCCTTCACTCAGAGAAGCTATTAATCATGACGTCACACCCCCCGGTTTTATAGCATCAAATAACTAACTAAAACCAAACTTATTTAAAAAAACAAACACTGGAACTTACATCAGTGTGATAAGAACTACCTAAAATCAAAGAAACTATTGGAAAAAGTTTATTTGAAGTGTAGTTTGTCTCACATCCCTTTCGATTACATGGAGAGGGGCGGGGTTTATGACCTATACTGGGACCAACCACCTGGGGGCGATCAAAACATTTTGGCTTCACTTTTCAGTACTTGTGCGGCACACTTGATACATATATATCGTCTATGGAAGGCGTAGGACCATAAAATGTTCGTCCAACCATTGCATTTGATTGAACAATGTCCTACCCGCCTCTCTGCACGCCTGCTCGCACAGACACCACACGGCATTTCAGAGATAAACAGACGTCAGTCACTGAGCACCTCAACCGAAACATCAGCCACCTTTTACAGTTCCTCATTAACCAAAACAACAAGCCTATGCTGCGTTCACACCACAATTACTGTAATTTGGAAGAGATGGAAACCTGTGACGTTATACTCGAATATGACTCGAATTTATGCATTTCAATGGCAACACTACCAACGCCGAAATGAATCTGCAGCAGTTAGGTGGTATGTTTATGTTCATTGTTATTGTAATGTTATGTGCTTTGAGTCATGAAGGAGTTTAACGGCATCTCTCGTGAATCTTTTGTTTGCTCCCTGCTCGTTCGTGTGTTTTGAAGAAGGTGTGGCTTTGGAGACGCTCTGAGGGGAGGGCGGGATCTTATGCTTTCAAAGTTAGCTTGCTATTGCAAGCCTCTCCGAATATTGCTGAAAGTAATTCAACTAATTAAGCTACCCTTTTTAAAAAGAACACTGTAAAAATGATATGATCAATAAGTCATAACAACATATGTTTTTACGTTGCTTTAACTCATCAACTTTTATACAAGATTATTCAAGGTTATACAAGGTTATTCAACTCATTTTTTTCATGTTAGTTTAATGTAAAAATCCAAGTGGATTGTACTTAAAAATGTAAAACAGCAACTTTTTTACAATGTAGTACTAACGAAAGTAACTAACCACTTTTTGAGGGAGTGAAATCATGAATAATGACATGATTCGGACATCTGTGATTATAATTACAGCTGCTGGTTACAATTAAATAATAGAATTTTCTTTCAGATTGGGATTTGACGAGGTTTAAGGTTCACTCTCTAATAGGACCCATGGTATTTATTAAATAAATCTACGGCACTTCAATGCGGCTTCCCATTAGCAAGCTGAGGGGGTTTCAATCCCCAGTTCAATCCTTGGAGGGGTCTTAAACGGGGAACACAAACAAACACACACACACACACACACACACACACACACACACACACACACACACACACACACACACACACACACACACACACACACACACACACACAGACAGCTCTCTGAACAGTATCCTCAATATGGCATCGAATGGTTTGTGCCCCGCTCAAGCCCTCCAGGACATGCAGATATCATGTGGATCAGATCAGCACCTGATAATTTGAATTTCAGACGCTCTCTTGATATGCCCCCATATTTGACATTGCAACCAATGGTGCGAATAAACCATTCCATCTGTGAAATTTGAATCTTTTCAGATATGCGGTTCTGTCAAGGCGGTTTTATATGGGTGAATTTATTCCTGTTGAAACTCAAAGCCAACAGATTAGATCTATTGTTGATAAGTTTGATATATCAACAATTGATATATCTATATATATATATATATATATATATATATATCTATATATATATATATATATATATATATATATATATATATATATATATATATATATATATATATATAAATTACATATAAACATTCTTGTTTTCTTTGTGTTTTTGCTTTCTTCTGGTTCTCCTGTTGTTTTGTATTCCTGTATTTATTGTCATTAAATCATTTATCTACATTTGGATCCAGTCCAGTCCAGTGGATCCTTGTCTTCGAGTTCACCTTCATAACAGTCAATATATATAAAAAATTTGAGAGCTACTGGAGGGAAAGATTTTCAGCCAATAGCAACTTAAATTTCATTGTGTTCCTCGCACAACGCTTATCATATGATAGGAAGGCTTGAAATATATCACAAACCAGCCGGTAGACATATTTTAACCTTGCACCTCCTTATGATTATAGATGGAATGCACTTTAAGGGCCCTATCTTGCACCCAGCGCAATTGACTTTGTACACCGACGCATGTGTCATTCCTATTTTGCACCCGCGCAAAGCGCGCTTTTCCCTCCACAGAAGCACGTCGCTAAACTAGTGAATGAACTTGCGCTCCCTGGGCGGTTCAGCGCAAAAAAGGAGGCGTGTTCCGGCGCAAACAATCCCTGGTGCTATTTTGCTGTTCCATTAAACAATTGCGCCACTGACCAGAAAAAACCTAGTCTAAAGTCAGTGGCGCGTTGCGCGTTGTTCATTATGCTATTTTAAGGGCGCATGCTTGACCATAATGTATAGCGTGCACAACGCGCATACACTTTGCTCATGTAATCTACACAGATGCAACAGTTATTTTTGCAAATCATAAATTGTTACACTAAAAAAATATTAACACATGAGATGACGGAAATCATTGTGGTGTGCCACGAAGATGTGAAAAAATAGGCATAAATCTAGCTTACAAATGATTCAGGCTAATTGTAATAATTAAGGATAAGACCTGTTTGCCCAATAGTGGCAAGACATATATGTATATAAGGACATCTGACAAATTGGTTTGTCCGTCAAGAACCAGAAAAAAAAATCGACTGAAAAACTGAAAATACTGAAAGACTGAAAAAAAAAAGACTGTGAAATCACCTTTACCATAATGTACAACATTACAACTTCACTTCTCTGTCTTTCACTGCTCTTACAAGAACATCAGTCTCCTCGGCTGTGAACCGCTCCTGGCGTGCGCCTGGTAAATACGCCATAATAATAGCAATCCATAATGGAACTTGCACACCTGCTTTTAAAGGGAATGTTGGATGACGCTCGGATTGGTTTATTCACGTTACGCCCAAACCACACCTATGAATAATGAAGCTACTTCAGACCAACCCATTTTAGATTTGCGCCGGGCGCAAGAGCCATTTATCCCGCCGGGAAAATAGCAACAGCGCCGAGACCCGCCCACAAAGTTACTTGCGCTTCGCGCTTTGACACTTGCGTTTCAGATAGTTAAAATAGGGCCCTAAGTGTCTTTTGACACAAATGTTTTTATATTATCAAATCTTTCATGCAAACCATTTTTCATACTCAAAGGCTTATGTATTACAGCACCACATAAAAGCCCTGAGCACTGACTATGAATCCCTGGTGCACACAGCCTTTTGTCTTCAAGAGGACAAACTCTCTAGAGAAATAGATATCCATATTTAAATTCTAAGAATTATTAATATAGTATTTGTATCTTACAATGGGACCATAGATTAAAGTAGAAATATTTTCCACAACATTTAAGGAAAAAGATTAAATTATTTGTATTAGATTTTTTAATTTAATGTTTTATTGTTATTAAATATTCAATTAAACATTTAATTAATAACTTAAATCTATAAAAATAAATTCTACTGTATTCATGTATCATATGGAGTAATATGCAAATATAATGTCTGACCATTTTTTTTACAGTGTTACAAATGTAGTTTTCGCTTTGAATTGTATTTATTCTATTTTACAGTTTTTATTTAGCCATATTGTAACTCTATGAAGCAGAGAGAGGACAGGTTAATGGCTGTGTTTATGTGGCTTACTAAGTGGTAATGGAGCCCTACAGAAGGCAAGAAGGTATCTCTCTCTCTCTCTCTCTCTCTCTCTCTCTCTCTCTCTCTCTCTCTCTCTCTCTCTCTCTCTCTCTCTCTCTCTCTCTCTCTCTCTCTCTCTCTCTCTCTCTCTCTGTTTCTCCTCAACCTGCTTGGTTCTAATACTCCTCCAGCGCTCATGGGAGATGCTGACATTTAACAGCACAAGTCAGTCCATCTCCATATGTTCTTGGAGTTGTTTGTGGGTTCTTGTTGTGTTCTGTGAAAGCTTCCTATAACACAGATATTAATAGATCAGAAACGAATGGGGTCACACAAGGAATGAAAATGTATACTGTATAACTTTAAGAACACAAAACTTCCTTCACAGTCAGAAAAAAAGACAATTAAAACCCTTACCCTATACTGTTCTTCTCTCAATTTCTTTTTCATTTCAGTCCAGTTCTCACAATTATCTAGTTACTTATTAGCATGCATATTACTAGAATATTAGCTGTTTATTAGTACATATAAAGCACATATTAATGCCTTATTCTGCATGACCTTATTCTACACCCCTTAATCCTACCCAATACATAAACTTAACAACTACCTTATTAAATATTAATTAGGAGTTCATTAGGAGGCACAGAAAATAGTGTCAGCCCAGATCTGGGCCCACACTATGTTGCTGTCTGGGTTTTAAAATAATGTTAATAATTTTTATTGGATTAACTATACAATAAAAAACAGCAATATTGTGGAATATAATGACCATTTAAAATAATTGTGCTGTATTTAATTATTCCTGTGATGCAACGCTGAATTTTCAGCATCATTACTCCAGTCTTCAGTGTCCCATGATCCTTCAGATATCATTCTAATATGCTGATTTGCTGCTCAAGAAATATGTCTTCTTATCAACGTTGAAAACAGCTATCGCTGTTGAATAAATGTATTAATATTTTTTAAGATCAGTGAGTCTGTTAAAACACTTTATATAGCCAAAGGTCTGGCTCTTGTTTGCTAATGTTGTCTCTAGTGGGATGAAAGGTGGTGAAATTATAGGGGCCCTCACTGCCCAGGGGACCCATTAAATCCAGTAGTTATGCTATATATTCCCCTAGTCTTATGAATCATTATAGTAGGCAATATTACAGCGTCAGCTTGTATACCTGAGAGTTGAATAAAAAACACAAAAACATAACATTTTGTTAAATAAGTTTTTCAAATATCTCAGATGGTTAATTATTTCAGCTCAAACAGCAGTGGGACCCAATAAAATCGCAAGTCCCACCCAACCTGGTGAACAGAACCAAAACAGTTGAAGTTAGAAGTAAAATTACAGTGGAAGTAGACTTGGAATGACATTAGGGTGAGTAAATGATGACAGAATATACATTTTAGGGTGAATGATTATTTTAGAATGTTTAACACAATGCAAGAAGTATAAACAAATGGAAATTATAAAATATACAATACACAGTGTCCACAAACAGTGTCTTATCTCCTCTCTGCTGATGTTTTGCAGATTTGTTCAGAAGAGAATCAAAGCATATGACGGCAAGAGAGAAATCTCTCCCTGCAATGCGTCACCCGGAACTATCTACACTAACAATAACATGGCGTCTATTGACTTTTTTTATCTCACGGCCAGAGAGTTCTGACATGTCTGCAATTTTTTTTTTCCGAAAGTAATTTTCCAACCAGCGTTGTCCAGTGGTCTGCAAGGTGACCTTGTTTTCTGAGGAGAAAGATTCTCCACATCTGAGGCAGCACACTATGACTTCCCCCCCTCGATGTGGTGTTGCAGTCCTACAACAAGGCTGTTGTAAATACAAATATTTTCTTATGTTTCCCTCGTGCCTCTTTGTTGCTGGCCTTCCGCAGATGTCCTAAAAAAAAGCCCTTGACCAAAGCTTTCCCTTGATGCAAACCATGCAATCAAGGTCTGTCTCTATTAATACAACAATAAAAGCATCTCGATGAAGTGCATCCGGCAAACCGGAACGAACGGTTCACATGCACTGCGTTTGAGAATAAAATGCTTTTGATAAATGTCTGCATGTTGTAGTTTTCCAGTGTCAGTGGGTCAGATTATTCAAATTGTTCAAATGAATGTGAATGAAGACCTGGAGTCGTGTTTCATTATCATTGAATAAAGCAAGAGAAATAAAAAAATCTATTAAATAAATGAAATACCAAAAACATGTTGTGAAGGAATCGGCTGCGGTTTAGTCCTGTGGGAGATCATTATGGGCTCGAACAAAGGAGCCAAAGATTCCCTGCAGTCTACAAAAAGCTCTAGGGGGGAATACAACTTATAATAATAGCTAATAATAATTAAAAAAAAAAACAATGGGGATTCTGAATATCACAGCATCTGCCAATCACTAATACAGACAGTGAGATGAAGCAAACTGTGTCCAAGGATTCGAATATGTGTTTTCTTCTTCTTCCAAGAAGTGGATTTCTGGTACATGGAAAGTCATTATCTTCTTTTGCTATTTTTTTTAAAGCCCTGGTATGAGCTCTCTCAGCAGATTTGTACATGGCACATGTCTTTGGTTAAATGGATTCCATCCACCTATTTTTATGCGCATTTTGGGACAATGCAACAAAAAAAAAATGCTGGATAGAAACGCCAAGAAGCATAAAAACACGTATACGCGCTAAATTGAGTTGGATTAACTTTTTCCGATAAGAAAACATGCACATAAACTACAATGCGGAAACATATTTAGCTGACACCTCATTTGCACTAAGTGTAAATAGCAACTAGATTCTATTTAAACTAAGTGAAAATAACATTTTCTTAGCGATAGATGATATTTACACTAAGTGCAAATAGCTGTAGATGCTATTTACTAAGTGAAAATAGTGATTCTATTTACACCATGTAAAAGTAGTAGTTCTTTGCAATATGTATAAATAGTAATTACATGCAATTTATGCTTTATTTTGACAGATACACCTCAGTATTGTTGTACATTAACAGGATGCAATAATAACATAGAGTGCACATGATTATATTTATTAAAATTATTAAACGGATGCCTCCCAAATGGGATAATAAAAGCCCTCCCTACACCTACCCCTAACCTTACCCAATAAATAGTATTATTAAACATTTTGTTAGGCACTTTATTTCCATTTTTAGAAATTTTTCTGAAAATGTTGAAAGTAAATGCCTTTTCGATGTGATATGTGATGGGAAAAGGGAGAAGAGCGAGCTCGGCAAAAGGTGGATTCGAACCCAGTTCGATCGCATCAAAAACTACATCCTTGAGCCTTACAGTTTATACTGACTATGCCACTGAAGATATTGAAATATGCGTGTAATCTCCAAAGTGCGTTCACGAGAGCACCACATTGCATGTGTGTTGTGCTGACGCAAGAGGAGATGGTCTTACATGAACATGCATGTAAATAAAGTGGTAAATCATGTTTATTACGATGTCTTATATCTTTCTGGGGCTTGATAGTGTCAGTTGCATAGGCTGTCAATAGAGGGACAGAAAGCACTCAGATTTCATTAAAAAGATCTGTGTTCTGAAGATAAACGAATATCTTACAGGTTTGGAACGACATGAGGGTGAGTAATTAATGACATAATTTACATTTTTGGGTGAACTAACCCTTTAAATCGTTGTTTTATTTAAATAACAAATAAATAGCATAATAATGTGTCAATAAAATGTTTACTTTTAAAAGAAAAGTCACTGTGCATGCTTTTTAAATACACATTTACCCCCTTTCGACTTCATTGTTATAATAACAGGTCAAAAAAATCGATGGTATAGTAATGACCCAAACACTATAATACATACCTTTTTTTTTTTTTTGCATTAGATCGGTAAGAACATTCTGACAGCTTCTTTTAGATGACAACCCCCCCCCCCCCCCCCCCTTGAAATTGGCAACGTGTAAATTTATTCTATTCTTTTGGCTTTGGGGTATTTTGTTAATTGAGAAAACGAGTCTGTTGCTCCGTGCTTCATTAAGAGAACTTCTTATTCTAATTCGTCTTATCTCAGTGCCTAGATCCAGCTCCTAATCAGTGCTATAGGACTCGTATACTGGTTTAATCCCCTCCAGACGATCAAGTTAATTAGAGAGGCCAGTTCTAATCACCAGCTCATTACAGATATAAATTTCTGTACAGACCAGGACAAGTAAATTATGGTTGCTTAATTATCAATGGTCTGGAATGAGACAAGAACTGTACAGCATCAGCTGATTTGGGGAGTAACATCTTTAAAGGGTCATAAACTATATATTTTAACCGAGTTATGCGTGTTGAACATCATAGAAGACAATAGCGGTGTTCGAAATCGCCCCCTATACCCTCATTCACTATTCCCTACATTACTCCACTAATATAGTGCACTTGAAGGAGTGAATGAAAACGAGTGAGTGAATTCGGACACTGAGTGTGCCGGAAAGGTTGCTGCTTTTGTAGTACTGTTGTTCTGAAGTACTGTAGTACTGCAGTAGTACTGAAAAGATTTATCTTGAACTCTGTCTTGGAAACTAGCATGTATAAACCTTAAAGGGATAGTTCACCCTGAAAAGAAAATAAAGCCATCTTTTACTCACCCTACTGTTGTTTCAGTGCCCTATGTCTTTCTATTTCGGACCTCAAAAGCAGAAATAAAAAAAAAACGCTCCTCCATATGATGGCAGTGAATAGCAACCCAGCTAAAACTGTACAAAAATGATACAAAAGTATCACGCAATGATACAGCGAGACGCGCGCCATATATGGAAAGTGTTCAGGAGGCATACTATAAGGTTTTGCGAGAAAGAAACCGTATTATTCAGTCAAAATTCTGAGCTCGGTTGTTACTCTGTGCGCGTTCCTGTGAGTGCGTGCAAGCTGTCAGCAGCCGCTCACTAAATGTTGTCATGACAACCAGTACACAACATTCTCTTCAGAAGGTTTACTTTATTATTAGTATAGGGGAGAGCGGGGCACAACCTAACGCTTTTAGACTTTCTCAGTTTGTGTAAATCCACTCGGGGTTCATATTATTTATTGTTTCCCACATTAATTGCACACATGTCTAGTACAATTATGTGGTTTTGTTTCATTAATACATTGTATACTTTTTTCTTTATTTACCCCAAAAGAATGGAAGTGAAATGTGACTACATGCCCCATAGGTGGGGTACATTGTAAAATGACCAAATAACAGCTTAAAATGTTGCCTGATATAATCCAAAAAAATATACAAGACAAACTAAAATATTTTGTCAACAAAATACAATAATTAACTTTTTAAAAAAAATAATGGTATTTTTTAATCATTAAAAATATAAGCATTTTTGAGTTTGACTACAAACACATCGCTAAATACAGCTATACAGCATAGTTCAAAACATAATAATAATGAATAATTTCTGAACATTAACTCTCAGTCATTATTCACCCTTTTCTCATGGTTTCTCAAAAGAATTCATAAAAGTATAGAATATAATGGCATATTTCTAATAGGGGCTCATTGTAACGCAGTGTTACAACACACCCCACCAGCACAACTGGGATTTAAATCGCGGCTCGTGTCTTCTGCTGGTTAGATCAGCATTAAAGAACGATCTCAACTGTTAAATAACAGATAAGATTAAAATAATATCGGATTTGTCTTATTTTAAATAAACACAAAAAACAGAGATGAAAACGTCTCGGTTACATATGTAACCCTCGTTCCCTGAGGAGGGAACGGAGACGTACGTAAGTGACTAACGAATGGGGGTTTCGCTTAGAAGCCAATCATCTTCGAGTATTCAACAGCGCCCAATGGCAGTGCCAATGCCATGGGCATGCGGAATTTGCATGCGTAACTCCGCCCCACCTCGTGGGTATATAAGGAAGTACGCTGGCAACATCGCATTATGTTACTGCTGCAGGAGCCAAGACTGAACTCCGCGTTCCAGGCAGCACAGCTGACGTGGCAAGGAAACGTACGTCTCCGTTCCCTCCTCAGGGAACGAGGGTTACATACGTAACCGAGACGTTCCCTTTCGTTCAGTCACTACGACGTACGTTAGTGACTAACGAATGGGGGATCCTATACAACAACGCCACTCAGCTGTCATCCAGTGCCCTGCGTAAGTGTGAGTACCCTGTCGTAAGACTAGTACGGACGAAGGACTCCCACTTATCACAGGATTACCAAGGTACACTGGGAAGCATATCCCAGTGAGGGAATGCCAAGATGCCTACCCGTGGGGAGGACTTAGAGAATACACATATGACCCGCTAAGGGCTGCATATGGAAGATCTCTAGGGTACCAGCCGAAGGTGGATTTTTAACCCTAGGGGCGGCAGGGACTTGCCAAGGGAAAGACACCTGCTCGCTGAGGAGGCTTACGGTGGAAATACTCGTGTGGGGGTCGCCGGAGGGGAACCATGCACACGGAGCACCTGGCCGGACATGAGGGTCTGGGCTCGAAAGGGCAGACTGAACTGATGTCGGCGTAAGCAGTGCTGGAGGAGCTCAGGGCTCTCGGGGAGCTCACCTGAGGAAAATATCGCACGTATCCAGTCCTGGGAGTGGAATGGCGAGCAAGCGAAGACACCTGAGCCTGGTCCATTACCGGCCACCCGTAGGGGCGAGTACATAGTCGGACACTGGCTCCACTCGGAGATTGTAGAATCTGGCGAATGTGTTGGGTGTCGCCCAGCCTGCAGCTCTGCAGATGTCTGTTAGCGAGGCGCCATGCGCTAGAGCCCAAGAGGAGGCCACACTCCGGGTGGAGTGTGCCCTCACACCAAGGGGACATGGTCGGCCTTGCTGCTGGTAAGCCAAAACAATGGTGTCCACTATCCAGTGAGACAACCTCTGCTTTGAGAGAGCACTTCCCTTCCGCTCTCCACCATAACAGACAAAGAGCTGGTCTGAGGTCCTGAAACACTGCGTCATGTCTACGTAGGCGCGGAGAGCGCGTACTGGACAGAGCAATGCCAAGGCTGGGTCTGCCTCCTCCAAAGGCAGCGCTTGCAGGTTCACCACCTGATCTCGGAACGGAGTGGTGGGAACCTTGGGCACATATCCGGGCCGGGGTCTCAGGATCACGTGAGAGTTAGCCGGCCCGAACTCAAGGCACGCTTCGTCAACCGAAAATGCTTGCAGGTCCCCGACCCTCTAAGCGAGGCCAATGCGGTCAGCAGAGCCGTCTTCATAGACAAGAACTTAATCTCAGCCGACCGCAAAGGCTCAAAGGGAGGCCTCTGCAGAGCACTTAAGACTACTGAGAGGTCCCAAGAGGGAACGAGAGGAGAGCGAGGAGGATTCAGTCTCCTCGCCCCCCTCAGGAACCTGATGATCAGGTCGTGCTGCTACTTACCTTTTTGTCTCCCAGGAGATCGTGGTAGGCAGATATTGCGGCCACGTACACTTAAGGGTGGAAGGAGACAGCCTTCGTCCCACCCCCTCCTGGAGAAACGAAGCACAGACCCGATCGGGCATTTCCAGGGGTCTTCCTGGCGGGAAGAGCACCATGTGACGAAGAGGTCCCACTTCAACGCATAGAGGTGTCGTGTAGACTCTGCCCTAGCGGAAGTGATGGTAGCGACCACCGCAGGTGGAGGGCTACTCAAACCAGCCGCGTCCCGTCCAGAAGCCACACGTGGAGCTTCCAGAACGCTGGACGCGGGTGCCAAAAGGTGCCCCGTCTCTGAGTGAGGAGTCTCAGAGGAATAGGCCAGGGAGGGGCTGTCGTAAGGAGTAGCAGTTCTGAGAACCAGGTCCGGCCGTGCCAACGGGGCGACCAACATGACCTGCTCCTAGTCCTCCCTGATCTTGCACAGTACCTGTGCGAGAAGGCTCACTGGGGGAAACGCATAATTGCGTAGCCCCGACGACCAGCTGTGCGCCAGTGCATCCGTGCCGACCATAGATCAGGGAATAATACAGGGAGCAATGGGAAGAGTCCTGGGAGGCAACAGGACTACCCGTGCGTCGCCGAACCGTTCCCATATCAGCTGGACCATCTGGGGATGGAGTCTCCATTCTCCAGGAAGTGGCTGAAGCCGTGAGCTCGTAGGCTGCACGGTTCAGGACTCCCGGGATGTGGACAGCATGAAGGGACCTCAGATGCTTCTGACTCCAAAAAACGAGATGGCGGGCGAGTTGAGACATACGGCGGGAGCGTAGACCGCCCGGCCGTGTCGTCTGTCCTGACTAGTACATGTTGACCCTTCAGCAACGCTCGGAAGCGGTGCAGGGCGAACCGTACTGCCAGCAACTCGAGGCAATTGACATGCAGAAGGCGCTGGGGTCCTATCCAGGAGCCCGTGGCTGCTTGTCCATTGCACATGGCACACCAGCCCGTGGATGATGCATCTGTTGATACAACAAGATGCCTGGAAACTCGTTCTAAGGACACTCCGGTCCGTAGAAAACTGAGGTTCGACCACGGGGAGAGAGTCTGTAAGCAGGCCCGAGTCACTTGTACCCGGAGCGTGCCAGACCGCCATGCCCATCTCGGGACTCGATCGCGTAGCCCGTGCTGAAGCGGTCTCATATGAAGCAATCCGAGCGGCGTTACCGCGGCTGCAGATGCCATATGCCCCAGGAGCCTCTGAAACAGTTTCAGTGGAACCGCACTCTTGCCCTCGACTTGTCGAAGGGAAGTCAGCAGAGACTGCGCGCGCTCGCTCGAAAGCTGCGCGCACATGGCGACCGAGTCGATCCATACCGAGAAAAGAGATCCTCTGCGCGGGGCAAAGTTTGCTCTTCTCCCAGTTGACCCGAAGGCCCAGACGGGCTAGGTGATGGAGCACCAAATCTCTGTGTCCGCAAACCTGCTCTCGAGAGTGACCCAGTATGAGCCAGTCGTCGAGGTAATTCAGGATGCGAACCCCGTGCTGCCGAAGGGGCGCAAGGGCTGCCTCGGCAATCTTCGTAAAGACGCGAGGGGACAGAGATAGCCCGAATGGTAGAACTGCGTACTGATATGCCCGCCCCTCGAAAGCAAACCGTAGGAACGGTCTGTGTCGAGGTAGAATGGAGACATGGAAGTAGGCGTCCTTCAGGTCGATCGCTACAACCAATCGTCTGGACGAACGCATTCGAAAAGGCGTTTCGCTGTCAACATCTTGAACGGAAACCGGTGGAGGTAACGGTTCAAGACGCGCAGGTCCAGGATCGGTCAAGCCCACCGGTCTTTTTGGGTACAATGAAGTACGGGCTGTAAAACCCGGAATTCACCTCGGCTGGAGGGACAGGTTCGATCGCACCCTTCGCCAGTAGGGTGGCAACCTCCGCTCACATGACGGGGGCATTAGCCCCGATCATAGTGGAAGGGACTCCCCGGAAGCAGGGAGGAACCTGCGCGAACTGAATCGCGTAGCCGCACCTGACTGTCTTTCGCGACCCAGCGGGACAGCCCTGGAATCTGAAGCCAGGCTCCCAGGAACTGCACCAGTGGGGTCAATCGGACTACAGGTGTACCCGGAGTGGCGCAGCGATGTAGCGTTACCGACCCGGACAAGGGAGGCTGTTGGGCGTCCCGGTGTGGGGGTGCGGTTAACGGCTGCGTCCTGACAGAGGAGACCAGGGAAGGACGCGCGTTCCACTGGGGTCTGCTCTGCCAGGAGGCTGGCAACAGAGAGGGATGCGAGTGGCGGGACCCGTGGGTGGCGCGCACTGTCATCACCGGTCTCTGGGTCCTCAGAGACAGGAACATGAGTTCTTCCCAAGCGCTGCTAGCCCGGGGGCCAGTAGCGGAAGGATTTTCCCCCGGCCCTCCACCGGGGGAAGGAGAGGCCCTGCTACCATCCCCTGGGAAGAACTGGAACCCATCTCTGAGTTGTCCACCTCCAGCGTGGCGTTTAACCAGTCTGGGGAGCGGACTGGGCGACATCCTCAACCACCTCCACGGCGCGACCCAGGTTAAGGCTGCTGCTGGGGCCGGGCAGGAAGAGGGAGGGCGCCCTCGGCGGCGAGCGGACTGAGGCGACTGAGCCGGCGGCTGGTGCAGCAGCTGGCCGCCGGGGCAGTACGTGTAACAGCCTCAGTCTGCTCTGGGGCGGCTGAGAACCGTTGGGCGCAGTTCTCAGCCGCGCCGCCGAAGAGGCCAGCCTGGGATATGGGTGAGTTGAGGAGGCGGGCCCGCTCAACGTCCTCCACATCACCAGGTAAGGCCAGGTGTTCTCCCGGACCACAGCTGTGGACATCTCCCGACCCAGGGAGCGTGTGGCCACCTTCACCGCCCGGGGGCGGGATCAGTTGCGGCACGCAGCTCAATGAAGAGCCCTGGGTCGGCTCCACCCTTGTGCATGTGCAAAGGGGCGGCGGCCTGCCCGTAGCTCTGCAGGACCACGCCACCGAAGTAGACGAGCCCACAGGCTTTGGGAGGGTGCTTAGGACAGCCACACCACGCCACGTCAAGCCCTCTGTGGACACCGTAGTGCGCAACAGAGAGTTCAACAGTGGGGGTGAGGGGGCCCCAGTGTACCCTAGGCCGCGGCCCCATCAAGGGCAGAGAAGGCGGAGGAGGCCACCAAACGATCGCGGGAAGCACGGGGACTTCCAGGACCGTGTGATCTCCTCATGCACCTCGGGAGCGAAAGGCATTGGGGGCGGGGCCCAACAGCTGTCGGGTGCCGTCCCCAAAAACCAATCGCGCAACCACGAGCACTCGCGACTGGGCGGAGTTCCACACCAGCGCGAGACTCGCGGCTGCCCGAGATAACATGGCTGTCAACCTTAGGTCGGATCAGGCAGCGCTGACACACCCGGAGGCGGAGCACAACTCCTAATCGTCATCCCCAAAGGACTCCAGCCCACCTTGGGATGCGGCGATCGACATCTCACTGCTATCTGGAGCGTGGACGAAACGAACGAGGCGTCAGAGACGGGCCGCTGTTTCAGTCCAACACTCGCGGGTTTAAGCAATGTGCGAGAGGGGGCGTGGCCCGAGGAATGATCGTCGGGGTTCTTAATACCACGGCACCGCACTCAGGTCACCCTGGCCACCAGCCAAAGTACCACCTCACTCGGAGACGGTAGATTGGGGTGTGGCAGAGGGGACTCTCTCTCCTCACGGAGATCACTGAGTCTCGACCGCAACATCGCGATGGTCACGTTCCCGCAGTGGGAACATGACGCATCCACAAACACTGCCCGAACGTGCTGAAGCCCAAACACATCGAGCAGTGAATGTGCCCATAGACAGCAACGGAGATCGATCGCACCCGGAAGTGCACGGGCGAACCGTCTTGAAAAAGACGTGCCACGCGCAAGCTCTTTTTGTGAGAGGAAAGCTCTGCAGAGTGCCGAAGCGCCCAGGGAAACACACTCACAGCTGTTGCAGATCACTGCACAGATCAGCAGGCAGGCAGCATGAGATCGCTGGAACGCGCCGTAACACCAACACCCTGGAGAACCGCTGGTCTCGAAGACTGAAGAGAAGACTTCAGAATTCAGGCTTGTAGGAGTGAAGAGATCCTCTTGGCTCCAAAGCAGAAACATAATGCGATGTTGCCAGCGTACTTCCTTATATACCCACGAGGTGGGGCGGAGTTACGCATGCAAATTCCGCATGCCCATGGCATTGGCACTGCCATTGGGCGCTGTTGAATACTCGAAGATGATTGGCTTCTAAGCGAAACCCCCATTCGTTAGTCACTAACGTACGTCGTAGTGACTGAACGAAAGGGAACTAAACTTAAGTAAGAAATTTACTTTTGCTATGGTTAAATACCTGTTCAGTAATATCTTCCAGAGATTTTTTAATTTTGGTACTATTTTTTCTCTAAATAATGTTGAGATGGCAACTAATAAATACACCAAGTTTCGTCATTCTGGCATGTGTGGAAAGGGTTAAAACATGCATGTTACAACAAACCCACATTAGGTTGTGCCCCGCGCTCCCCTAGTATTATTTCTTATCAGATACCTTATAGAAGAGAAAAGAGTCGTGTTTGTTTCTATTGAGCCTGATTTCTCAAAATGGTGCGTGTGTGCTTATCCTGGGTACTATGACAACAGTGCGAGTAAGCATGAGCGCCGGCGCCTGCTGACGGCTCGCACTCATCACAGGGCCGCGCTCAGAGTAACAGCCGAGCTCAGTGTTTTGACTGAATAATACAGTTTCTTTCTCGCAAAACTTTGCCTCCAGAACACTTTCCATATATGGCGCGCATCTCACTGTATCATTGCATGATACTTTTGTTTCATTTTTGTAAAGTTTTAGCCTGGTCGCCATTCACTGCCATTATATGGAGGAGCGTGTGCAGGACATTTTTTTTAAATGTCTGTTTTTGAGGTCCCGAAAAAGATATAAGGACATAGGGCACTGGGACTACAGCAGGGTGAGTAAAAGATGGCTTTATTTTAATTTCTGGGTGAACTATCCCTTTAATTAAACAATTTGATAATCAATTAAAAGGAATTTATACCTGTATGATATTACGCTGTAGCCACATTGGACCAGGAGTTGGGAAAATGGATTATTGATTCAGCTGCGGGCACCATCTTCTGGCGAGACGCGGAAAATCAACCACTATGTTTTGGACACTACCAATGGCTGTCCCTCAACACTGTAAAAAAAAGTTGCTGCCTTAAGTACAGTCAACTTGGATGTTTAACTCATTTCAACTTAAATTACATTTGGCTAAATTTGGCACAATGAACAATTTGGCCAACCCAATTTGAAAAGCTTCCCATACCCACATACAGTGGTCTAAATACACAATTTTGGGTGTCATTTTAAAGGAAACCCTTTGAAGTTTTATAAACCACTGAGTGATAAAGTGATAAACATGTAAGTATATGTTGCCTGAGCTGTAATATGTAATAAAATTAATCCATTTAGATTAATTTGAATAAATCTAGCATACATGATCCAGACAAAAAAATATTTTTCCCAGTATTTTCTGGAATCTAGTGGAAACCCAAATTGTCTGCAGGGTGCTAGAGCTCACACGGCCTGAGTTACACACTTTCAAAAAGGAATTTATAACCAAAAAATTTCGGGCATCCAAGACTAAGTCATATCTATTTGAATGGGGGAATCTTGAAATCTCACAAACTGCATGCCAAACTAACAAGTAAATAACATATTTCAAATCAGCAACAATCTGACATCAGAACTGAAATGTTGTTCCTTATAGTATTAAAATATCCTGCCTTTTAGTAGGCAGAACTGTTTCTATAGCAACCGGCACTTTCTAACGGCAGCTGCCATGACGCAATGACTTTACCAACTGATGGTCATCGTCTCAGTCATGGTCTGATATGTCACTCCATATCTGGGTTTTAGTAACAAATTGGTTTTCCACCCAGACGTGTGTCATCACAAGTTGGCCAGAGTGCTCATTGTTGCAGTTGTTGTGTTCACAGCCAGCTGTTGCTTTCATAAGTCAGGAGCTGGACCGGAAATATAAGGGAATAATTAGAAATAAGCATGATGCACGTTCTTCAATCTTCAAGCTAATTTTCAAATAAAAAATGAAATAAAATGTAGTTGAGCTAGTTCCAAATCTGCTTTGCCGGTTAGATTAAAGCGCGTGCTTCTAATTCAAATGTCCCTTTATTTGTGTCATGTTTCTTTTAGCAAGATTTTCATCACTGTGCTTTAGCTCGCATCTCTTCATAATGCACATGCATAATGCAGCCAGAGTCTGGACAGTCTATTTGTGTTTTCATTTGCTCCGCCGCTGTTTGCCCATTCCTTTCAGTATTATTTTCTCATGCCTTATTTGTTGTCATTGCCTTTTTATTTGTATGTAAAGTGGGGCTGTATATTTCTTTCACAGTTCACTCCCGGTCACTCCTGATGTACAAATAAAAAGGGAAACTGCAAAATTGATGATGATGCCGCCAACTGTTGAGAGGATATCGTGTCTGCATTCTAATGTGATTTAATCATGGAATGGCATGACCTGAGGGTATTTCAGAATGAGCTTTTCATTATACTGTAGAAGTAATCAAGATGTAAACTGTATCTATAAATTAAGTGAAACACATTTAGAAAACTGAAACAAACACAATCATGTATTTTAAAAGGATTGTTCAACCAAAAATGAAAATGCTGTCATTAATTACTCACCTTCATGTCGTTCCAAACCCGTAAAAATTTCGTTCATCTTTGGAATACAAATGAAGATCTTTTTGATCAAATCTGAGAGATTTCTGTCAATCCATCAGGGTTGCCAGGTTTTCAGAACAAAACACGCCCAATTGCTACTTAAAACTAGCCCAAGCGTGTTTCGGGGGGGTTTCCCCGGTAAAAATTGCGTTCCGGGGGGTAAAATCTGGATTTTGTGGCTGGGTCCTGCTAAAATTCACATTCCCGTGGCTAAATATCACATAATTTGGGTCCCTTCAACCCGCGGACATAAAAAACAGCCCGCGGCAACAGTGTTAAAGTAGCAACACTTGGCAACTTGGCAACACTTCCCTCAATCGACAGCTACACAACTACCACTTTGAAGCTTCAAAAAGTTCATAAAGAGATCATAAAACTATCCATATGAATTGAGCGGTTAAGTCCACATTTTCTGAAGAGACTCGATCACTTTATATGATGACCAGATCTATTTTCGTCTTTTATTCACATTTAAACATTGATCAGCGAACATAAACAGAAGATGAACCGTACCTGCTTGATATTTTACTTTATGAAGTTTTAAATATGAATATGTTTCTTCTACCCCTCGATTTGCTTCAGATAGCCTTTATTAACCCCCCGGAGCCTTGTGGAGTATGTTTATGATGGATGGATGCACTTTATTGAGTTTCAGACTCAATGGACCCCGTCATTGCCATTATAAAGCTTGGAAGCGTCAGGATATTTATTAATATAACTCTGACTGTGTTCATCAGAAGAAAGATATATACTCCTAGGATGGCTTTAGGGTGAGTAAATCATGGGGTCATTTTCATTTTAAAGTGAACTACTACTTTAATAAATGTCTGTGTTTGATTTCAATGACATATTGTAGGCTGAACAAGCCCTATACTATGTTAGTTATGTCCGATGCAAAATCTGTGTTTTTATTTGAGTTTGTCACAGTGCATTGTGAGATTAATTGGAGTGCATCTATGATGCATTGATATGATGTCTGCATAGGCTGCACTCTGTTTGGAACTGAGCCATCTGCTTCTCTCACTCTCTTTCATTAACCTAATATATTCAAAGTGGCAAAAAAGAGAGTTGCCTGAGACAGACTGTGGCCTTGATGTGCCTAAATTCAGACGGTGTGACCTGGATCTCCATTCAGCCCAGATTCTCATCATTTATATTCCTGTGTGAGCACCGCTGCGCTGCTTAAAGCATCAGGGGTCTAACACTGACTACTGGAGTTTTAATACAGCACGGTACAGAGGGCGCTGGGACCGTTAATGAAGGGTCCTTTATCAAAGACGTGGTACCACTGGTTATCTTGTAATTGGGAGACGAACAGTGACCTGATTCATGAAGCATGTCACTTGAATATAAATTCACTGTGCCATGTAGGCTTGAACTGTGGACTTTTAATTATTTTGGGTGCCTTTTTCCCATTTTATCAGAGAAAACCGTACTCTCTAGGAAGTCAGGGAAATGTACTAACCATGACCTCGCATCACCTTTGCCCTCGTTTCTCTTTTCCAGCCTGTGCTTTACAAATTATTCATAGAGTGAATTTCAACCTTTCAATTGTGCCACCAATGGATGCATTTGTTCCATTTTCCCACCTTTTAGACTCTCTGGTGTTTGAAAACGTCGAGAAGGAAAACAGAGGAACACGAGCCTGCAAAGAAAGCACAAGTCCCCAAACAATTGTATTACTGCACATCAGGATTTTTTTGTACTTATGCAACGCTTCTCTTTTGCAGGACACTGAAGAAATGTATCATGCAAGCTGATGTTCTTCATCTAAGACTGTTTGTGGTCAAACTGCAGGGAACATTTTTAGGTGCCAGACTGACTATTGCAGACAGGTTCAAAATGTGCATGGCCAGTGTGTTTATGGTAAGATGGACAATATTCCTGAATTATAAATGGGAAACTTGTCATTTGTGAATAAAATCATCTCCGTCCATTGGTACAGCAATCAAGCAGTCCTCTAGGAATTATGGAAACATTCTCCACTGCCCACATCAAATTCATGATAGAATGTAGAAGAGGAAATAATTCATAAGATATATATAGGAAGACTGCATGTACAGCAGCACAGCATGTCTTCACATTCTGACATGACTTGTATGACCTGTGCTTGTGTTTATGGTATGTAGTGTATTCATACTGTAGATGATTTCATCCTGGTGGTCTGTTGGTTAGGCTTTGGTTCTCTCACTGGCATGGTCTGGATTTGATTCCTGACGAGGGGATTTATTATATTAAATTTCCCCTCTGCGGTCATTAACAAATCTGCCTATATCAAACAATGACCTTCTGGATTTCCTCATGTCACTTTTGGAAACTGAGCTTCATTGATCTAATGTACACTGAGGCTTTACCATCATGTTTCATATTATATAAGCTTATTAAATAGGTGATGAGGATTCATACATGATTATATCCTAATATTGTGTTTGTCCCCCTTTTGCTGCCAATACAGCCCTGACCCATCAAGGTATGGACTCCACTAAACCCCTGAAGGTGTGCTGTGGTATCTGGTACCAAGATGTTAGCAGCAGATCCTTTAAATACTGTAAGTTGCAAGGTGGGGGCTCCATGGATCAGACTTGTTTGTTCAGCACATCCCACATATGCCTGATTGGAGGCCAAGTCAACACCTCAAACTCATTGTTGTGCTCCTCAAACCATTCCTGAACCATTTTTGCGCATTATCCTGCTGAAAGAGGCCACAGCCACCAGGGAATTCTGTTTCCATGAAAGGGTGTACATGGTCTGCAACAATGCTTAGGTAGGTGGTACGTGTCAAAGTACCATCCACATGGATGGCAGGACTCAAGTTTTCCCAGCAGAACATTGCCCAAAGCATCACACTGCCTCTGCCGGCTTGCCTTCTTCCCATAGTGCGTCCTGGTGTCATGTGTTCCCCAGCTAAGTGACACACACGCACCCTGCCATCCAAGTGATGTAAAAGAAAACGTGATTCATCAGACCAGGCCACCTTCTTCCATTGCTCCGTGGTCCAGTTCTGATGCTCACGTGCCCACTGTTGGAGCTTTCGGCGGTGGACAGGGGTCAGCATGGGCACCCTGACTATATTATATATATATATATATATATATATATATATATATATATATATATATACATATACACTCACCTAAAGGATTATTAGGAACACCTGTTCAATTTCTCATTAATGCAATTATCTAATCAACCAATCACATGGCAGTTGCTTCAATGCATTTAGGGGTGTGGTCCTGGTCAAGACAATCTCCTGAACTCCAAACTGAATGTCAGAATGGGAAAGAAAGGTGATTTAAAGCAATTTTGAGCGTGGCATGGTTGTTGGTGCCAGACAGGCCGGTCTGAGTATTTCACAATCTGCTCAGTCACAACCATTTCTAGGGTTTACAAAGAATGGTGTGAAAAGGGAAAAACATCCAGCATGCGGCAGTCCTGTGGGCGAAAATGCCTTGTTGATACTAGAGGTCAGAGGAGAATGGGCCGACTGATTCAAGCTGATAGAAGAGCAACTTTGACTGAAATAACCACTCTTTACAACCGAGGTATGCAGCAAAGCATTTGTGAAGCCACAACACGCACAACCTTGAGGCGGATGGGCTACAACAGCAGAAGACCCCACCGGGTACCACTCATCTCCACTACAAATAGGAAAAAGAGGCTACAATTTGCACGAGCTCACCAAAATTGGACAGTTGAAGACTGGAAAAATGTTGCCTGGTCTGATGAGTCTCGATTTCTGTTGAGACATTCAGATGGTAGAGTCAGAATTTGGCATAAACTGGATGAGAACATGGATTCATCATGCCTTGTTACCACTGTGCAGGCTGGTGGTGGTGGTGTAATGGTGTGGGGGATGTTTTTTTGGCACACTGAAGGCCCCTTAGTGCCAATTGGGCATTGTTTAAATGCCACGGCCTACCTGAGCATTGTTTCTGACCATGTCCATCCCTTTATGACCACCATGTTCCCATCCTCTGATGGCTACTTCCAGCAGGATAATGCACCATGTCACAAAGCTCAAATCATTGGTTTCTTGAACATGACAATGACTTCACTGTACTAAAATGGCCCCCACAGTCACCAGATTTCAACCCAATAGAGCATCTTTGGGATGTGGTGGAACGGGAACATCGTGCCCTGGATGAGCATCCCACAAATCTCCATGAACTGCAAGATGCTATCCTATCAATATGGGCCAACATTTCTAAAGAATGCTTTCAGCACCTTGTTGAATCAATGCCACATAGAATTAAGGCAGTTCTGAAGGCGAAAGAGGGTCAAACACAGTATTAGTATGGTGTTCCTAATAATCCTTTAGGTGAGTGTATCTGGAAAGTATCCGCTTCACTTTTGCCACATTTTGTTATGTTACATCCTTATTCCAAAATGTGAAATCTTTGCAAATGTATTAAAAATAAAAAAATCACATGTACATAAATATTCACAGCTAGCCTTTGAGACTTAAAATTGAGCTCAGGTGCATCCTGTTTCCACTGATCATCCTTGATATGTGTGTGTGTATCTATATATATATATATATATATATATATATATATATATCTATATATATATCTATATATATATATATATATATATATATATATATATATATATATATATATATATATATATATATATATTATACAGTGCATCCGGAAAGTATCCATTGTAATACAGCAACAACAAAAAAAAAGAGAAAGAAACCATTACAGCAATGAGCGTTTTTGTTTTACAAAAAAAAGGAAAGAAATGTTCAGGTGCAGTATGAGTATCATGGAAATTGAAATGAAATAATGCTCTGTCAAATCAAGAATGTCACAAATGTGACCTTCATATGTTCTTGCCAGGCTTTGTGAGATTCAGCATTTTGATTAATCAGGTATAGCTGCTGATTTTCTATAATGAATCTCTTAGGCAATAATCTTTTTATTTTTATAAGTTTATTTACCCTTTAGGATGAGGACTTGTCATATGGCAATGATTTAAGATGTGTGAAGAGTTATTTGGCTAGTGGTTTGCTCCCTATTGAAGTGGGGCAATCCTAAGCAGTCCTGCGGGTGATTACACATTACATGTTCAACGTCTTATGATATTAGGAGCATGTAATTAAGTGGACGGAAAATACGTCAGCCAACACCAGGACTCCTCTTGATTTGGAACATTGATTTGATGCAGAAAATGCAGCTTTACTATGAAGACATAATTGCTTCTCAATAGACCCTAATTTTAAATCCTGACTTGATCTTTGAATGTCTTTCAGCTTCTGCAGCACTTCAAAGTGATCATAAATTGGGTCATATTTGTCAGGGAGAGAATCCTTCCACTCCCAGCAAATGTATTCAAAGTAGGAGTTCACACAAAATTATTTCCCAAAAAATGTAACCGTACGCCCTTCAGGAATAGCAAGTAATTTTGTTTACAAAATCCTCGCCTGAATCTCAGGTCGCCAGCACAACTAAATCTTTGCCTGCTTTATTGTTCATTTTAAACTCGCAGGCAGACGGCTGATACCGAGCATAGATCAAACCAAGGGAGAGATTATAAACGAAAATCCGCCAGCTGTTGGTTGCAATGTCCTTTGGGACTACTTTGAGTCAGATGATATAGCGGGAGGAAGGCTTTGCATAGGTTGCGTATGTAGTAGCCTGTCAACACATGCAGTACATTGTGAAGTAATAAACAGGTTCTTTTCCCTTTAAATATTTAGCACATGATCCAACCCATGTAATGTAAAACGCTACCTCCCATAGGAAAGAAAAACTCCAAAATGAGGTTTCTGCTAGACAGGATTGAGATTAAATGGACAGCAAATGGAGACTTCTGCTTGCTTCACAGATTTGTCCTCTGAAAATAAATTACAGTAATCTTGTAGTTTCAAAAGGGATCTCAACAATTTCCTAATCTGTGCTCAGAAGTCAGAGATCTTAGTATGAATATTTCACATCACATTTATCCAAGACCAAATGATCAGAAGCCGTATTCACAAAACATTTTATCTTACAAGTCCAGTTTTCCTAAATTGCAGTTAAAGTCCTTAGGTAAGAGTTTCCTCTTCAAATATATTCAAAAAGCTGCTGCGACCACCACTAAGGAATAGAGAGAAGTCTTAAGCTAAGAGTTAGGTTGGAGTTGACCTTGTTGCTATGGATGATGTCAACACGCTTACTAACTATGATTGGCTGATGGGTCTCTGTCTGTGATTTAATCATAGACATATTGTAGAATGAGGTATCATGTTGCCATTTTCAAATAAAGGTTTTAAAATAAAAATGTTGCCATAAAAAAATAAAAAATAAATTAAAGGTAGGCGAAGTGTCACTATTTCACGAGTTCACACTTACATATAATTTATAGAGAGTACATTTAAATGCATATTTGGCGTGCTGTCCAGGGGAGGGGCTTTGAGATGATGTGTTAAAATACTAGCAACGCATTAAAGCAATGTAAAGGCAGACTAATAGATTAATAGACAATTTGTAGCAAATTATTTTTGAAAATCCAATTATTGGTAAATGACTGAATCATACATTTCTCACTGTACACTGCTATGGTGGAGCCGTTGCTTAGCCTATCTGCACTTTACTAGAGCACCCTCAGTAATTTCAGAAGCACCCTCAGTGATTTGATTCTGGAATCGGGCCTGTATATACCTCTTATTGTTGATTAGCTGAGTGCTCTCCACTTGTGTCAATTATCTGAACATGCTCCTCCCGACCCTTGTTAATAAAACATCATATATATGTTCAGCTAATTGTCAGCCTCTTACATGTCTGCATCTTGAGAGATTGCAGAATTCAAGCGACAAATTATGGTTGTCACTCGAGAGGAGCACATTCAAATGGATATGCCTATCCACTAATAAAGTGCCCTCCACTAATATTGGAACCATTGGTAAATATGAGCAAAGAAGGCTGTGAAAATAAATCTGCATTGTTTCCCCATTTTATCTTTCATTAAAAAAAATCACAAAATTCTAACCTTTCATTGAAGTACAACAATTGAAAGTGAGGGGAGACTCACATATGAAATAAATGTTTTTCTCTAATTCATGTTGGCCACAATTATTAGCACCCAATTATTGCAACCTCATTTAGCCATTTAACAGCTCTGAGTCTTCTTCTATAATGCCGGACTAGTTTGGAAAACAACTGACAAGAGATCAGAGACCATTCCTTCATACAGAATATCTCCAGATCCTTCAGATTCCCAGCTCCATGTTGGTGCTTCTTCTCTTCAGTTCAGCCCACTCATTTTCTAAAGGGTTCAGGTCAGGGGACTGGGATGGTAATGGCAGAAGCTTCATTTTGTACTCTGTGACACATTTTAGTATTGATTTTGATGTTTGTCCTGATTTTAAAAGATCCAACCCGGTCCATTGTAAGATTTCTAGCAGAAGTACGTCAGGTTTTGATTTTTTTTATCTGTTGGTATTTGCTAAAATCCATGATACCATGAACAAGATGTCCAGGACCCGCAGCAAAAATAGGCCCACAACATTAAAGATCCTTTAAACATTAAAGATGAAGTATTTAACCGTGGGCATGGGGTACTTTTTATCCCTGTGTGCACCAAACACATCTGGTGGGTTTGCTGCCAAAAAGCACTTTTTTAGTTTCATCTGACCATAACCAGGGGCCTCATTTATAAAACTTTGCATAGGATTTGCGTCAGAATTGGCGTACGGATGAAACATAGGACGTGCGTACGCACAGAAATATTCGGATTTATAAAACCGTGCGCACGCACATCCTACGCAGTTTTCCCTTAATAAATCACAATAAATTCTAAATGTAGCGCAGCTTTTGCGGCTTCATGTCACGCCCATAGTTGCCCATAAATAGTCCGTGAAACGCCCACAAGTTAATATTCATAGGTTGCGAAATCATGGCAAACATGGAGAGGAAATAAAAAAAAAAACGTAACTTCACTCAATGTGAGGTAGAAGTTATCGTTGGCGAGGTTGAAAAGAGAAGAAAAGTGTTGTTTGGAGGGCACAGTGTGGGCATTACTAATGCCAAAAAGACACTTGAGTGGCAAAAGGTTGCAGACGCCGTAAATGCTGTAGCCTCACAACCTCGGACTATCGCCAAAATAAAAAAGAAATGGTCGGACATCAAAGTCGAGGCAAAAAAGCGTCTAGCGCTCCATCGCCAGAGTGTGTCCTCATTTGCCAGCAAGTCTTCTTGCTGTCTGAAGATGCGTTCACTCCGAATCCTTCCATTCGCCACATCTTCTAGAGCACAAGATCAGCCATTGTGCGTCATTACGCATTGAGATGGGCATTTTATTTCCATCCATTTAATTGAATCTGACAAGCTACAGATGTCGGTTATAATCTACGTGGAAATGGGAAATAGTTCCGTGCAAATGTAATGTCTTGCAGCTTTCTGAATGGTTGAGACATACGTAATTTTATCAAAAATAAAACTTAAGGCATATGCATGAATACCATGAACGTAGCTGATGAAGAAATTTTACTATGAAAACAACTTTCCCCAGTGGACAATTAATACATCTATCTATTTATCTATATATCTCCCTAATTATCTATCTATCTAATTGCATCTATCTGCTCCGCCAGACGGACACTTGACGAGAATATCAGTTTTGTACATTAGCTATTTCGTTGTTTACCATATTTATGAGGATGAATTGCAATGCATAACATGCATTATTGCGGAACATATTTCACTTTTCTTTTTGCAAATATTTGTTTTGCATTTCTGTTGTAATTTTCGTTTGATTTTGTGTTTTACACTGCAGATCGATCAAACGGGTGTTCGTGTAGGCTGTTCATTGTAAGACTTGCTTTGTGAAGTCTTAATGTTATTTATGAGAGGCATAGCCATTTCTTTTACACAACAGTCTACAGTTTCACACACTTTCACGTGTTTCTTCCATCTGCCGACGGTGTCGCCATTTCTCATTTCACCCGTTTTTGTGCGTACGCCTGGGTCAGAGCTTGCGTGAAGGACCGCACATTTTCCCGTCAAGTTTGCTTTTTATAAATACCAATTATTGCGTAGAGAGCGGCGTACGCCTTCTTTTGTGCGTACGCAACGTTTATAAATGAGGCCCCAGGTCCCGTTTGAAGTTCTAATCATGTCTGAAAACTGAATATGCTGGAGTTTGTTTTTGGATGAGCGAGGAGGATTTTTCTTAAAAAACCCTCCAAAACAACATGTAGGGGTTGTTTGATAAAGTTTTGCAAGGCTTTCTGACCAATGAATCTCTGCAATTCTCCAGCTGTGATATTTGGAGAGTCTTTGTCCACTCAAACTTTCCTCCTCGCCTTGCATTAGGACGATATAGACACACGTCCTCTTCCAGGCAGATTCATTACATCTTTGGTTGATTGGACCTTCTTAATTATTGCCCTGATGGTGGAAATGGGAATTGTCAATGCTTTAGCTATTTTCGTACAGCCACTTTCTATTTGGTGAAGCTCAACAATCTTTTGCTGCACATCAGAACTATATTCTGTGGTTTTACTCATTATGCGGAATGATTAGGGGAATTTGGCCTTTGTCTTTCCTCATATTTATACTCCTGGAACCGGAAGTCATGGCTGGACAATTTCATGTTCCTAGTGACCCTGGTGTGCTAAAAAAAAATATGAATGGGAATATAGATATATTTACTCATAAGAATTTCTAGGGGTGCCAATAATTGTGGCCAACATGCAATGGAGAAAAACGTTTAGGTCAAACCATGTTATGATAAACAATGCAGATTTATTTTCACAGCCACCTTTGAATATTTACCAATGGTGCCAATAGTGGATGGCACCTTATATAGATCTGGCTGTGTGAGACTATAGTTTGAATTAATCCCTTTTCTTTACATGACACATTGACATTACAGTAAAGTACAGTACTTCATTATCCTGAACATTATATAAGCATTTTTTTTCATGTGTCAAAACGGAAGAGTGGTTCTCGGGAGCGCACATAAACTTTTTTACAAAAACTTTTTGATTTTACTGCCAAAAACGAATGAAAGTCCTTCACATAAAAATCAGTCTACAGGTGTCAAATGTGTGTCCTGTCTCGTGTAGCGCATGTGGTGTTTTGTTATTTTTGGCGATGTGCTCTTGTCCTTCTGGGTGTCTGGATCCCACCCCTCTTGTTATCTAATTATTGGTTAATTTACCCCACCTGTTCCCTCCTTATTATATACCCTTTATAAGTCCCCTCGTGTTTGCAGTCTGTTGTCGGATCGTTGTCTTTCGTCTCCTGTTTTCCCCGTGATCCTTGCTATTATGTTCCTAGTTGGTTTTTGTTATTTCAAGTTAGATTTTTTCCCCCCTCGTGGGTTTTTGTTTCGTATTATGTTTATTTTGATAATAAATTCCATCTTATTCTGCTATTGAGACCTTACTTGAGTTTTTCCTTGGTTTTAACATGACATAACGATCCGACCATCATGAGGACTCAGCGGAGGAGGAGCTCTGTACAACCGGTCACCTGTCCGCAATTTGAGCGCATGCTCAGATTTAAAGAATTGACATCCCTCTCTCAGCAGGGGACAGGATTCATGAGGAGAGAGCTGTCAGGGAGGTGGTCCCAGTTCCGGTGGTCCCGAGTCCGGTGGTCCCAAAATGGAGGAGGAGGAGGAGAGGCTCCCTCCGTGACAGTTCCGGTGGTCCCGAGTCCGGTGGTCCCAGTTCTGGTGGTCCCGGGTCGGGTGGTCTCGGTTCCGGTGGTCCCGAGTCCGGTGGTCCCAAAACGGAGGAAGAGAAAAAGGGCTCCCTCCGTGACAGTCTGGTGGTCCCGATTCCGGTGGTCCCAGTTCCAGTGGTCTCGAATCCAGTGGTCCCAAGTCTGGTGGTCCCAAGCCCAGAGACCATCCCGGAGGTTGCTGCCGTCCCAGATGCGCTGTCCATGCGTCTAGCCCTGCCCGTCCTGCCCAGGCGCCTTGCTCTGCCTGCGCCGCCCAGACGTCTAGCCCTGCCTGCGACACCCAGGCGCCTTGCTCTGCCCGCGCCGCCCAGGCGCCTTGCTCTGCCTTGGTCAGTTACTAACCATGTCCAGAGATGCCACTGAGTCCCAAGAGGGCACCAAGTTTGGAGAAGACCCTGCCTCCTGATCTTTGTGGGCCGCCCTGGCCTCCCAAACATTATGGGTTGTCCTGGCCTCCCGAACTCTGTGGGTGGGTAATGTCACATGTCTGTCCTGTCTCGTGTAGCACATGTGGTTTTATAATTTTGGCCATGTGCTCTTGTTCTTGTCTGGATCCCACCCCTCTTGTTATCTAATTATTGGTTAATTTACTCCACCTGTTCCCTTCTGATTTACCCTTTATAAGTCGCCTCGTGTTTGCAGTCTGTTATCGGATCGTTGTCTTTCGTCTCCTTTTTCCCCTGTGATCCTTGCTATTATGTTCCCAGTTGGTTTTTGTCATTTCAAGTTTGATTTTTATTTATTTTTTTCCTCGTGGGTTTTTGTTTTGTATTATGTTTATTTTGTTAATAAATTCCATCTTCTGCTATTGAGTCCTCACTTCAGTTTTTCCTTGGTTTTAACGTGACAACAGGCTTTCATAGACAACCTAGGAAGTCGGGGAATGTCTTGATTTTAAGCTGTTCACACATTGGAGAGAAAAAAAAGTGATTAATACATGAAATATCTAACATAGCCCCTTTAAACTTAAAAAAAAACATTAGATGAAATTAGACATTTTGCTTCGGAAACTAACGGAAAAAATGTGTACTAGAGTACTAAATTAAAGCTTAATAAAAATATTTTTTTAAAGCAAAACCTAATAAAAATGTCAAAAGTACATAAATGACAAATTCTAAAATTTAAATGAACTGAAAATATATATATAAAAAAATATATAAATACATTTAAAATACAATTTGAACTCAGAATATATATATATATATCACAACCATTGAAAAATAACCAAGAAAAAATGCATTTACTTTCGTATACTGTATAACATCCAGAATAGATTACTGATTGTCTTAGATTGAATATTCGACAGTTCATTTAACTTTTGCCCAAAAACTTTTAGGAAATGCATAACAAACAAGCAAATGAAAAGTGTTCTTCGAATAGAAGCACTGCATGAGGCCTTTCTCTTGTGATTCAATATTTATATTGCATTCAAAGCTCACGAACATTAGAGAAACAGCTGCTCAGAACTTTCTTTAACCTCCCAGGAGTGAGCGGTGCAATACGATCGGCAAATGTATATAAGCAGAGCTCAGATGTAAAGGGTACCTGTGTTCAGATGGCTGCAGATGGAGTGTTGCTGGAGTCGGTTCAGGCAGCAGGTTTTTGTGCCCCTGTCTTTCAGCGACTGTAGTCTCTTTCCCTAGGCGCTGCACAAGTCAGCAAAGTAAATAATTCATCTTTCACCGCTCCTGTTCCTATTGCAAAAGATGAGACATCTTGTATTCTGCTCCACAGGAAGTGTTTGAGGTGGAGACAAATAGATGCTTGTGCAGTGGCATGCTAAAAGTTTTCTCAGGCTAAGTGACAGTTGCATAGGACAGCGCTCCCTAATAGACTGCAGAGCTGACAATAACAGAATGGGTCAGAATACTAAACGGGTATTGGGAGGGATAGTGCATTGTCACAAATGAAGAAGAAAGCAGTGGGAATGTCTCTCGTGATGCACTGGTGCACATTGCTAATAGAATGCAATTGTCTCTATAAAAATTGCAACTTCAGAGCTGTATTTCATTCCATTTAACCTCAATCAATAGCCTTTTCCCCATTTGACACGTGTCTGAAATAGAGGAACTTTCTAGACTTTCCAGTCTGGATGTGATAGATCTTCATAGCAGAGCCAAAACCCAGTTACCCTGCATCCTTTGAGGAACGTCAGTGACATGATTAAGTCCAGTGTGTCTCTGTAGAGTCCTGACCAGACCAAAATAATAACCTGTAGTGTCAAAAGTAGAGGCGAAAAGAAAGTCCGAATAATGAGAAAATGTATTGCAACGTCAATCGGCTTCTCTAGGGTGGGTGTTTTTGACGCAAGGTATTAAAATGTACCAATCCCTGACAGAGATTTTCCATTGGGGGAAGGGTTTTTTTCTTCTAGAAGTGTTCCATTACCAAAAAGACAGGGTGCAAACATGTCCGCATGCATCTACGGTAAGGTACGCGTTCTATTTTAAGACTTTATGCAACCGTGGGGTATCGTAACGTTTTGGTGAATCCCATGCAATTACGAGTCATGTACTTGTGAAGGGCTCTGTCCACAGTGACCCCTCACAAATGATGAAAAATGCACACGAGGGAATCGGCTGTTCAGATTATACTGTAATAATAGCTTGTACGATGTATAATGTAACATAACACAGTTAATATGGATTTCCAGGTGACTAGGCTGGACGATTAGTAATATCCTCTGTCATTTCAGATTCTCATGGATGTACTTCATATAAAATGCTTGTGATTTTAGCATAACTAATGCAAACTAGTGGGTAACACTTTACAATAAGGTTCATTAGTTAACATTAGTTAACTGCATTAGTTAACATGAAATAATAATGAACTGCACTTATAAACCATTTATTTATCTTTGTTAATGTTAATTTCAACATTTACTAATGCATTATTCAAATCTTGCTAACATTGGTTAATGCACTGTGAACTAACATGAACAGCTGGATTTTTATTAACTAACATTAACAAAGATTAACTAATGCTGAACAGAGGTGTTGTTCATGGTTAGTTCATGTTAACTAATGCATTAACTAATGTTAACTAATACAACCTTATTGTAAAGTGTTACCAACTAGTGTGTATACAAATAAAAAGTTCTGCGATGAAACTCTAGATGGTGTAGGCTTATAGGTACTTAACTCAATCTGTTTCAATCACATCGTTCTCTATAGGGCACAGCTGATTGGTTCCTGCTGTATCAGTAGCCAATGATCTTGCTGCTCAACTCTTCTTGGTCAGCCTTTTCTGTAGCAGTTGCAGTGCGCTTTCAGAAACCCTCCACCTTTCCCAGCTCCACCTGTATAGATCTGCTACTCATGTACACTATATTGTACAGCAGCAGCATGTCTTACTTGCTCACAGCAGCGTATCGTGTATGTATTGGCAGTAGCAAGTCCCGTACTTGCTCTGTAGCAGCAGTGTAGCAGATCTATTCCGCCAAGACCAAACATACATTGTCATATCCATTATCGTACCAAACACTCTAAGACTTGTTATGAGAGAAATAAAAACGCAAAAAGATGCTCTTGGAGCATTTTGAAACTGTGATATTTTTTTTACTTAAAGGGGGGGTGAAATGCTGTTTCATGCATACTGATCTTTTCAGCCTGGTCTCATTGCGAAAATGTACCTCTGGGAACGTTTTTGCAAACCCCAAAATACGTACCAATATGTACATATCACTGCAGTTTCAAAGTGATATGTCCACTGGGTGCCGCCAAAAGCTTCGTTTTTTTCCTGGAACAGATGAGCGTCAATCTGACGTTTTGTGACATTGTTTTTTTAACGTACACCTACACTAAACCCTAAACCTAACCGATAGTGTTAACAAAAGCAAATGTGACAAAAATACAATAGTAACCATGTCTTGTTAGCTTCTGTGAACTCATCTTTGAGCTCTTTTATCATGACTTGTCTTTCACGGGATTCGTACCTGAGCTTTCATTATTACAAGTACAAATCTGTACCAGCTGAGCTACTGAGCAAACTTATTATATAAAAAAAGCCGGGCATATGGAGCAGATTAAGTGACGCAAACTCCAAAATTTAATTCATTTACATGGAAAAAAAAAAAGTGCTTGCTGTTTTACTGCCTCTAGTGTTCATTTCACTTTGAAACTGCAGAGATATGTACATATTGGTACGTATTTTGGCGGTTTGCAAAAACGTTGCCAGAGGTACATTTTCAAAATGAGACCAGGTTGGATCTTTTTGCACTGTTAAAGACTTGGATTCCCATGCTAAACATGGACACAGTTTCAAAAGCTAAGGTGGACGTTTGATGGGAGTATTTCTTTGCCAAAATTAGTACTTCCTGTTAGTCATAAGTTTCGGAAAGTTTTTTTCGATCATGGGTCCGCTTGACGTCAACAGGGCGGAATTTCCTTGTATGGGCCGTCCGGACAATTCTACCGGAAGAGCGCGCGCGCGAGAGAGAGAGAGCGAGAGAGCGTGAAAGCAATAGGCTACGCCCATCAAAGCGCTGGCTCGTAGCCAAATAACCCCGCGTTAAGGCAAAAGTGGATGGAATTTGCTTTTCCGGATTTTCAAATCGCCTAATACTGAAGGATGGAGCGGTCCCAACGATAAAGGTCCCAACGTTGGAACCGCAGGCACTGAGTAAGACTGCTTCAAATGTCTGTTTTTGCCTATGCCCATCAAGTAACTTAGCCCAAACATGACCACGTATTGATCAATGGAGCATGCGATGTATAGTGTGTGTACATTTGTTTAGCTGGCCACTATATGTGTATGTTTGTGTATTGTAAAAGCACTCCAAACAACAATACACAAAGAATGGGGAAATATGTTGAACTAAATAAGCGCGCTTCTTCATTCAAATGCGCTACTATTCCATGTCTTTCTATGTAAACACTAGCCTGACGCGCAAAACCAGTCCGCTTACTACAAATCATGTCTACACAAACCACGCGTAAACACACACACACACACACACACACACACACACACACACACACACACACACACACACACACACACACACACACACACACACACACACACACACACACACACACACACACACACACACACACACACACACACACACACACACACACGATATAATTAAAGTATAAATGTGTAAATAACACAAGCTAAGCATATTATATAGTTAGTGTAACTTATAACAGTTACCACATAGAGATGTCCTGCTCTAGTCGTTTTTGCTGCTGCTCCTGTTCAACTTCAGCCTCTGGGTCTGATTCCGGATCATAGATGTATGGATGTATCCGATTAAAAGCCATTTTTTATGTTGAATAAAGTTTTTTCCCGCTTTTAGGGATGACGCAGCTTTCAGACGCACTCAACACAGTAACAGCGGCGCGCGCTCGACATTCTTTAGCTCCGCCCACACGGTACGCCCCCAGCCGCACGGCTTTTTCCGGAAAGACTCGGAACAGCGCATCTTTCTTTAATAATTATGATTAAAATAAAGACTTTTCGGAGATATGCAGGATGCAATGCTACTCTATAGGTACTCAAGATTGACATGAGACTGACTGAAACTGAGTGTTTCCCCCCCCCTTTAAAAGATCAGCATTTGTTTGAAATAGAATTTTTGTAATATTATTATAATTTTTTTGTTATTACTACACATATACAGTTGCAAGAAAAAGTATTTAAACCATCTGCAGAATCTGTGAAAATGTGAATAATTTTAACAAAATAAGAGAGGATATGTTACTTTTTATTTAGTACTGTCCTGAATAATTTCCTGATATTTTACATAAATTATGCTTACATATAGTCCACAAGACAAAAAAATAAATAAAAAAAACATTAAAATTACCCCGTTCAAAAGTTAATTAACCACTGATTCTTAAAGGGGTACTTCAGCGCTGGGAAGATGAATGTGTATTTAAACTGGGTATTAATGTAGACTGGGCAAACCCAGCCTGATCTGCCGGCGATTTGATTTTTTTGCGGGAACCAATCACAGACTGGCTTATCCACCTGGCACGCTATTGGTGGGTTTAACATGATGACGGATATAAAAGCGATGGGTCGTTGCCCGTTTATCACGCCTCTTGTGTTCTGATTGGTTGAAGGACTATCCAATTGTGTATAGAGTCATTTAATTTATGCTCAATTATCACGCCTCGTGCAGTAGAAAATACATAGAAAATACATAGCAAACTCTCTCCAGACCAATGTTCAATCTTAAATTGAGCTTGGTCTGGTGATAGCCAGACAATCATTTATGTAATAAAAATGTGAAATTATTTTTGAAGTTGGTGCCTTCTAGACTGAGAAAAGACAGAAATTGTATTTTTGTCTCATGTGGATGAAAGACAACAACTCCCAGAATGCACTTGCTTCACTGCCCAACAAGGCCACTCCCAAGTCACGACTACCGGTTACATCTCTTGCCCACCGCGGCTCCACGCCACCGTCATCCAAAGTGTGAGCCGAACAAAAGTCACGGCGCAAACGCAGCAGGAGTCAGATTTCATTCATCACGAGAACAGCTGAGGTAAGCGCGGCAGTCATTCACGGCGCGTGTCCAGTCTGGCACGTTTTCAAATCGCATGGAAGCTAAACTTTCATAGGAATTCATTGAAAAGTTGAAACACTCACTTTTCTCTGCACCGCCCCGTTATGAATGCCCGAGGCCGAGCTGAGCGCATTTACATTCTGTGAGTGAAATCCCTCCCCTATGGGCGGGTTGATAACATGCAGAACTAGCTCCTACTACTGGCTGTAGTCTTTAGGCTCTGGCCAAAAAATCAGATGACGCAAAATGACGATATTTGTGTCATTGGAGGATAATAAAATGCATAATTCTCTCGTCTCAGGGGGAAAGTACCATAATTCGAATATACTACCGGGTTTCTACTGATACAAAGCTTAATGCTTAGTCACAGAAGTAACCCTTTAATACTGTGTGTTTTGTGATGATTGTTCTTGAGTCCCTTGTTTGTCCTGAGCAGTTAAACTGCCCAAATTCTTCAGTTTTCCAGCAACTTTTGCATATTTGAACCCTTTCCATCAGTGACTGTTTGATTTTGAGATCCATCTTTTCATACTGACAGTTGAGGGACTCAAACACAACTATTAAAAAAGGTTGAAACATCCACTGATGCTCGAGAAAGAAACACGATGCATTAAGCTGGGGGTGAAAACTTTTGAACAGTCCAATTTTTTCTTATTTTGTTTAAATATAATTTTTTTTTT
Organism: Gobio gobio; assembly: GCF_949357685.1. NCBI lineage: Eukaryota > Metazoa > Chordata > Actinopteri > Cypriniformes > Gobionidae > Gobio > Gobio gobio. Next base: position 59,267,747 of record NC_137100.1, on the reverse strand, counting down.
CATTTAGTACTGCTCTTCGGAAGCAACAGAAGATACTTGCATGTTTCCCAGAAGACAAATTAAGTACAATTTACCTTGATCTTCAAATTCAGAAAGTTTTCACCCCCAGCTCTTAATGCATCATGTTTCCTTCTGGAGCAGCAGTGAATGTTTGATCATTTTAATTATACTGTATATACTAGAGATGTTCCGATACCCTTTTTCCCTTCCCGATACCGATTCCGATACCTTGGCTCAGGGTATTGGCCGATACCGAGTACTGATCCGATACCTGGGTGTGTATCTGTATATACAGCTGTATATACTACTAGCCCTGTATGATTCCTCATATAGTGACACACGGCAGAGACTACAAAGACAGCGAGCGAGTGTCACACGCATGTGTGTGTGTCTGCGCCCGTCATCCACAGAGACGTAGAATTTGCAGGAGTAATATTTAAATAGTATTTTGCAGTTTAATATTCACAGACACTCGTATATATTCGCTACAGTCTGGAGCCCTGCGCTTAGATGAACATGGAAGTGACTGAACGCAGCTGCGGGTACTGAGTATACTCGGGAGTCGGTAACTTACTACCGGTACTACAGAAATGCTAGTATCATCACATTTTTAAAATTTCAGCACCGACTTGGTACTAAAGTGCTCGTACTTGTGACATCCCTAGTCTCCGTTTTACTGTCTGGTTGGTCCAGTCTGAAATACTGCTAAACAGCGGACATACTGCTAACACATTTTCATTTCTTCTTCGCTGCTCTAAACAGTGGTTGCTTGTGGCAACACAGCACAACTTCCTGTGTTTGCAATGCATTCTGAGCAGCGAAGAAGAACCACGCAGTGGTTAGGCAAAGTTCGCAGTCATAACGGTCTTGTTTAAGAAAATGGTATCGGATCAGTACATGGATTCAAGTACTCGCCGATACCGATGCCAGAATTTGTTGTGGTATCGGTGATATTTCCGATACTAGTATCGGAATCGGAACAACTCTAATATATACACACACACACTGACCCCAATGTTTCTCTTTACATTTCAATTAAAAAATTTGAATTTTAAAAAGGCATTCTCAATTCAATTCCCTGTAACATTCTGCATTGCTCTGTGACAGATTCAAAAAAAAAAAAATGTTTAAATGAGTCACTCAAATCATTAAAAATAAAGCTGAAATGATCCCGGACACTGCTAAAAAATAAAGCCAGCTCCTTTTTTATAATGTTGCACACAGCCAGAAACAGAACAAGATTTGGCTGATTTTCCCCACACATTTTCCTCATCATTAGTTCTTAAAATATATACCCTGCTTTCTCAGTATTACCTCACCGTGACTGTCTGTGCCAATTTTCTGAATACACAATAAGCATCATTAACATGGAAACATGTTGCAGAAGTTGTTTTTGTAAGTTTTAATCAATGCTCTTTTTTTGACTGGGAACGATGGGTTGATTTTCAAGAAAAAGAAAATGTAATCCTCAATGACCCCATTGAATGCCTTCTTTAGTTCCAATCTTCTATCCAACAAACATCTATCATACTGTAAACTGGCTCTGAAGCGTATTCCTTTACACATAGCTGTTATTTTTAGTGTGGTGTTTTTGTGAACATACCTTGAAACCGCTCCAAGGATGAATAGCCATCTGGATCACTGAATAATAGACACATCCCGCCCGCACTGGCTTTAAACGCCCCGCCTTGCTGTTTGGAAACGAACCTGCAGGGTTATGACTAAAATAAGAGCTGTGTTCTACGGTCTTGCAGTGACTGTGCAATATGAGAGATCATTGTGTTCTGAGAAGCTGTTAAGGTTTGTTGTAATGAGAAAGAAACTACTTTGTCCTAGACAATTTGGAACACAATGTTTTTACCAGATAACGGTCCAAAGCAATTTGGTATACATTGTTGGGAATGCAACATATCTCAGTTGTTAAACAAACTGCAGTTCACACCCCTCGCTTTTACCTAATATTAATTATTGATCAGACAAAAAGAAGCACAAAGGGAACTGCAAGTCAATATTTAATCAAGAGTGCCTGCCTGGATCTAGATGGGTGTGAGGAGAAGGGCATCATTATAACACATCGCAGTCCACCATCTATGATGGGATTTCATCATACTGTTTCTTTGGTCAAACAACTCAGGGGGATTTTCAATGTTGTACACAGGCAGCATTACAAATGGATGCCCCCAACAAGGTCTTCCAGGATGAAAGCTGTTGACCTTGTGTTGAATACGATTGGCTTCAGATGGCATAATTTGGTCCGATGTACCCTCAATCTTCTTTTCAACAAGCTAGAAAACAAAAAAATTTATTTGATACGACCAACACTTGCTTTATGGAAAGGTGGCAGAAAAACAATGCCTTTTGTTTTTATTTCACTCAATTTAGATTGCAGAAAGAAAATATATACCTTAAGGAACCATTTCTGCCTGATCTGAGCGTTAAATGACTTATAAAGGTGTAGTAACTTGTAAGTGTAAGTGAAACCGAATATAATCTGGTCGATTCGTTTATATTGAATATTTTTTGACCTAATGAAATTAGTTCAACGCACATGCTACGTCATGAAGAACATTTTTAGGTTGCCATAAAATATTTCTTACAGTGTAGGTTTTACACTTTTATGATTCCTTATTTTGCCTGATGGTTTAAATTTTTTGACAATTAATTATGCATATGACACTGTATGTATATACACTCACCTAAAGGATTATTAGGAACACCTGGTCAATTTCTCATTAATGCAATTATCTAATCAACCAATCACATGGCAGTTGCTTCAATGCATTTAGGGGTGTGGTCCTGGTCAAGACAATCTCCTGAACTCAAAACTGAATGTCAGAATGGGAAAGAAAGGTGATTTAAGCAATTTTGAGCGTGGCATGGTTGTTGGTGCCAGACGGGCCGGTCTGAGTATTTCACAATCTGCTCAGTTACTGGGATTTTCACGCACAACCATTTCTAGGGTTTACAAAGAATGGTGTGAAAAGGGAAAACATCCAGTATGCGGCATGCTAGAGGTCAGAGGAGAATGGGCCGACTGATTCAAGCTGACAGAAGACCAACTTTGACTGAAATAACCACTCGTTACAACCGAGGTATGCAGCAAAGCATTTGTGAAGCCACAACACACACAACCTTGAGGCGGATGGGCTACAACAGCTGAAGACCCCACCGGGTACCACTCATCTCCACTAAAAATAGGAAAAAGAGGCTACAATTTGCACGAGCTCACCACAATTGGACAGTTGAAGACTGGAAAAATGTTGCCTGGTCTGATGTGTCTCGGTTTTTCTGTTGAGACATTCAGATGGAAGAGTCAGAATTTGGCGAAAACAGAATGAGAACATGGATCCATCATGCCTTGTTACCACTGTGCAGGCTGGTGGTGGTGGTGTAATGGTGTGGGGGATGTTTTCTTGGCACACTTAAGGCCCCTTAGTGCCAATTGGGCATCGTTTAAATGCCACGGCCTACCTGAGCATTATTTCTGACCATGTCCATCCCTTTATGGCCACCATGTACCCATCCTCTGATGGCTACTTCCAGCAGGATAATGCACCATGTCACAAAGCTTGAATCATTTCAAATTGGTTTCTTGAACATGACAATGAGTTCACTGTACTAAAATGGCCCCCACAGTCACCAGATCTCAACCCAATAGAGCATCTTTGGGATGTGGTGGAACGGGAGCTTCGTGCCCTGGATGTGCATCCCACAAATCTCCATCAACTGCAAGATGCTATCCTATCAATATGGGCCAACATTTCTAAAGAATGCTTTCAGCACCTTGTTGAATCAATGCCACGTAGAATTAAGGCAGTTCTGAAGGCGAAAGGGGGTCAAACACAGTATTAGTATGTACACACCTGTGACCTGTAAAGTAAACAGAAAAAAAAGAGGTAACATGACTGAGTGAATCATGACTGAAACATGACTGAATGACTGATTAAAAGTGTTCCTAATAATCCTTTAGTTGAGTGTATATATATATAAAGGTGTATATATATATATATTAGGGATGCAACAATACAGTTAGTCCATGGTTCAATACATAACTTGGTTTTTAACCACGGTTTTCGGTTCAGTTTGGTTCTGATGGCTTGTCACATCAGTTTATTGCTATTCTATCCTTAGGCAACAGGAACAGAAAGAGGTTAAGGAGAAAAAAGAAAATTTTTTATTGCAATACTCTTTCTTCAATTTACTTAAAAGAATTGAAAACCCTTACTTAAAATTAAAACTTTACTTAAATAAAAAACCCTTGTACACATTCCTAGTGTATTGTAAAATATAAAATAAATATATATAAAGATACACTGGCACCTCAGAGCTGTACAGCAGCATTTAAGTATGAAATTGAATGAATAAATGTAAAAATAAAACACTACATAGCATTCAAAATAAAATATACATTGATTCTTATTAAAGCTACTGTATTAGTTTTTTAATCAAGAGCAGTGAGTGATTTTCTTTTTGTTTTTTGTTGTTGTTTTAACATTAATTTCATTCAAAAATGAAAATTCTGTCATCGAGAAATGAATACAGGTTTGGAACAATATTAGAGTAAGTAAATAATTACATAATTTTAGAGGTGAACTGTCCCTTTAAGGACAGCGTGTTCACTACCTCACTGCTGTCAATTTAAGACCTCCGTGCATCTAATACAAACACACGCCGATTTTACTTTCACTTTAGACATAACCAACTGTGTTTATGCTAACCTTGTGTGTATTTGACAGTATTAGCGCAGTAAGACGACTACTTAGTTCAGTATTCACGTGTTTGACAGGTGTTCAGTGCGCGCGCTCGGAAAAGCGCATGTTAAAACCGCGCATACGAATGAGCCGGCAAGGCTTTAAAACGCATGCAAATAATGAACTTTCTTGATTGTGGATATCTATAATGTTCCGTGTGTATAACTCTTATCACTAAGACGAACTGACAATGGCTAACCACTAAGTATTGGGATGGAGGCAAATTATAGAATTTGTAGAAAAATAATTAATTCAATGCAAAACCGAAAAAAAAAAACGCAATTCACAAGCGCGTATTGAACCGTGAATGCCGTACCGAACGGTTCAATATTATATTGAGAATTTTGGCATCCCTAATATAGGCTATATATATATTAGGGTGACCCCGAATAGTCGAAGATTCGATGCATCGATATCCGGAGCCTGATTCGACCACCGATCTCACAGTCGAATCTTCGCGGGTGTTATGAAACGAGGATCATACCATTTTGGCAATATGGGGGTGCGTAATGTCTAATTTCACACAAAACTACTGGTTTTGTACGGTTATATTAAGTTAAATACAGCCTTTAATTATGATAATGCTGTAAAAATAAAAACGTGAAAAGAAAGAAGCGTTCAATAAATATTTTTAACGTCTGTGTGAATAAATCCAACCACCCCTGTGACAGATTTAAGTTTCACTTTCGGCAGGGATTACTGAGGCCTAGTCCACACGTACACGGGTATTTTTATAACCAGAGTTTTTCCTCCTCCGTTTAAAAAAACTATCGCGTCCACACAAGCACGGTTTAAAAAAAATCTCCGTCCACGTGAAAATGCAAAACCTTCACCCTGGCCGGAGTTTTCAAAAAAGTCCGGTTTCAGTAACCGGATACTGCGTTTGCGTGTGGACGAACAGCCAAACCGCATAGAAAAAGCTGCGGTTTTGAAAATACCTGTGTTCGTGTGGACAGGGCCTTAATGTCTGGAATAAGAAACTCTAAAGTGTGGATGCACTTTGAAATAGTAAAAGATGATCCAAAAAAAAGTAAAATGCAAGTTGTGCCAACAGCTCATGTCCTTCCACTCATCAACAACAAACATGGCTTTCTACTTAAAACGGGCAAGTTTAAGAGCGCACTGCTGCCGGCCAACGTTAACAAGTTGGTTTTCCCCGCACACAATTCGAAAAGACTCAAACGCACACAAGCAGAGTGAAAGAATGGATTTTTTTCGATCGGGTAGGGTACAAGTGTTTTCAAACATTTCAGCCGTTTCTAATTTTAATTTGCTGTGAACATGTTTAGCTAAAAAAACTGCCAGTTTAGCGTTTATTGTTGTTTCGGCAGTTAAAAAGAGAAATTTCACAATTCTGACTAAACTTTCGTTGTTTTAATAATTTATTTATTTTTATTTTATTTATTGGTCACTCAGGGTTACTTAATTGAATATTGAATTATAATATGAAGAGTTCAGATGCACTGAGTGAATGCTCTCCGCATATAGGCTAGTAATACGTTCATAAAATACTTTCACTTCAAACTCACTAAATCCCAGCCTCAGCCCATTCAGAAGTACCGGTACTTGGGTAGAAACCTATACATAGAAACCTGTCAAAAATGTTTATTTTAAAGAAAGATGTCAGATGGACTTAGAGGCTTTTGCATCTGAAGTCTTCATATGTTCCCCTGCACTTTGGCATTTTGCACACATTTATTATGCTCCCTGTGACTTGATTTCGTTTTTATCTATTTTTTTATTATAAGTAATGTATATTCTGTTCTAATATAATTCTGTAAATTAATGTTTTTGTGTTGTTTTTTGTCGTCTCGATGTTGCGCTGCACTGAAAGCATGCTGGTACAGCAATTTTGCAGATTTAATTTAATTTTGCAAAATGTGAAATGCAAATCCTGTCTGCAGTCAATGTGTTCTTTTCCTCTCTAGGCAGGTATTTTGTTTAGGTTTATTTATCAAAATGTTCTTTTATATATTTGTGTGATGTTCTGTATTTCGATCGCGGCTGTAAAATGTTACGAGAAAACGTTTTACGAATGTTTATCCACCACATTACCTTTTATTTAAACCTAAATAAGAAAGCCATTGTCAGTTCGTCTGTCAATTGGCAGGCAGTTTTGGTCACTTTATTAAAAGTTGTTGCTGTGTGGAGTGTGTAAAAAAAAAAATATATATATATATATATTATATATATATATATAACATTAAGTATATATATATGTTTCTTGAGCATCAAATCAGCATATTAGAATGATTTCTGAAGGGTCATGTGACACTGAAGACTGGAGTAATGATGCTGAAAATTCAGCTTTGATCACAGAAGTAAATTATGATAGAAAATTGTAATAACCGTTCACATTACAACATTATAATTTTAGTATATGTTTGGTCATAAATGCAGCCTTGATGATCAGACGAGACTTTTTTCAAAAACATTAACAATTCCCTAAAAATTATTTTGCATTTCTTATTGGTTTGATTTTTTATTTATTTATTTTATCTTATTGAACCTTATTATGAATTTAAAGTGACAAAGGCTGAATATTAAACTTTAAATAACAGTTCACCCTAAAATGAAAATTAAGTCATCATTTACTCACCCTGGTGTTGTTTTAATGTCATATGCCTTTTTTTCTTTTATAGACCACAAAAGGAGAATTTTTAAACAATGTCCTGTTTGTGCTCGTCCATATAATGGCAGTGAATAGCGACCAGCATCAAGCTTTTTTAAAAAAGGATCACACAATGAGCCCATCCTGTGTAGTCCAAGTGATCTGGGGGTATACGATAGGGTTTGGTTATTTTTAATTATTAGGGTTTCCCTTTAAGAAATATGCTTAAATTTCTAATTGCTATCAATCAGGTATTTTGTAAAAGTATTAGCCTATGTTTTCATTGTTTTCCACTAATTAGAATAAAAAGGATTATTCTAAGCTTAAGTCTGTTTTGAGCTGTTGCTATTGTGCAGCAGTCATAAAGCAACTAAATAATATCTAAAACATTTGAATGGACATTTATACCTTGCTTTCATGAAGTGAATAGAAAGTCGATTTCCACTTAATGATTTTGTTTTCTACTTAAATAATGGCATTATAATGTCCAACATATTGATTCTGGTAGTAAATGTCAGCGTAACAATTTCAGTGCTGAGCAAATGAAATGTACTCATCATCATGCCGACTTTATGGAGAATAGCAATTGGATTATAAGCCTCAATCTTCAGATCATTACACAAGTAATCAGGTGGTCAGGCACTCCAGAGAGCTTCCCAAATCATATTCTTGCAGATCCCCAATCCTCAAACACAAATCGATACTTTCTGTGCTTCATTCATTTGTGGTATATTTTCAAAGCTGTAGCGTAATTTATTAATGAAGAATTATGTTTGCAGCACACAATGGTCAATAAATGTTGAATGTACAGTTTGCTGAAGTCTGACTTTGTGAATGAACGAAACATAGTGACCCTAAAAAAACTGTCTTAATTACACTTAAAATGACATTTTTGTGAATTGTTTTTATTTAAAAGTGTAAATTTTTTGTATTATTTAAGCTATATTATTTAACATAAATGGCACTTTGCTTGATATTTTATGCAATGCAATGACATACACTGTAAAAAATATTGTGTTTATAGTGCATTTTAAGCATATAAATTGCTATATGTTTAGTGTGGCAAAACAGACTCAGCGCAGCCCTTACAAATATGCTAATTCATGTGAAATGTTTGGTAAAATCCCTTCAATAGTATTATAAATGGATTTACATGGATTGTGAATATGTAAGTTTACAGACCGTATGTAGCCCCGCCCCTTTTCAGCACTGCGCTCATTGTGTTTTGTCTTCCGGTTTGTATTTCCACAGCAGGACTGTAAGATCTGTTGTGAACTTCTGTTGTTTCTTAAAGTAGAGACCAGGAGACGTCGGGATCAAAACAGAAGTGATTCTTTTAATGAGAACTCTCTGTGCTGCAGGTCATCCGAAAACAGTCTGATTTAACAGTACAAAATAATGCAATTTATCTACATTTCAGGGGGAGGGGTTATACAGCAGATGAGGAGACATTCAAACAAAGGAATGCATATGTTGTGTAGGTAAAGGACACACCCTACTATGAAATCCCTACCAGTCCCTTTGAATCAGCATAACTATTCGCATGCTGATACTGGCCAGGAACAATTCCAAGAGCCATCCCAGAGCCATTAAAGACAAAAGGGGCAACGTCTGGGCTCCGAAAGGTGGGATCTCAGTGATCTGACTCATTTAAAACACAATATAGAAAACAGGTCTGGCAGGAAAGGAGACTCTTGCTAGAGCCGCTGAAATCATTAAAACAGGTCTGAAAGATTTGCATAGCAGACTAATTCATCTGATATCATCATTTTTACCTAAAATGCTAAATGCAATGTACTTTCTAAAATTTGTAATCCCACAGATCTTACTGATTTATAAATCAAACGCTTGTTTTAACTCTTTCCCCGCCATTGATGGAAATTTCCATCATTTGTGAAGAAAAAAAAACGCTTCCCCGCCATTGACAAGTACAGGGATCGCTGCATCCTGCGGTGGACATCCAAAATGTCTCCTTGTGACTCCCCATCCCCGTTTCGCCCCGGAAACCTGATTTGTTGTATGTAGGTTTCTGATTACAAGGGTTTTTAGTCGTTTTAGTGGGTTTTAGTGTGGACTGTCATAAAAAAGAGAAATATAACAAGTAAATGAAAAAGAATTAGGTGTGAGGGTTAAGTATTTTACGATTTGATGAGGAATCCCAATTTTTTTTTTTTTAAACCAAAGCCCTGTTGCTAATGACCCATAAAATCTTAAGAATTGGCTGCAGTGTGGAGTTTCCAGTGAATTGGTTTGAGGTATTTGGACATGGGCGTGCATGGCTTCTGACGGCACACCGATGTGGGCCGGGTTGCAAGACGCTTCTCGTCATTGAGGGAAATTTCCGGCTTTTCGTGTTTTCACTGATATACACTAGGGGGCGCTATGACACATCTTCTGAAAGAGTACTGAATCTCCTGATCAAAACACCTTCGAAGAAGATACAGAAATTTTTGATAATCAAAAACTCGTTACTCCAGTCTTTCAGTGTCGCATGATCCTTCGGAAATCATTCTAATATGCTGATTTGATGCTCAAGAAACATTCCTTGCTGAATAAAAGTATTTATTTAAAAAAAATAATAATAATCATATGTACATCATTTGTAGTTATCATATATAGCGACATCATATAATCATATGCATATGTGAAAAAACACGATCACCTACATTAACAGCATATAAATCAAAACTGTCTAATGTTACTGAATGAAATGTCGACCCAGGACGAGCTATAGGACTGTGAAACTTTAGGGGTGTTGATGGACTCGATCTACTCCATCTGTGATTTATCATCGTTCTGAATCCAAAGATGTAGTCTTTGACAAAAACATGATTTTCTCACCTTTTTGCTCAAAATGTTGCTTTTTTTACGAAACTTTTAATAAAAAAACGTAATGCATGAAGCTAGAATAAGAATTTGAAGCTGTGGGTCTGTTCTTTTCTTTTAATAAATTGCATGTTCAGATACAACAAAATATTCTGGGGGCCATGAACATTTCGTGAAAATTATCAAAATCGCTGGCAATGGCTGCAATTTTTTTTTTTAAACGTTGGTTTGGGTTAGACTTAAAATCTTCCTGGTCTACTGACATTTGTTATGACATCCACTTCATAAATTACAATGCTTGTAACAGTTTTTCTGTACTGTTGTATCAGTAGCCTTCTCAGTGCAGCACTTTCATTATTCACCTGGGCATTAGAGGGCGCTCTGTCTGAGAAATGCATGAATTCACCTATTCAAGTGAGTAAAGAAGGAGTCACAGTAGGAAGTTAATTGGGCTTTCTTCATGAGTTGCGTCTGAAAACTGGAAAATGCTACCTTTGGAGGACACATTTCAAGGTAGGAAGGCATCAAGGCACGTCCGAATCCAATGTTAGCTTCACTTCCTGCTTCCTGAGATACCTTCATCTGATCGATTGTTGAAGGCAGCACATTTGTATCCTTCACTGCCTTTGATATCCCATAATAATAAAAATGCGTTCCATTCAGTGATAGTTGAGCTAGAAAAAGAAAGATGGCATATGTAAGTTGCGTTTGCTGGGCAGTTTGTGTTTTGTATGTTTTGGAGCAACTTTTTCCACTTTTCATTTCTAGCGAGATATTACTACTGTAGTAATTAAATATTTGTTTAGTTCTCACCAAAGCTCGCTTAATTTAGCTGTAGATTATTAAACTGTTATGCTGCCTCAGAAGTCTCTCCGAACTCAGTCTGTGAGGTGCCTTCATACACAAATGCTGCCTTACAATTCATTGCCTGATAAGGCAGCGAGGTAACAAGTCAGCTGCCTATACATTTTCGGATGCAGCCTTGTGTTTTAGGCCTGTTGACCCTGTTTAAGGAACTAATTCTAAAGCTCATTCGTAAGTTATTATCAGTGATACTTTTGCTTTGTTAATAATGAGTCTTTGTATGTTGGTTTAAATAAAAATTTAAACCCAACATTTGGGTTTGTCCATATTTGACCCAAACATGGGTTGAAACAAAGGAGTATTTTTAGAGTGTAGCACGTGGTTTGCTTATTCAAATATTTTCATTGTCTACAGAGAGTTTGGGTTCTGTGTATATGTGGACTACTTGGTGGCTTATACAATTGAGAAGACTGGAACAAAAAGAGTTGATTTCTATATACCGCTTAGCTGTAACTACTGGATAAACAATGCTTCACATCAAACACTGATACCAAATTTCTCTTGTTGGATTTTGCTGTGGAATCATCAGGGCACTCAAGTACAAAATTAATAATAATAATTAATTGCACTATTCAACAAAAACTGAGCACGTTTACATGCACACCAGTACGCTGATAACTAATAAAAATCTGCTTATTGAAATAACCTGTTGTCTGGGTTTACATGCAAACCAATAACCTGACAAAGCAAGTAAACCTTGTTTACAAGACTTTATTAATAAATCAGGTTATTTCCTGGTAGTGACGTCAACCTAATAATTTGCGCATCTGACTCTGAGTATTTCATTTATGTCGGTTGTGATGTTAAATTAAGCATTGAATACTGAAAAAGAGTATTGCATGTTAGTGGGAAACTTATGGCTCATATATTATCCTCTCATGCAGTTAATGATGCAGCATTTTGACTGTATCTCTTCTGCTGCTGCTGCATGACATGAGAGCACTTTTATAAAACATTTTTGGGTCAAGAAAGAGTCTGAGTTTGTGATATATTTCCTCCTCCCTTACTGCAAAACGCTCGCTCTGTCTGGATGCGCTTAAATCCACAGTAAGGATGCGTTCCTGTCACATATCACACATGTACGAAAGCAGTAAATGCCCCGATATAATTCAAGCGAATTCAAAGAAGAATTTATGGAATGATAATCTGGACAATATTCAAAGGGAATTGCAAATCGTATTTGCAATTGCATTTTCAATTTGTGCACTCATACTTTGTGATATAATGGAAACACAAATGCGTGATTTGCAATTGCGTTTGGATTTTCTTTTCCATGAATGTAACATGTCTGGCAAATTTCAAATGGAACCGCAAAGTCCGTTTGCAATTAAATTGTCAATGTCTAATGAGTTATGACCCTGCCATTTTGGAATAGCAATAGAAAATCACCCATTTGCTATTTCACTTCTTCCATGTCCTGCTCCAACTCTACACTTGCATTTCCGATGCCTAACACAGTCAAATATCAATCAGTCTTGAGGGTGGGGATTTTTTATCTAGTCGGAAAGTATGCCACGTCAGGGCTGGACTGGGGCCATGAGTTCCCTGTGAATGTTCTTGCTGGGGTTAGGGCCTTAAATTAGGGAAAATAAATAAAACTAGGACATGGACAAATAATGATGGATATTATCGAATTTACTGCAAATGCAGATAACAAACTTAATATTGCACTTTTGTCACACAGAAATGCACTTGACAGTAAAGCACTGATTTTGAGCTAGGATACAGTAAAGTAAATATACTGCTTTTAAATTCGGTCATCATTTACTCACTCTCATGTCATGCCAAACCTGTATGACTTTCTCTCTTCCGTGAAACACAAAATAAGATATTTTGAAGAATGTTGGCAACCAAACCATAGGCTACCATTGAAAATTGTATGGACAAAAAAAAAAAAATTAGACTCAAATGATTTTCTTTGTTACACAGAAAGAAATTCATTCAGATTTGGAATGACATTAGGGTGAGTAAATGATCACATTTTTGGGTTGAACTACCCCTTCAAAAACAATAATATTTTTCAAGAGTTAACACCTAATTTATGCAAGACACTGATATCTATCTTTCATGAGGTTCTCATTGAAATAACATTTAGTTCCAATTCAGTTGGTCACTCTCGACGCCACGTCAGAGTACCGACGAATAGGAATCTTGCTTGCGAGAGCTAATCTACTTCGAGTGTAACTAAACGAGCCAATGCACATGCACCAGGTGCTCATGCCACGCCGTGAGGGTATAGATGAGACAAAGGTGATTGCATCAAATCAAACTTTTGTTTCGGAGCCGAGTGGTGAATGGTTTGTCCTGAAATCACTCTCTACAAAGCGTGTGTTAACATTATAACGAGTCAATCTCTTCGGTGGACCTCTCCCCGTTTGGTGTTGGAGTGACGGCACTGCAGCAGGGTTGATTTCTCTCTTTCTTTTTCTATTTAGTTTTTTGAGTAAAAACAAAAGGCTGTTCTCACAGGTGGTTCGGTGCGCTGTTAAGAGCACCGAAAAGCAGTTTTCACGGCTGGTAAGAGATCGCCTTCTATGAGAGAGAGAGCGCCTTCTATGAGAGAGAGAGCGCGCATGACAGGCTGCACTTTTTCCCTGTCTGTGTCGCCGCGACTTTTCCCCTGTGTGCTGCTCGACACTCTGGGAGACCGCGGAGATCAACGAGAGTTGCCGTCGGGGAATCCCGGACGGACCTCTCGCTTCTCTGCATGCCGTGTGCCGTTGAGTGCTAGGCTGTAGGCTGTCCCCTTGCCTATTTCTCATTGTAGCGCCCTCCCTGGCAACAGGAGAGGTCTACCCCAGTGAAATATCTGGGGTGACCTGAGGAGAGGAGGGCTTCTCCTTCAGGGAACCAACCCCCTAGGGCCCCTCTCCCTCTAGTGCACTGCAAGCTGTGCAGCTTCTGGATGTAATTGCTGGTCCTTCTAATGGGGGAACCTAGCATTTAATTTGGTGCTCCAGCTGAGGAACAGATGTCAATCGCTGCATCGGAGAGAGAGCTGTTGTGCTCTGGGAATGAGGATGATGCTGAGCCCACTGTAATGATGTGCTTTGCTGAATCAGATTCAGAGTTAACAGCCATGCTTCCCGGGATCATTCGCGGATGTGCATGGAAAACATGGCAGTATGACACTACTTTGGATATGGAAAGCCAAAAGGGCCAAAACTGCATAAGTTTTTCCTCTCTCACTACTCTCAACTGTGGGGTGGCTGTGCACAGACCACCCCTGCCTGCAAGGGTAGTTCTGAGTTGAGGTTGAGCTGGGCATGTTGACTAACCGTGATCAAAGTCATGGCGCAGGCCCTCTGCCAGACGATGTCCACCTCAGTGGTCCAGAAAAACCTCCTGGCTTGCCTTGCTGAGATGTGAGTGGTCGTTGTTGCTAACCCACTGGAATGATGGTCGAATACTCCTTAAACTGATGTTTCCTTTAGAGTTTTATTCATGACACTCATGTAGAGTGTCTTACGTAAGAGCTACAGCAAACACAAGCAAAACAAACACTGTATAACTCCCACACAATAACCAACATCACAATACAATTAATAACTGAAAGACATTAAAAAAAATGTTTACCTTATAACCCTCAAGTGGGATGCACAAAAATACAAATGGGAAGAGGAACCGTCATGAATTGCAGGCTGCGTCCTTCATAAAAGCGTGCGCACATACACAAAGCGGAAATAAGGCATGCTTTATACAACCATGTTGGTGCACGTTAAATCCGTATCAAAATAAAAGTCCTTCAAAAATAACAATACAAACAAAATCAATAGATTCACTTTAAATTCTCTTTCACAAATTAGCTGTCATTTACAGTCGTCAAAGTACGCTTTCTCGATGCTACCATCTCACAATGTGGCCTTTTGGTCGACACTGTTGAGAACTGGGCCCAGCAGTTCTTCGCAGTCGGTAGCAGGCTGAGGCAATCAAAAGCCTCCCCCGACATACCATCAGAGTGCCTCGTGGGCCGCCCCTTAGTCTGCTCGTCGCCAAAGGCGTCGTCCCCTGCAAAAAAAAAAAAAAAAAACACACATCACATTTGGGACAGCCTGCTCTACTGTGTCTCCCGCAGGAAGATGACGTCTCTGCTGCTATTTAAGCGGTCGGTGAACATCACCTCCGAGACGGGTGACCGGGAGATGGGCGGGGCTGCTCTGTCCCGGAGGAGGGCCGGGCAGAAAATCTTTGGGTGTCAAAATTATGTTCTGCCGCTGGTGTCACAACCAGTGGTACCCAAATTCTCAAAAAAAGAACAGTTCCTCCTATCTCTGGGTCCCGAGGAGGTTCGGAGTGCTGTGGACGGTTCAACGCCGGACCACACTCATCCTCCTCCTTTGCCAGCGGACAGTAGTGGACGGTTCGAGGACGCAACCTAGCCTTCTCACGTACGCTCTGCCCTCTCGTGGAATCAGGTAAGTGTGTACTGCACGCTCTCACCCCGCTGCGGGCCGCCTCCACGAGACAGCCACCCCAGCCTGGTACCTGCATTCCACCTCGCTGACCCACGGTGGATACGCCGGTGGTCCCTTTGGTCCCGCTTGTATGGTCTCCTCAGTCCGTCTTGCTGGCTCATTCGGACCATCAGGCTCGGCTATGCGATTCAGTTTGCCCGGCACCCCCCCTGGTTCAAGGGCGTCCGCTTCACTTTGGTGAAAGCCGCAGATTCCCATGTCCTGCGTGTGGAGATCGCTGTCCTACTGGCAAAGGACACGATAGAGCCGGTCCCTCTAGGCGAGATAAAGACCGGCTTCTACAGCCCATACTTCATCGTACCCAAGAAAACCGGTGGGTTACGACCAATCTTGGACCTGCGAGTCCTGAATCGGAGCCTCCGCAAGCTACCATTCAAGATGCTCATGCAGAAACACATTTTCGAATGCATCCGTCCCCAAGATTGGTTTGCAGCGATCGGCCTGAAGGACGCGTACTTTCATGTCTCGATTCTTCCTCGACACAGGCTGTTTCTGCGCTTCGCGTTTGAGGGTCGAGCATATCAGTACAAAGTCCTGCCCTTCGGGCTGTCCCTGTCCCCCTGTGTCTTCACAAAAGTCACGGAGGGGGTCCTGGTGCCCATGAGAGAACAGGGCATTCGCATCCTCAACTATCTCGACGACTGGCTTATTCTAGCACAGTCCACGGATCAGTTGTGCGAACACAGGGACCTGGTGCTCAGACACCTCAGCCAGTTGGGTCATCGGGTCAACTGGGAAAGGAGCAAACTCACCCTTTCCTGCACGCTTTCCTTCCTGCAACAAGGGTTGGAGCGTAGGCTGTCGTCATCCACCCTCAAGGTCTATGTTGCTGCAATATCCGCCTATCACAACCACGTAGGAGGTAAGACGGTTGGGAAGCACGACCTGGTCGTCAGGTTCCTTAGGGGGGTTCCCGAGCACTTCAGAATGCCCCATTTGAGCCCTTGCAGTCAGCAGAGCTAAAGGTTCTGTCTATGAAGACTTTGCTGTTGGCTGCATTGGCCTCCATCAAGAGGGGGGACCTGCAGGCATTTTCGGTCGACCCAGTGGGCCATCTATCTTTTCTATTCCCATATATCTTTCCACGGTCGCTCCTACGGGAAGCCTGTGTCTTTCCCTTGGGAGAGCCTTCCCATCAGTGGGACTGAGCCCCCTCTCTCTCCGTTGCGGGCTACGGCTCAGCATTGTACTCCACATAACTCTTTCGGGGTACGATGTGGGCTCCGCAGTATTCCCTTCACTAGGGCATGCTTCCCAGTGTTTTCCAATAAATCACTGAGCGGGTCATGCGGAACAGCAGTGATGGACTTCCCGGTGTGAGCCCCGTCTCATCAGGTAAGAGAGCTCAGGTGGCTCACACAGGGCACTGGAAGGGGGCAGAGGCCATGACGCTTTGGTAGGGATTCCTATTCGTCGGTACTCCAACGTGGCGTCGAGAGTGACCGACTGAATGGGAACGTCTCGGTTACGTATGTAACCCTCGTTCCCTGAAGGAGGGAACTGTAACAACAATGAGTTTCGGGGAATAATTAATTCAAATGTTGTAAATATTCATGAGTCTATGAATATGATTTGCTTGTTGTACAGACAATATTAATTTATAACGGAACCTTTAATCATGTAAAAGTAACCTTTATCCAAATTGATTTCTTCATCAATTATCAATCTTACAAACTTTAAGAAACATTAATCTGCTTGATCAGGACAAATAATATTTCTTATGTTTGTACAATTTGTATTACTGAAGTAGTAATACAAGAAAATCAAGCTTGAATGGGTAGCTAAAATCTTACGTCTCATTGACTTCGATATTTGTGAGCAAAACAATACGGATTCACTTCAATGCAATTATTGGGTTTTAATAAAACAACTACAGTTTACAAAGCTACGATTCACACGTAGGGAAATATGCATATATATGTAGGAGAAAACAAACGAGAGAGACAGAAAGAGAGAAAGAGAGAGAGAGATTGATTGATTGATTAAGAAATTAACCGTCCCGTGAACATGAATAATTCAGACAACCTTTTACACGCAGCTTGATTGTGAAATAAAATACTTGCATTACTATGGCTTCTAGTGTGTAAGTGTCTGAGTTCGAATCGTCGGGAAGTTTGGTACGGATCTTCGGGTTCCGGGAGAATTTCTCTGAAGCTTAGGAAAGTCGTTTGAGGAGGCTGCCGGTCTGTCTCTCCGTGGCGGGGATGCCTTCTCTCAGGGTGGCCAAGACCAGGGTTGGTCTTCCTCTCCATGGCGAAATGCCAAGGGGTTCTTCTCTTGTGGTGGCAAAATGCAAAGAGTTGATGGTCGGTTCCAGTTCTTATAGATGGGATAGCCGACGCCCAAAGAGTTCAACGCTCCAATCTCTTGCGGCGATACGATGGAGCCTCGGATCTAATCAGCGTAGATAATTACATCAACACACAGGCCCTTTGTTTAAGTATGATATGATTAGAAAAGTCACAAGGGCTGTGAGGAGTTCAGACTTTGGCCATCCTGCCAGATGACTGATTGAATCAGTACTGTTACAGAACGGAGACGCCACGTCCCAGCGCCATGTCCTCTGTACCCTGCTGGGGTGCCTGTCTACCTACTCGGCTCCTCAGCAAAAGGCTGATTTGATGCAATCAAATTTATACCCGCACGGTGTGGCATGAGCACCTGGTGCAATCATTGCATGCCAATGTGCATTGGCTCGTTGAGTTAAACTCAGTAACAGTAGATTGGCTCTCACGAGTGAGATTCCTATTCGTCGGTACTCTGACGTGGCATCTCCGTTCCCTCCTTCAGGGAACGAGGGTTACATACGTAAACGAGACGTAAAATTTCATTAGATCTATTAAAAAGTTCATAAAACATTTAAAGAGAAAAAAGCTTTGTCCTTAATTCATGGGATCCAGGCTTTAAAGCTGTTTGGATGAATTATCCTTTAATTACCCTAATGATATTTTAACTGAGTTTAACTGTAGGCCAGTTTCATTTAACTGTAAGATCATAGTCACAGGTAAAACCATGCTCCTCATTACCGGTTTCTAAAATTAATAAATAATAATAAACTATTGATTTTTTTTATTAAAAAAATATTGTAAACACATGTAGAAAATACGAAAACAGCCTCTATAAAAGTGATTTATATTCCGCAATAATATTTTTTTTTTATTGCATTTTTTCATTTTTTACAACAGACAAAAGTATGAACACATACCAATCCACCCCCCCCCCCCCCCCCTCCACCCAACATAACCCAGCGGTCTCTGTACAATGGGGTACATAATGCATGGAAATTTTAACAAAAAAACAAAGCCACAGGAATCATAAAACTGAAATTAAATGAAAAAAGAAAAGGAGAGAAAAAAAGGAAAAAAAACAGGGAAAAAAAAGGGAAAACATTTAATTTTAAGGTATTCATTCTGAGTCCTGATCATTACTTTGTGCGATATACTTGGATATCTTTTCAGCAGCTATAGTCCAAATCTTTAATGTATGGATTTGTGCTGAGTTTACCCGAGCCGTGGATAATTCCAACATTATAATGTCCCGAAGTTGGAACAACCACTTGTATACATCCAGGGAATGAGGTGGAAGCCAATGTTGTGCTAGCAGCTTCTTCGCAGATGTTAAACCGGCCAGCCAGACAATTTTTTGCAGTTTAGAGAGATTCAACTGAAAGTCATCATTCAATAATAATACAGAGGGGTTCATCGGTATAGGACATTGAAGCATTCTTGATAAAATAGCACATACTTCCTTCCAAAATGTTTGAACTTTTTCACATTCCCACATCATGTGGAAAAAGGATCCAAGTTGTTGGTCAGGAGATTTATCACAGAAGGGATTAAAGGTGGAGTCAATACGATATCTTTTGAGTGGGGTCCAATAAGTTCTGTGACAGAAGTTATAATGGATCATTTGGTGATTGGGATTTCTAGATGAGGTAAAAATGTTCTGCCACACTCTTTCCCAGTCCATAATACCTTCCTCTTGTTCACAGTCTCTTTCCCATGTATGCTGTATAGATAAACGACTTGCTGTAGCCTCTAATGCCTTCCTGTACATCCATGAGGTGAAGTGACTAGAAGAGGACAAAACAAACCAAGCGTTGATCGGATGTTTTGGAAGCGTTTCCCCCCATGGCACCCCATAGGCCTTCATGGCCGACCTTAAGCGCAAATATAAAAACAGAGAAGAGGGCTCTGTTCCATACCGCTCACACAGTTCTTGAAAACTTAGCATGCATTTAGGACCTGAAATATCTTTCAATGTATGAATGCCCTTCTGCATCCATTCTCTGGAAAAAAAATGGTGCGCCTCCTGAACAAATTTTATTATTATGCCAAATGGGAGTGTAGTTGTGCCATTTATGTGAATGTTTAATAGATTTTTCCATCAGTTTGAAATTGACTATCGTATTGGCAATGATTGGATCGAAAGATTGCATCCATTGATTGTTATTTAGCCCAGAGAACAGTATGTCCTGTAACCTATATTTGCCTGCTCGACTCTCTTCTATCTCTCCCCAAGAGACCCTAGAGAGTGGGTTAAGCCAGACCTTAATGCATTTTATTTGAAAGGCTCTATGGTACAGTTCAAAATTCGGAAGGGCTAATCCCCCATTATGTTTTTCACGCTGCAGTGTTTCAAATTTCAATCTGGGTTGTTTACCGTTCCAAATAAATTTACGAATTGTAGAATTGAGTTTTTTTAGAAATTTTTTAGGAGCAGGCAGAGGAATCATGGAGCTAAGAAAATTGATTCGCGGCAACACGTTCATTTTAACACACGCTATTCTAGCATGTAATGATAGTGGCATCAAATTCCATTTTCCGAGATCTTGTTCAACTCTGGCTTGAATTTGTAGCTAGTTGGCATCCGGTATACCATGGAGGGATGAATGAACAACAATGCCTAAGTAAGTGATTGAAGTTTGCACGGGAATATTACAAGGCAGTTTAACTTTCTTAGCCATACTGTTAAGTGGAAGCAAGGAGGATTTACCCCAATTGATTTTGTACCCAGAGAACGTACTGAACTTTCCAAATACCTTCAGTATCTGGGAGAATGAAACTGGAAGATCCAAAATAAACAGTAAAATATCATCCGCATAAAGCGATATGTGTTGTTTGTAAGAGTTAACTGAAATTGAGCAGACATTTTCCTGTCTTATCAGTTGGGCAAGGGGCTCGAGTGACAGCGCAAACAGCATTGGGGATAGAGGACACCCCTGTCTTGTACCTCTTTGTAAGTTAAAAGGCAGGGAGTGCACTCCATTAGTTATAACAGAAGCAGTGGGGTTTTTATATAAAACCTTTATCATATTCACAAAGCCTTTGCCAAAGCCATACGCATCCAAGACAGACCAGAGGTAATCCCACTCCAGCCTATCAAGCGCCTTTTCCGCGTCCAAAGAAAGAACTGCAGCTGGAGTGGAACAAGCCCGGGATTCATGTATGACATGTAGTAGTCTCCGAATATTATCAGCCGCTAATCGACCTGACATGAACCCTGTCTGGTCCGGGTGCACTAACTTATTAATATACTGCTGCAACTGTGAGGCCATAATTCTGGCATACATTTTAATATCTGTATTCAACAAACTAATGGGTCTGTAATTTGCACAGTCTGAATGATCTTTCCCTTTTTTGGGTATCAATGATATAAGTGCTGTATTCATTTGTGAATGAAAGGCGCCCACCTCTACTGCCGCGTGGATTGCTGTCAGGAAGACAGGGCAGAGTAAATCAAAGTATTTAAGAAATAACTCCGGCGGGATCCCGTCTAATCCTGGCGCTTTGCCTTTCTTAGCACCTTGTAATGCCCTTTTTAGTTCCTCCAAGGTAACTGGTTGTCCTAAAAGCTCAGCTTCTTCATAACTAAGACGAGGTAAAATAAGAGATTGCAAAAAAGTAGTACAGCTTGGACTTGTGGGATTGAGTTCGGAAGTATAGAGTTTAGAGAAGAAGTCGGAAAATGCAGAGTTAATCTCTTTACTGTTCCTTACCAGTCCTTTAGATGGGTGATTAATTATGTCAATGTAGGCTTTCGCTTGACTTTGCTTCAATCTTAGGGCTAAAAGTTTGCTAGGTCTAGCACCACTAAAGTAATAGGTCTGTCTGGTTCTGTGAATCACAAATTCAGCTTTCCTTCTCAGAAGGTCATTCAGTTCTGTCTTAAGAGTCTGAAGCGTCTTAAATTTTGAGTGAGAATAAGAAAATTTAAGCAACAATTCAGTTGAATGACATTCTTTTTCTAAGTGGTCAATTCTCTGATTTTGTATCCTTTTTACATTAGTGTAAAAGGCTATGGAGAAATCTTTGATAAACCCTTTCGTAGCTTCCCAGACAAATATTGGGTCCTCAACCAAACTAATATTAAATGAGAGGAATTCAGACAGGCCGGCTTTGAAATCTTCATTGAACTGGTTATTCTGCAAAAGAGAGATGTTAAAACGCCACCGTGGAGATCTTTCCGTAAACCAATTGCGTTCAAAATCTGCCATTATAGGATTATGATCTGAAAGTATTGCTGGTAGTATCGTTGTCTGATCAAAAGAATTCAAAAGTTCCTTGGAGCACAATAGATAATCTATTCTTGAATATGAGAGATGTCGTGTTGAGAAAAAGGTAAAGTTTCTACTTGAGGGGTTCTCAGATCTCCAAATATCAGCCAAATTTAGCGCTTTTACAAAGTTATTAAGTGCAGCAGAAGAATTGAGCTGAACCTGATTGCAGGAGGAAGATCTATCCACCAGCGGGTCTATCACTGCATTCATATCCCCCCCGATAATTAGAAAATAGTTTATCAATGACAGCAAATGATTAGTTACCTGTGGAAAAAAGTTAGCCTCAAAAATTGTAGGGGCATAGATTGATACAAATGCTATGTTTTTTCCCTTAATGTTTGTACAAAAATAAGCAAGCCTACCAGATTGATCTTGACTTTCTCTGTCAATCACAAGGTTACAGCTACAAGAAATCAGAACAATAGTACCTTTAGTTTTAGTATTATCAGTAGAAAAGGCTGCAATTCTATAAAATTTATTCTGTAATCTTTGAACGTCTGCCCTCTTTAGATGGGTTTCCTGGATTAGCGCAATATCAATTGCTTTCCTACGCAGATAAATCAAGAATTTGGCTCTCTTGTTTGGACTATTAAGACCTCTGATATTGATTGATATAATTTTGAATTTATCCATAATCTATTGAAAAAATGGTGTGTAATATGTAATAGTAAAGTAAAGTAATATGTTTAAAAGAAACAAAGTATATCTGCTTGACCTGTGATAAAACCAGAATAGTGCAAAAATTAGATAAGAATAACATGAACAAATACCCCCTATCAGAGACCGCAAAATTCCCCCACGTTATAAGGGCCCGTGGCAACATCCACCGTTGTTCACCAGAACATCAACATCAACCGCCCTCTTTCTTTGAACAAGAAACATGAAATATAACAACATTGTGCATAGAATAAACAGTTATGACAGCCAAATAGACTATGTATACTAGATGGACAGAGTATACTTATTTGGTCTATATTTTATAAAAAAATAAAAAATAAAAAAAAATAAAAAAAATAAAAATAAAAACAGGCATCCACTAAAACAATTCGTTACATTGCTTGCGCGTTACAGCATGAACAAAGTACTCACTCCTAACCCATCCGAAGACTTGCTTTAAGTTACTCATCCATAGAGTCTGGAGGCAGCGGCGGTCTGTAAAAGGATAGTTTACGTCTGGCACCGGATGCATGGGAATTACGAGCTTCCACTAAGAATTCCTCTGCTTTTTTAACGGAATCAAATGAGCGTTGGCTACCACCAAAACTGACGCGAAGAGTGGCGGGGTATATGAGGAAGTTTGGAATCCCCAACGCATGCAACTCCTTTTGAATACTTCCGAAGGCCTGTCGTCTACGGGAGGTGAACCCGCTGTAGTCGGCGAAAAAGCGCAGCAGGTGCTCTTGGTCGCGAATCGGTTCAGTTTTCATCACTTCCCTGGCTCCCTGAAGAATCGCCTGCCGATCTTGGTAACGTAGCACCCGAAAGATCAACGCGCGGGATTTACCGGAGCCGTAAATTCTGTGCGCTCGGTCGATCTCGATCGGCCCCTTATTCTTCAGCGCGGGTATCCAAACGGGGAGCATCTTTTGAAGGAAACCTACTGGGTCATCCCCTTCTTGGCCCAGCGGCAGTCCCACCAACCGCACATTATTACGGCGAGACCTGTCCTCTAACTCCGCGATTTTCAAGGTGAGGCTTTGCTGCTCTGTTGTGCACGCATTCAGATCTTTCTTCATCTGTCGCGTCTCACCCTGAATCTTATCTACTTTTGATACCAAGTCTCGTACCGTATTCGTTTGTGATTGCACTTCTTGGCGGAGCTCGATCAGAGAGGTTTTAACATCCTCCATAGCCATCCGTATTGCATTCTGGACCGTAGTTTCAAGTGAAATTTGTTGTTTGGAAAGTGCATCCGCAATGGCGTCAGTCAGATTCGCCTCATTCGCTATCTTCATCTTTTTCTTCCCGGAGGGGGTTGTGGATGGAGAAGAGTCCTGTTTTCTGTTTCCATACATAATGCTGGCAGTATATCAAGTAGGAAAATAAAGGTTGTCAGCACTATAAGTTGTTATAGTACTAAATAAAGAAGGTTTAGATGGAGCGTCAAAGTTCTTCGACCATCGCGTGCATGGGTCACGTGACCTCCTCATTCCGCAATATTTAATGTAAGTAATAATAGCAACATTTTAAATAAAGACATTTCTTCCAAAACATCATTTCTTCACTGTTAGTAGCTGCAAGGTAAATTGTGGTTGTGATAGTGACAAGTTTGTAGTTGTGTGTATTGCCTTTTTCCAATTTACTTCATCATGTATTTACATGCCCTTATCACACTACTTTATAAAACACAATCCAGAGTCAAAGTGCCGGTTCATCACTTCGTAGAGCAGGCGAAATGCAGCGTATAGGTTCGTCAGCGGCAGCGCTGTGCGGATATTCGCTTTTTGCAGTTTCATGCGCCCCCCCCCCCCCAAAAAAATAAACCGCGCCTAATATGGACACAGTCTATGAATATGGAGGAGGGAATTCAGAAGACAAACCAATGGACCGGTGTCACTGCATGATGGTCCAGTCAGTGGCAAAAAAATAAAATAAATTACCTTGTATCGGCCCCAAAGAGTGTCGGCCCACTGAGAAAATGCCCGGTATGCCAGATTACCAGTCCAGCCCTGCGCCACGTCCTCAAGTGGTGGAAAAGCACCGTTTTCATTCAAGGAAAACGGGGAGAAATATCCAATAAATGTGTCTATTTTTCGACAAAAAACATAAAACTGTTGTGTAGTTTTATGACACAGTAGTTTTAGTTAAAGCTAAAAACCTGGAACCAAATATTTATCGCCTGCAAACCAAACAAAACTAAAAGAAGACTGCTCTGGTTGCAAGCAACTTGTCAAGAAGTTAAGATACATCTGTGGAACCCCATGGAAGCTTGTTTCCGCCACAGAATAAAACATTTTAAAAGATAATTGCGACTTTTTATCTCACAATTGTAAGTTTACAACTCGCAATTCTGACTTTTGTTCTTCGAAATTCTGACTTTATATCTTGCAATGTTTTTTACGTTAAAACACCATCGTCCATGACGATTACATAATGGGTTGGTGTAATCGGAGGCTCCGCCTTCTTTCACGTGAAAATCTTTTCTAGTTCATTTGGCCTGTTCAGTCAATTGAAGTCAGACGTTGCGAGTGAAAACATGAACACGCTGGAGAGCTGCTTTTATAGTAGAAAATGAAGTTTTACTTCTGATGAAATGAGACACTGCAGTGTGGGCGGAGTTGGATTTTCGATAACAGTATATCGCTGGTCACGTATTTCGAATTAAAAAGAAAAAGTACATGAGTATATCTGGGCCTTAATGCATGCTGGGCGAAGGGGCAAAATACTCTGTCTAGCTATGACGATTGATTTATGCTTAAGCCGTTTATGACCGTACTCGATAAAGGAACGCGTTTGCGTGATCACGTGCATTGTTGGCTAATTAAGCATAATCATGTTAAAAACGTGCAAGTAAACACACTCCCTGTGAGCAAAGGAGATGGTTATAAATTACTTCAAACCAAAGAGTTTGCACTGTGAAGGTGGACCATTTTTGAAGCCTCTGTCGAATCTAGTTGTTTGACAATTGATTATTGGTGCCATATTGAATGTTGGCTATATGTTTAAGTAGGGAATAATTGACGACGGGCAATATAATTATTAGAAATATAATGCACATGGCGTTACACCTCGGGTGTGCATTATTTTTTGAATAATTCAACGGCTAATAATTCGCACCAGTGTCTCAACTACTAGCGAAACATAAGAACAGTGCTGTTATTACTTCGCTGGTGAGAAATTACATGTAGCTTTTAAGTCGTTAAACTATTTTACTGATAAAATCGCCAGAGCAGTGCTGACAACAAGTTTCTGTGCGAGTGTGTGTCCGTACTGTATGTGTGTACGTTTGAGTGGGAGACAGAGCGGGAGAAACATACAAAGCCTAATAAAACGTAATTTTGTGGCAAAAAACCCCAGAAATAATTAGTTGTTTTTATCCTCTTATTTACTGTATTTATTTGCTTGTTCAGTGTTGTTGTGGGTTTTGGTTCGTTTGCTGTTGTCCCTGTAAGGACCTTTGAAATAACTGAAATCATTTGGCAAAGTAAAAGTGAACTGTAATGTGGTCAAGGCCTGCCTGGAACTGTGCTAGCTGTGAGTTTACCTGAAAATAATTGCAAACCTTAGAACGTTTGTCAACCAATCAGATTCAAGCATTCAACAGCCCTGTAGTATAACTTTGTATAATGCATGACTCATAAGAAAGTGAGTCTTGTTGGTCATCTCTTTTGTGTGACATTAAGGTCTAAGGGATAGGTGTTACATGCTCATAACTTTTGTTAACTCTACAATAAGTAAATCCACTTCACCAGCTAATTACTCTGACAGCCATAGAAATATACAGAGCTACTGCACAAAATGGAAGTTCAAAGACAAAATTCTAAAGCTGGCTGAACGCTTGTTTCTTTGGTGCATAAGGTCTATAGAATAATCAAAAAATATGATTAAAATGGTGACCAGCTCGGTCTGGTCCCCCTAAGCTCAGATGTCAAGATACGCACATGAACCACAGCTATCTCACTTATTATTTTTATACACTGTAAAAAAAATCCCCGTAAAATTTACGGTTAAAAAACAGCAGCTGTGGTTGCCAGAACTTTACCGTAACAAATTCGGTAGCAACATTTTAGGTTTTACGGGAGAGCACTTAGTTTACTGTCTTTTTTACAGTTCAAAACTGTATAATTTAAAGGTTTATATAGTAATAATTACATGCACACTTTAAAAATGTACGGTAAATTTACAGTAATTTTTTTTTTATTTCATTAACTGAAATAATGTTAAATTACCAACGTCTTGAAATACTAATATCTGTTTTGTACCTTTGATATATACTGACAACCACCAAACACAGTGGTGATGAGTCACATAGAAGGTGTATTTCACACAAACACTAAACACTAAACACATTTAAAAAATGCAATAAACTTTAATTTAACAACATTAGATGTAACATAAAACCCTAACGTACATAACTGATTAGAAAAAAAGATAATTTTTCACTTCCAAAAACTGTAAATGTAACGGTATTTTACTGTAAATTATTAAATTAAGTTAAATGTAAGGTTAGATCTATTACAGTTATTTACCGTATATAGTACAGAAACTTTCTGTTAACCAGTTAACTGTTTTTCACTGTAGTAGTCTTTTACCGTTAAAATCGCGATCATTTTTTAAAATTGTATTTAGTTAATTTTTTTTACAGTGAGTGTACATTTTTAAATGTCCAATGCCCCTTTTTGGGGCCACTGTATTACATCAATGAACAAAACAGTGTCTATAAAAAACTCCACTAGACTGAAAAAAGCACAACAGCGGCATACAGACTCAGCCAACTAGATCAGAGAGACGCAACAAAAGAAAATGTGGCCTTTAACTGGAGTCCTACAGAGAAAAACAACTGCAATTTTTGGAGGCAGCCTCTCACTGGGGTGGGATCACAAAGGACATACAAATGCAGAGGGGACGTCAGGATGAAAGAGTGCCGCAGGTGATGGGCCAAAAGGTTGAGCAGAGATGAGGGATAGGGACGTAAGGCTGTGAGGTGCAGAGGCAAACAGGAAGTGCTGCAGGTGGAACAGCGGCCAGCACTTCTGGCACAGAGATGAAGATAACAACAGGAAGAAGCACTAGAAGGCGAGAGAGCAGGGCAGATGAGGACAACAAAGGCAAGACGGGCAAGGGCAGGGTCATTGCTTCCTGATGTGAAGAAATATAATGCTGAACAAAATGTATCACATGTATGTGATCTCACATTATCGCACCTGTACAACTATAGTGGCAAATGCCAGACATTAGACGAGAAAAGAGCAGATTCTTTCAGTCACCTGCATTGGTGGAAATGAACAATATAACACCTCGGAAATATGAAATGCCAGGAAAGGAAAAGTTTATGCTATGAAATGGAAATATATTTACCTTATTATACACTGTTGAAAGTCGATTGGACTGAGCAGCGCAACAAACTTGCAGCCAATCAGAAGTAGGGGGCGTGTCCTCTCATGATGGGGGAGGAGAGAGAGTGAACAAGAGGGAGATTTGAAGAAACACTGTAGAAAGAGAGATGGCTGAGAGACATCACATTTAGAGAACAAAGTCAGAGGAATGTCACTGGGAAAAGAAGGGTTATGATCAGGCAAGAGCTTTATGAGACTCATATTAATATTAGAAGAAACTTTCAAGAGCAGGAGAGGCCAAAGCGGGAAGGTCAGGAGCCAGATCAGCCTCAAAAATAATACATTTACAAAACAAAATTCATAAATTCATAAATGCATAAATTCACATTTACAAAATCAGTTTCGTAAATTAAAATCACAATTCATAAATACACAAGTAAACGCATAAATATTTCCCCAAATGCATCTTACCTAAATACATTTAAAATCTTTACACAAATATGCATATATCAAGTCCTTGAATTAATTTCCATCACATATTTTTGAAAGATGTTACATGTATTTATGGATCGTTGAATCTGCATTTGCATATCGTCACGTGTGTGTACGGCTTTGAATTTGTGTGCGTTATTTTTAGGACCTTCCTGGCAGGTTAAGATTCATAAATATATATTTTTTTGGAGGATGTTCTGTTTAGCCAGTTGCGGTGAACCTGATACTACTACTACTACTACTACTAATAACAACAACAACAACAGAACAAATTACATAATTGTTATTAAATTAACACTTATTTAATAACACTACAGATTAGTAGAAAAAACTGTGCAACTTTGGTGTATAAGACAGCGGGTTAACCAGGTAGCTGTATTTTGTGAAAACAATATAGATCATAATGTGATTTTGAAGAAATTGTAATCAGGTGCTAAAAAAAAGAGTACCCATTAAAATGTCCTTACATAAAGGACCTGATCATGGTACACAATGCACAGTACAAGCGCAGTGATGTTCAGTTTTGATTGGTGGATTAAAAGCTCACCACGATTGGCTAAACAGAACATCCTTTTAAAAAATATATTCATGAATCTTATAGGCTGGATCCCAAATGGCACACTTCATATACACTTTCGGTCTTATAGACTTACAATGGCTGCCGCTCGCGCATGTCTGTTAAGTCCACGACCCTTACGAAACAAAAATATATTGCAGTATATTGGAAAATATCATGTAATACATTAGGCGATATATTCCCATACATGGGATTTAATATTTATATTTTCCAATATATTGCAATATATTGAAAGCGGCAATCATTTGTATATTTTGCAATATACTGCAATATATTACATATATTGTATATATGTACCATCAATATATTAACAATATATTATAATATATTTCAAGTAATATATTGGTAAATATATTTTCCTTCCGTAAGGGGAGACCGTAGGGTGTCCCATTCATCATTTAAGGTGCTCACGAGCACCCCCTTAGCGGCCGTTATGCGCCCTCCATGCGCACCTCAGCTGAGCCCGCAAGTTTGCGAGCTACGCAGAGGACTTTACCCGGCAGTCAAAGCGGCGTTACATCACGAAAGTGTGGATTCAGAGGAAGACTCTGAGGGTTTAGGGTGCCATTTGGGATCCAGCCTTAACCTGCCAGGAAGGTCTCAAAAATACTGTACACAAATTCAAAGCCATCCACGCACGGGTGACGATTTGCAAATGCAGATTCAACGCTCCATAAATACATGCAACATCATTCATAAATGTTCTTGAAATTTATTCAAGAACTTAATATAAAGATTTTTAATGTACATTTATTTAGGTAAGATGCATTTGTGTGAGCATTTGGGGAAATATTAATGCTTTTACTTGTGTATTTATGAATTGTGTTTTGTAAATGTATTATTTTTGAGGCTGATCTGGCTCCATAGGAAGGCCTGAAAACGGATGCAGTGGCTGCGTTGATTCTTCTCCATACGAGAGTAACATTGGGTTTGCTGTTTCACAGAATCATGATATGCTGTTGTTGTTATATTAGATATAGTAAGAGCAGAGTTTTGAGTGTCATTGTTTGTTGGGAGCTGCTGTGCTGCTGGTGACTGACAACCAACTCTTGCTTCTTGTTTATTGCATGTAAATATTTTGTTACTCCTTGTCATTCATTCGCCATCCTCGCTCATTATTTTGCTTCTCTTCAGCTATGTTAAACAGATACACTCGAAAAAATGCTGGGTTAGTTGGGTTGAAAATGGACTAACCCAGCAATTGGGTTGTTTTAACTCAGCGGTTGGGTTAAATGTTTGCTTAAAACAACCCAATTGCTGGGTTAAAACAACCCAATCGCTGAGTTGGTTTCATTTTCAACCAAACTTGGGTTGTTTTTAACCCAGCATTTTTTTGCGTGTATAAAATTAAGGCGCTAAGTTAAACTGATGACTAATTTATCACTTTAAATTAGACACAATCGCTCTAAAGCGATATTCAGAATTACTAAAAAGAAAAGGTGTTTGCAAACATAATGGGAAACAATGTCCAGGAAATATACATATTCTATATTTAAAACAGCAAAAGCATGTGTCAAAGTTGAACAAATAACACAAATGTCACCAGCTCCACAAACTGAGCGGAGACCAGCTGTGTGTTTTTAACTTCAGTGCTTTGCATTTGTTCAACAGAACAAACAAACTACCACACTTTGCAGTTTTGAAGAAAACTCATATGCATTAAACAAATGATATATTGCTGTAACTTCCCATTTATTTAATTTGAAATGATTCATTTGTTATGTAAAGCAGTTGTGTGTGGCCAAAGAAGAGTTTGGCACATAACCGGCTCATTTAACTAACGAGAGAAGTACAAAGGTTTGTTTAGTTTATTGCAGCATAAATCATATACTAACATCCGTTATGATTGCAGTCAGACTTTTGCTGTGACGTCAAAGACCACTTCTATTATTGAATGCTATCATGATGTGTAGAGTCTTAACCAGTATAACCAAACGTTTTTATAAAAAAAAACAGTATCCTACTGTTAAAAGAAGTCTGAAAAAGTAGTCAAAAATAAATAAATAAATTCTTGTTTCATTTTTTTTATGTATTTACTCCCAACATCTTTAATATAATGATGTTTTTCAAGCAAACATTTGAGTACAAAATACATGAACCCTTGGCTTTTTCTTAGAAAGGTCCATAAAAAATAAAACTAATATGAAGGAATTTTCTAGCCTGGATGCCAGTCGAACTTAGCCCCGCCCACAACATTTGAGGTCGGGAAGTTCGGTCTGGACTTGATCCGTTGTGTAGCAACTATGCTCGAACCAGAGCTGTTTGGACCAATCAAATTGTCAGGACGGGCTTTATACAATGATGGACAGATGATCAGCAGTAACGTAATCATGCACGTCACCAAAGAGCGCTTGGGTTGAATTTGTTTACTAAACTGAGAACTTGTCCGTATATGCATGCATTCACCTTTACTATTTCCCTCAAAAATGATGATCGTGTTGGTAAGTACTCCGTGTATCCTTAATTTTTTTTTACAACTCCAGCAAAGACCGTTTACACTCATCTTCTTCTACTTCTTCCAGTGTGCGTGCAGTTGAGTTTTGTTGACAACTATGCGTTGCTTAACATTATGTCACTTACTCCGTTGCTCTGATTGGTTGTAGGTCTATCCAATTGAGTGAAGAGGCATTTTCGCCCCATAATCACAGCCCAATGAAGCAGTATCAGACTCCTATTCGGACTAGAATCTGAGTATGACGACGTCAGGCTAGGAATTATTTTGTAAAAAGTTTTACCCATATTTTGAATTACCCATTGTGTTGTGTTTTAGAGTTAAAGTAAGTGTCTGTAAGCTTAACAGATGATGTCCTGGCAGAGCATTTTACGTTTTTCCTCTGTTTTTTCTTCTTTTTTTTTTACAGTCAACTATTTCTGCCGCCTCCAAGTTTTCTGATTGACATGCAGGCTGCAGTCAGATTCATATATGCCAGGACTGTCACACAGGTGTGATTCTCAGGGCATCCATCTCAGTGATATCTGTCAGATAGTAGAGACATGGTAAAATCATCTCTTATAACAACTTTAAAGAAGTATTCTCTCTGTTTAATGCCGCTATCACTAATATAGTGAAGTGCTGCTGTGAATATCACACAATCCACACAAGAGCAGAACAATTTCAGCTGCTACAGACGTTCACATAGAGACTGTGACTGACATGACGAGGGCCCAGTTTGCACCGGCTGTATCTTTTTGCAGTGGTCACATTAAACATGGCTCAGCATGAATCTGTTAATATCACCTACAGGCCCTAGAGAAAATCAAACATCTGTGCCTTACTATATTTAAACATGCCACTGTTTCTCTTTACCACCAACAGACAAGGAAGAAAAAAAACCCCGAACAAGTGAGAATGAAAGTAGGACATTCACAACCCTACAGCATTCCTATTACAAAAAGAAAGACAGAGTGAGAAGAGATTTTTCTGGTGTTCATGTAAGATGCTGTCTCAACAGAACGTGCTGCTAACATCACAGAGCGCGCAGTGACCTTTTTATGCTTACAATGTTTGCAAGCCACGTTCAGATGATGTAAAAAGAAATTAAAAGGCTAATGATGCTGAATGCACATATATAAAATAAGTAAGGAACCATTCATACAGAACGAATTCTTGAGTTCAAAAGCAGAGAACGCAAATCCCGAATTTTTTTAATCCTTAAAAAGCCTATAAAAAATAAACCATAGGGTCTGAGAACTTGATTTTTGAGCTGCTGGTTACAAAAACTTTATCAAGCGTTCTGACATGCACATCAGAGAAGAAAAAGGTCGATTATCACATTTTCAGCTCATTTATCATGGAGATGCGGTGTATTTTTTTTTTTTTACCTTTTAAACTATAATACCTTTACTGATGGCTCGATACCATTATCATCATCCTGTAAACTTTAAAAAAAAAACATAAAATCTGTGAGAACGGTGACGGCATGTTACACGGTAAGTGTTATGTGTTGAGTCTATAGGCAAGCGTGTTTGGATGCGTATGTGCGCAAGCGTGTAGTTTTTCTTTACAAAATGACTGCCAAATTACTTGTCTGCATTGCATAATACAGTGTTCTTTTTTTGTAATTTCCGATAACTCCGATAACGTTTTCATCTGTACAGAGGGAAAGTGAAGTGAAGGAGGCCTTCACAGGGGAGAGTCTCTGCTGACACTTCAGGGCTGCATTGTGGTCTTGTCTAGGCGCAGGTCCACCATCTGATCTGGATACAGCCTGGATCCGGCAGACTACTGTAAACCTTGGGATAAACAGAGAGACTAATTAGTGTAGATGCCATTCTTCTTATAATGTAACGAGTACATCAGGTGTTATGGGAAGTGTTCCCGGTTCCGGGCTGACCTTATACAGAATCCCCTCCAGATATAAATGAAGTTTGTGTCAGTATTGTTATTGTTAACTAAAAATAAAACCATTCAATTTATTGCAATAAAGCAGAAATATATACTTTCAATTTTAAATGTCTGTGGAGGAGCTCTGACCCCATATGTGGTACCATTTGAAAGCTTAGAGTCTCTATTTTCTGGAGATATGCATCACTTTGGCATTTGTTTTACCTACAGTAACTTATCTACACTAAATTACTCTGGTACCATTTTTCTCCTGGATTTGGCCTACCCAAATTGAAAAGCTTCCCATACCCACATACAGTGGTCTAAATTCAAAATGTTGGTGTCATTTTACAGGAAACCCTTTGAAGTTTCATAAACCACTGCTAAAAGTGATAAACATGTAAGTATATGTTGTCTGGGCTGTAATACCCCCCCCCCCCCCCCCCCCCCCCAAAAAAAGAGACGCTTTTTGATTTTTTTGGTTTTAAGTTCATTTTTGAAAGTGTGTAACTGTGTGCTCTAGCACCCCGCAGACAGTTTTGGCTGTTACTACTAAATTCAAATAAAATCCACCTCCCTTCAGATCCATAAATCTTGCATACAACATGATACAGACACAATTATTTTTTCCTCTATTTTATGGAATCTAGTGGAAACAGCCCAAACTGTCTACAGGGTGCTAGAGCACACAGGGCCTGAGTTACACACTTTCAAAACTGAATTTATAACCAAAAAAAATCCAATGGCGTCTCTTTTTTGGGGGGGTTATTACTGCTTAGACAACATATACTTACATGTTTATCACTTTTAGCAGTGGTTTATTAAACTTCAAAGGGTTTCCTTTAAAATGACACCAAAATTGTGTATTGTGTATTTAGACCACTGTATGTGGGTATGGGAAGCTTTTCAATTTGGGTAGGCCAATCCAGGCAGAAATCCCAAAAATGGTCCCAGAGCTTAAGAGGTTAAAAATACAAAAAGTAAAATTAGAAATGTCTTGGCAACTAACTGAAGTTTTAGTCTATAATTATGTCATCATTTACATTTTCTTTCCAATTACTTCCTTTCTTCTGTGGAACAGAAAAATGTCACTTTTACATGGTGTTTGAACTTAAATGTGTGTTGGCAGTGTGTGTACACAACCACCCTATAATGCTAAATATCCACCCAGTGCTTTTTAAAAAAAAAAATCCCCATGAATCATAAGCACTGTCTCAGAACAAGCCGTTTGCCGATTCTGGGCAAAGTGACGTCACACGACTGTTTACTGACACTGCTATTTCAGCATAGACCCACCCTGAATGAGCTGTACACACTCCGTCATTGTTTCGACACCGGAGCAGGTTTAGGTTTGTTTATGTCTGCGCAAATCATTTCACTCCAGACTGCTTTGTGAACAAGGGGCAATACAATGCAGTCGCTGCTAAAAAAGTTGTTACTCAAGGATGGATCTGTACCAACTGTTCGAGATTCAGCTTATAGTCTCCGGAGCGATACTGGTCAGAGCAGTAATGAAAGAAAGAGCGCCCACTCTATTAATTCATCGGAGTTGTTTTAAGGATATAAAGTTTACCAGTTTATTAAGCACCCCCTGAGAAGGTCTGTATATATTTGTTTACTGTTAGTTGTAACGAGTGTTTTTGTGTAATTCTCTGTGTATGCTGATGATAATGAAAGGGACAGAGAGAGTTTATGGACAAGAAAGTAAAACAGACGCTTCATCTTTAGTGTGAAATACAATAAACTTCATAAAACTCATTAGTAAAGTTTTGGCCATCATCCGAATGGGGTCCTCTACAACAGGCTTGCACTAATAGTGAATAAAAGCAAGATGAGTTGTAACTGTAATTAAGCAAAACTATATCTGTTCTATCTCCATGCAGCATATATTCTCTGGCTCTGAAGACCTCATTGTCCAACTCCGGTTCAAACTGAACACGGCTACTGAGAGTTTCTGTTCTGACATTTTGATTCTGTGAGATGAGATTGTCCTGACACCGGACACAAGCTCTTGAAGCTCCGCCCTCTTCTGGAAAGGGGGTTGGAGGCACCAGCTCATTTGCATTTAAAGGGATACACACGAAAACGGCGCATTTTTGCTCGCCCCCAAAAGTGGCAAATTCAACATGCTGTAAAAAATTATCTGTGGGTTATTTTGAGCTAAAACTTCACAGTCTGGGGACATCAGATATTTATTTTACATCTTGTAAAAAATGTAATTGTAGGTCCCTTTAAATATGATTTTGCCCATTCAATAAAAGCAGTTTTTGGTTTATTTTTGGTATGTTCCTCATACAAAGCTATTGTATTGCTTTAGAATATTGTGCATGAGTAATATTGACTACTATATTTTTTTATAATGCTATTTTTTGCAGTGTTGTTAACATAATTTTAATTGACAGAAATTAAGCTGAAATAAAATAAATATGAATATATGTTAAAGTAAAAAAACAACAACATTAAATTTAGGCAATTTTGTCTTATTAACTGAAATAAAGTACTTAAAATCACTAAAGCTTCGTTCTTTTTTCATGAGGGTAAGTCAACGATAACACAATGTTAATTTGTGGGTAAAGTAACCCTTTAAAGGTCATATTTTAAGGATAATGTACCATGCAAACGCTGTAATAATGATCTATTAAAGTGTGGCTTTACTACACTGCCCTCTCTCTCATACATTTATTAAGGATCACAGACTTTACTTAAGTGGGCCTAAAGTGGCCATATTTAGCTTTATTACTCTTGGGCCATTGGGCTGAATGCTTTGGACGCTCTGTTATGTTATGCTATATAACCTGCTTGTCAAACCGATCCACTCTGAATGGTATCCTTCACAGTTGCCATGACTTTGGCTGTGATTGATTTTCTCAGTGTCTTTTCTGACAGCTTCACTCCTGCACACTGAAATGGCAGAAATGCTTGGACCTTCACCCTCTTTATGAGACGGCCTATTCTCCAGAGTTAAAGATGCTCTTGCGCTTGTTTATGCAGTGAGGCTTAAACTACCTTTGCTTTTGTGCTTTTGTGCTAAATCAAAGCCTGGGAGCCTTGAGCAAGCAACATCAGAGCTGGCAACCTCACTTTAACAGTTCTTTCAGATCAGAGATGAGTCATATTTCTTCATTATAATTAGTCTGTTAAAAGTGCCAATATTATGCTAATTTAAAGGTTCCTAATTTTGTTTTGGAGGTCTCCTGCAACAGGTGTACATGCATCAAAAACACTTAAATTTTCTCATAATATACATTGCACATTTTTTTATGATTCTCAAACGGTTGACCTCCCTTCTGCGATGATGAAACATTGGAAGTAGTTATTCAGCCCGAACCTCCATCGCAAGGACGACTTGAGCAGGACATTTCTCAGTGATACGCTAGTCAGATTGAGGTACATGACCGATGTGTGTATTTCTAATTTATTGCGGTGCACATGCGGGAACAGTATCAATAACGGTGCACACGTTAGCCAAGCATTAACGTGAATGTCTGATGTAACATTAAAGTTTGTAAAACAAATCTTGCTTAATCCTTCATGGATTCATGGAATCCTCCAGTACTCAAAATAGTAAGGATGACAATCTGCATTAATAGACACAACTGTAGGTAATAGTGGCCCACAGCACAGCCACTATTTCAGCAAGACGATAATAGACAATAATATCAGCCAGTTAGCTGGAGAGGAGACCTACACAATATAAAACATAATACTATGTATTTTAAACACCCGGTAGAAAATATATACATCAAGAATTATTCATACTTATATGTGTGATTCTGAGGAGCAACCTGGTCCAAATAAACTGGGTACTGACCCATCTTTCAAGAGCAAGCGTTTTGCGAATCTCATGTTGAAGGGCGGGTCAAGTTGTTTGTGAGTGGACAATGTAGAACATTGGTAGGTGTTATGCATGTTTAACTGATTGGGATTCGATTTC
This sequence comes from Gobio gobio, assembly GCF_949357685.1. Classification (NCBI taxonomy): domain Eukaryota; kingdom Metazoa; phylum Chordata; class Actinopteri; order Cypriniformes; family Gobionidae; genus Gobio; species Gobio gobio. Next base: position 59,230,338 of record NC_137100.1, on the reverse strand, counting down.
CTGGCGACTCGTTAAAGCTGTTCAGAGTAGATTCTTGATTTTTTATTGTGCACCTTTGACTTTACAACTTTGCAGACCGTTTAGGTACATTCAGAGACAGCTATATTATACACTGCATAAAAGGGAATATTCGAAAAAACCCTAATAGGGGCACTTTAAAGAAGCAGTTACCAAAAAATGACAATTATTTATTCTCAGTGACAAACGCATTTTGGCCTTTTTGTGTAAAAAAAATTCACCTATTTTGTTCCGCAGAAGAATGTCATACAGTTTGGAATGACATGAGGTTGAGGTTTTCATTCTTGGGTGAATCTCTTTAATATGTTTCAGCATGTCATTTTGTCACTCTTAAAAATACAGGTTCTGAAATGGCATTTATGGGTCCATGAAGGACCATTGACATCCATGGAGCATTTCCATTCCACAAAATTCTTTATTATGGAAAAAAAAGGTTCTTTAGATTATTAAAATGTTCTTTGCAGTTCGCAAACTCTTAAAAGTTAAGGTTCTTTATTGGCATTGATGGTTCCATGAAGAACCTTTAACATCCTTAGAAACTTTTCATCCCACAAAAGGATCTTTTAGATTATTAAAATGTTCTTTACACTAATAAAAGAACATGATCACGAAAAGGTTTTTTGAAGAACCAAATATGGTTCTTTTAAGTCATCGCTGTGAAAATCCAGTTTTGGAACCTTTATTTTAAAGAGAGCACTAGAAAACATGGTTCTTATAAGAACTGTTCACTGAAAGGTTCTTTTGGGAACCAAAAATGGTTCTTCTATTACTCTGAAAACACCCTTTTGGAACCTTTATAGTGTTGTGCGCTTCCACTCCTGAGCAGTAGGGGGCAGTGTAGGCTCTCCTGCGTTATCCCTTCCAGCACATTGATTCTGTGGAGACTCTGGGGATTTGAGCTCTGGCAAGGCTGAGAGTGGCTCAGCGCCCGCATTGTTGCTACTTTTACCCCAGTCCTTCCTTTCTTCCATTGCTTTACATATTTCTACCTTGACTAAACAAGGAACAGGGGAAGTTTTCAGGGAAGCTCTGGAGAGGAAGAGCTCAGTTTAATTGCTCGGAGCTGTTCACATGCATAAATACATGTCTAAAATGGGAGGACGAGTCCCAGATGCCCGTTTCCTCCGTATTACCCCTTCATAAGCCCCCTGCGCACCAGTATTCTGTGATTCGCTGTACATCTCATATGAATAATGTTCCTGATGAGAGGTTGTAAATCAGCCCAGATCGGCATCCCACATCAAGGCTCTTTTTGCAAGTGCGGGCAGCTTACTGATTCAATAGGAAGTGTTTATGCAATGATGCATTCTCATTTTCACATTTGTGTGACGGTGAGTCGGATCTCATCAGCCATCATCAGCCTGACCGCTGATGATCTAACATCTTCCAGCATCTACTGGAAAGTCTCACCAGAAGATGCTAGTCTGTAATGCAGTGTTAATGCCAATGGTTTTGGAATATATGGTGTCCACACACTGATATGCAAATATGCATTTATAATCGGAGAATATTTTAACTATAAAACGCATCCATAAATCAAATCTAGCACTGGAACCAGACAGTTAGAGTTCTAATTTACCTGATGTTACAGAGTGTATTTACAGTTAGGTTAAGATTACAGATCATTTCACAATGTTTTTCGTCAAATAAATGCAGCCTTGATGAGCACGAGACTTCTTTTAAAAGACTTCTTTTCCCCGAGCAGCTTCAGAGCACCTCATGTGCGATTTCGCCAAAGGATTACACATGGACAATTTACATTCTCCCACAACACTCAAAATAAAGGTGCTCAAACCACTGATACAGCTGCAGACACAACACTGAAACTAATAACCAAACTCAGGTCAGACCTTCAGACTGTTCTGACTCGGGTTACTATATCTTTTATAACTGATGCTGCGTTCACACCAAACGTGAATAGAGCGTCAAAATCGCGTCTACCTAGTTGGACGCTTGCACATTTTGAATTTACTCGCTTCATTCGCCTGTGAAATTCACTTGACAACAGATGCGAATTCGCGTCATGGGAGGGGCTTCTGCCAGCCGGCTCGTCTTGTTGCAAAATGGCTGACATGGATTTTTTTAAAATACGGTGAATAAGCTCAATTTGCCAGCTTTAGCTAGCTTGTATAGCCTGACGTTGTCATACTCAATTCTAGTCAGAATATGAGTCTGATACTGCTCCTTTGGGCTGTGATTATGGGCGTGTTTCAACCGAACCAGGAAAGACCTCAATTGGATAGACCTACAACCAATCAGAGCAACAGAGCGACGCATAACGTTAGTTGTCAAATGTCAACAGAACTCCGCGGTTTTGCCACGGGCTGTTTTTCCATGTCCGCGGGTTGAAGTGACCCCAAATTGTGTGATATTTAGACCCAGGTAACCCTGCCGAAAAAACACACATTTTACCTTCCAAACTGCATTTTTTCCGGAGAATGTCCAATGGCAAAAAGTGTCCCAATCACCCTAAAATCACCCAATGTATAGCTCAAATTGACTAAAGAGCGTTTTTTACAACTTACCAGACTGTCCGACCTCCTCACTCACTTTATTCCAAGCAAGATCCTTTTTATCCCTGTTTCTATAAAGTACGAAGATGTATCGTACAGCTCCAGGCCTCCTCATTGTTGTCACTACTAGAGCAAGCTCATGATTGGTTAACGCGGCGCGAATATCCGCCAAAGTTCAGATTTTTCAACTCATGCGTCAAGTGCTAAATTCGCTCAATTTGCGCCGTCATTGGGATTGGAATTGCGTCATTCACGCCAAAGAATGTTCCGATCTGGTGTGAACGCACCATTACACCGTGTCCTAACTACACGCGAAAAATCACAGCCAATCAGAACAGCGTGTGGGCGGGTTCTCGCAACAAGTGTATGGCACCAGAGATTAATCTTGACGGCACTCGCAAGGAAATGGATAAGTAGCCTACATAATCAAATTCACAAATATTACACAATTTAAACATTACTAAAATACATACTGTATAGTTACTAAAACAATCTTTGTCATAGAATATAGTCTACTTGTTTGAACGTTCTTGTTTCCATTTGTTTAATTTCAAGATGAGCTGAATTATCCATTGTTGCTTTTAGTATGACTACATTACAAAGCTGGGAGCACTAAATTATATTCAAAGTCACATTACACGCTTTTAACATTAAATAAATCACACAAACATTACCTGAGATCATCATTGCCATGTTTTCTTTTGTATCATGATTTGATTTGATTTTTGATTTGAAGAATTTATTTCACACACTTCATCATTTTAAAGACAAAATTAACAATAGTTTCAGAAAGGTTATTGTGTGTAAAAAAGGGAAACCCCAAAGAAGCTACTGAAAGCTTTTAGGAGGGGGCCCAATAACACCATACAACATTTAACATACAATAAAGCTCAATCCATAAACACACATAAATATAAATACAACAAGACAAACACTATAACAAACAGACGATCCCAGCACAAATGTAACACTTTCAAAGTGATCAAAAAGTATATGTTAAAAGCAGTTTATCCTTAAGGTTTTTCTTGAAAACGGAGACAGAATGCAACAATTTAAGGTTTTCCTCAAGCTCGTTCCAAATCTGTGGACCTCTACAGACAACACTCAGGCTCGTACATTTCAATCGTCGTATTTTACCAGTAATTAAATGTTTTTCCCTTGTGTGATATGTATGCTGGGGTTGGCTGATTGGAACAAGTTCACACAACCTGTAATTTAACTTATGAACAACCTGAAATATCATACAGGCATTTTGAAAAGTATTATATTCAGTAAGTCTTAATAGACCAAGGCGATGAAACAAGGGACGCAAAGGGGTATTTTGCTCAGACCACGTTAATACCCGTATCATTTTTTTCTGTAAAGACTGTATTTTTTTCAAGTAACTAGTAAAAGTTTACACCATATGACATTGCAATAGTTTATATGGGACTCAAACAAGGTTTTATATAAGATGACAAGTGCTGACTGTGGGAGAAAATTTCTTATTTTGAAAAATAAGCCAACGTATTTTGATAATTTTTTTATTAGCTGATCAATATGACATTTAAATTGTAGACATTCATCAATAAAGATTCCAAGAAATTTTGTGGTATTTACTCTTTCAATAATTTGATCATTTATTTTAAGACAAAAATGCTTATTTGGCAATTTATTTTGTTTGGAATGAAATACGATGTAGTTTGTCTTGTTTATGTTAAGAGATAATTTACTGCACCGTAACCAGATAGCAACATTTCTTAGCTCTCTATTTATTATTTCTTCCATTTCGTCTGGACTCTTATTTGACATAAATAAATTTGTGTCATCAGCAAATAAAACCTTGTGTAAAGCCATTGTGGAATTTTCAAAATCATTTATATAAATTAAAAAAAGTAGAGGGCCCAAAATGGATCCCTGAGGGACTCCACATTTAATGGGTTTCCTTACTGAAATTTGTTCATTGATACTTACATACTGTTGTCTACCAAACAAATAACTTCTGAACCAGCTAAGGGCTAATCCTCTAACTCCATAATGCTGTAATTTATTTAATAGGATGTCAAAATCAATAGTCTCAAATGCCTTAGATAAGTCTAAAAAAATACCAATACCGCTATCGCCTTTATCAATGGCATCATTGATCTTTTCAATCAGATCGAGTACCGCCATGCACGTGGTTATTTTTCTTCTAAAACCATATTGAGAAGAAGCAATAATATTCTTCTCTCTAAAACCTTAGAAATTGTGGGCAAGATTGATATTGGACGATAATTGCACATATCATTTTTATCCCCAGATTTGAACACTGGTATCATTCTGGCAATTTTTTGTCCTTTCTGGTACAATTCCAACTAACAGAGAGAGATTAATACAATAAGTCAATGGCTCCATGATATTAAATGCTATGGCTTTCAGAATTTTACTGCAAATTCCATCCTCACCAGCAGTGTATGAACTTCGTAAATTTGTAATTATTTTATAGACTTCATCACAATTAGTTGGTGGGCCCTATTTTAACGATCTGAAACGCAAGTGTAAAAACGCGAAGCGCAAGTAACTTTGTGGGCGGGTCTCGGCGCTGTTGCTATTTTCCCGGCGGGATAAATTGCTCTTGCGCCCGGCGCAAATCTAAAATGGGTTGGTCTGAAGTAGCTTCATTATTCATAGGTGTGGTTTGGGCGTAACGTGAATAAACCAATCCGAGCGTCATCCAACATTCCCTTTAAAAGCAGGTGCGCAAGTTCCATTATGGATTGCTATTATTATGGCGTATTTACCAGGCGCACGCCAGGAGCGGTTCACAGCCGAGGAGACTGATGTTCTTGTAGAGCAGTGAAAGACAGAGAAGTGAAGTTGTAATGTTGTACATTATGGTAAAGGTGATTTCACAGTCTTTTTTTTTCAGTCTTTCAGTTTTTTCAGTTTGTCAGTCGATTTTTGTTCCTGGTTCTTGACGGACAAACCAATTTGTCAGATGTCCTTATATACATATATGTCTTGCCACTATTGGGCAAACAGGTCTTATCCTTAATTATTACAATTAGCCTGAATCATTTGTAAGCTAGATTTATGCCTATTTTTTCACATCTTCGTGGCACACCACAATGATTTCCGTCATATGACGGATGAAGATGAAGATATCTCATGTGTTAATATTTTTTTAGTGTAACAATTTATGATTTGCAAAAATAACTGTTGCATCTGTGTAGATTACATGAGCAAAGTGTATGCGCGTTGTGCACGCTATACATTATGGTCAAGCATGCGCCCTTAAAATAGCATAATGAACAACGCGCAACGCGCCACTGACTTTAGACTAGGTTTTTTCTGGTCAGTGGCGCAATTGTTTAATGAAACAGCAAAATAGCACCAGGGATTGTTTGCGCCGGAACACGCCTCCTTTTTTGCGCTGAACCGCCCAGGGAGCGCAAGTGCATTCACTAGTTTAGCGGCGTGCTTCTGTGGAGGGAAAAGCGCGCTTTGCGCGGGTGCAAAATAGGAATGACACATGCGTCGGTGTACAAAGTCAATTGCGCTGGGTGCAAGATAGGGCCCGGTTTCATGTTGTTATTCCAGCCGCGACTATGCAGAAATAGAAACTGTTTCTAAAATAGAATCATTGCGTGTCTGCGTCACGGCTGGTTAGGACAAAAACTCTAATTAACATGGAAAAGTTTCGTAGCGTGTAGTTAGGACACGGTGTTGCGTTTTTTACCTAAAAAGGATAATTAAAACTCCCATAGACTTACATTGATGGAATGAACAAATGAGACTCAAACTGTCAAAAATTAAAATATAAAATTCAAATCTAAACACACTGAAGCTCATTAGACTCAATTAAGCTTCCATTTGATGTAGCCTACTATTTAAACTCCAACCAACCAACCAACCGTAGCCTACTAGCAACATATACCAACCAACCGTACTAGTAACATGTATCAACTAGGGGTGTCCCCGACTAATGATTTACATAGTCGAATCAGAATCGTCAAGTTGCCTATAGTCGACTGATAGTCGAATCATGTGGAGGGATAAACGTTCGTAAAACATTCATAACATTTTAAAGCCACGATGTACAGAACATCACATAAAGATATAGAAGAAAATGTATAAAAACATTTTGGATCAATAAACCTAAAAAGTAACAACTGCAGAAAGGCCACACTGCAGACAGGATTTGCATTTCACATGTCGAAAAATCAAATCAATCGGCTAAAATGTCTGTGCGCTCTAAGTACAGCGCAGCATCTATTCACCGAAAAACAATCAAAAATGTATTTACAGAATTAAATTAGATAATAAAAATAAAAAATGAAATAAGTCAGAATCAAGTCACAAGGTGCAGAACAAATGTGTGCAAAATGCCTACAGGCACAAAATAGTTAAATTAGATAACCCTGAGTGATCAATAAATACAATAAAAATAAAGAAATTATTAAAATAACCAAAGTATAGTCAGAATTATCAACTTTTTCTTATAAACGCTAAACTGGAGTGGCAGTCTTTTTTGCTAAACATGTCCACAGCATCCACAAATCAAATTAGAACTGGCTGAAATGTTTTGAAATTACTTGTACCCTACCTGACCGAAAAAAAAAATGCAGCCTTTCACTCTGCCTGTGTTTGTTTGAGTCTTTTCAAATTGTGTGCGATGAAAACCAGCAGTTCTATGTGAAATCAGACATTAGCCCCTTTCATACAGCAATCCCGGAAAATTGCCGGGAAATTACTAGAACGACTTTTCCAGTAAATACACAAATATGCTGTTCACACAATCAACGGCGTTCACACGTCAGTACCAAAATACCGGTTAATTCTTTGATGTCAGTCATCTTTAAATGCTGCGCCGTTGTCTTAATTCGCCCGCATGAGAAGCGTTTTAGTTTCACTAGCTGTTCAATTTGACAACTTATTTTAACGTCTGAGTGAAAGGCATAAGGGGGTGATCAAATAGAATGCGTTTTTGCTCTTAAAAACATGAGAAGCACATAATAGTATCCAACTGCAGAGCCGCAGCTCTGATGAATGGAAAAGAAGGCTGGGTCTTGAGTGCAACACGTTGAAAAAAGTTTCATTCAGATCATTTAGCACGATCATTTACCAGTAAAGACTTTATATGTGAAAGGGGCTATTGAGCACCTCCATACAGCCAAAATGGCATAATCCTTGTTTCATAACAGCGCCAAATCGACTGATTGGTACTCGAATTAGGCTCCTCCTATCGAAGCATCTAATCTTCGACTGTTCGGGGTCAACCCTAATATCAACCTACCGTACTAGCAACATATACCATCTATCTATCTATCTATCTATCTATCTATCTATCTATCTATCTATCTATCTATCTATCTATCTATCTATCTATCTATCTATCTATCTATCTATCTATCTATCTATCTATCTATCTATCTATCTATCTATCTATCTATCTATCTATCTATCTATCTATCTATCTATCTATCTATCTATCTATCTATCTATCTATCTATCTATCTATCTATCTATCTATCTATCTATCTGTCTATCTGTCTTTCTGATAGACTTTATTGCCTTCAAACCATTTAAACTCTAAACTTCAAACTACTTCAAACATAAAGCCTTCAAACTTCAAGCTTTTCAAACTTTTTCAAACTTTCTGGTCTGGCTTTCTTAAGCCAATTTCAAAGTTTATCAAACATTACTCATCTAGTTGCTGTTGTTCTTTATTATTGCTTCTGCTTCAGAGCACTTGCTACTGAACAATACATATACAGCACGTGTACTGCTGTGAGCAAGTAAAACATGCTGCTGCTGTACAATATAACATACATGAAATTACCTGTAGCTGATCTATATAGGTGGAGCTGGGGAAGGTGGAGGGTTTCTGAAAGCACGCTGCAGCTGCTACAGCAAATGCTGACAAAGTATTTGAAGGTTGAGCAGTAAGCTCATTGTCTTCTGATAAAGCAAGAAACCCTAAACCAATCAGCTGTGCCCTGTAGAGAACAATGTGATTGGACCTATCAGCCTGCACCATCACAGTACTTTGTATTTTTATACGCATGTTCTTAGTCTTCTAAAGTGACACAATTTCTTTGTATGATTAACCAAATCAAAATTTAAACCTTTATTCAAAACACTGAAAGTGAACAGATTTTAATTTTTTTTGGAAAAACTATTGTGTTTTATCACTATAGATAACTTTGCAGGTGCAGAGTACCTGCAGTGTTTGCATTAACAGTCCAGATTGTTAATTGTTTGGTTAACATTGTGATGTCCAACATCAAAAACAACATGGATGTGTTTTGTGCTGGAGTCAAATTAAACCGGTTATATTCTCTCAGGATTATAAAGCTGTTTCTTGTCCTTCTTGTATGTTTTGACTCCTGGCTTGCAAGTATAGCCGCTAGTTTGTGGCGGCACTGTGCCCACCTTCGGCCTTGGCAAAGGACGTGGCACTAACCTGAGGGCACTTGGCACGCCTACACAGTGGCTGCTATCTACCCCAATGCCCTCCTGCCACTCCCCGCTTCTTCGCTCTGCTTCCCAGCATTAATTAAACTTGGATGCAGCTGAAGCGCTGCGGTTAATACCCGCTGAAACCTCGGCACCTGCTACCCTCCAGAGACACCCCCACTGTGAAGTCATGAATAAAATTCATGTTGGTTTTTAGGATTAGTCAACTTCTCATTTTTCCTGACCCTTAGAACGTCCTGGACTTTAATAGACATTTGTTGACATGACAAACATAGTGAGATTTCTACCATTTTTAATGATTTAACTGTCCTTGGATATCAAAGGATAGATTAGTCTTTTTGTGTTTGTTTGTTTCAACTATGATTTCAGAGCAAGTTTTACAACTGCACTCAGTAATGTGTTTAAAAGAGTTATGCTCAATTATTATGATTAATTATAATTAATATGATAATGAGACAATCATAATTCCATTCCAGTTTGGGATCTGTAAGTTTTTTAGGGTTTTTACTGTTTGTGAAACGTACACTATATTGCCAAAAGTTTTGGGACGCCTGCCTTTACATGCACATGAACTTTAATGACATTCCATTCTTAATCCGTAGGGTTTTATATGGTGTTGGCACACCCTTTGCAGCTACACTCACCTAAAGGATTATTAGGGACACCATACTAATACCGTGTTTGACCCCCTTTCGCCTTCAGAACTGCCTTAATTCTACGTGGCATTGATTCAACAAGGTGCTGAAAGCATTCTTTAGAAATGTTGGCCCATATTGATAGGATAGCATCTTGCAGTTAATGGAGATTTGTGGGATGCACATCCAGGGCACTAAGCTCCCGTTCCACCACATCCCAAAGATGCTCTATTGGGTAGAGATCTGGTGACTGTGGGGGCCATTTTAGTACAGTGAACTCATTGACATGTTCAAGAAACCAATTTGAAATGATTCAAGCTTTGTGACATGGTGCATTATCCTGCTGGAAGTAGCCATTAGAAGATGGGTACATGGTGGTCATAAAGGGATGGACATGGTCAGAAACAATGCTCAGGTAGGCCGTGGCATTTAAACGATGCCCAATTGGCACTAAGGGGCCTAAAGTGTGCCAAGAAAACATCAGCAAAACAAGCAAACAGCCTGAACAGTGGTAACAAGGCATGATGGATCCATGTTCTCATTCTGTTTACGCCAAATTCTGACACTACCATCTGAATGTCTCAACAGAAATCGAGACTCATCAGACCAGGCAACATTTTTCCATTCTTCAACTGTCCAACTTCTGCTGTTGTAGCCCATCCGCCTCAAGGTTGTGCGTGTTGTGGCTTCACAAATGCTTTGCTGCATACCTCGGTTGTAACGAGTGGTTATTTCAGTCAAAGTTGCTCTTCTATCAGCTTGAATCAGTCGGCCCATTCTCCTCTGACCTCTAGCATCAACAAGGCATTTTCGGCCACAGGACTGCCGCATACTGGATGTTTTTCCCTTTTCACACCATTCTTTGTAAACCCTAGAAATGGTTGTGCGTGAAAATCTCAGTAACTGAGCAGATTGTGAAATACTCAGACCGGCCCGTCTGGCACCAACAACCATGGCACACTCAAAATTGCTTAAATCACCTTTCTTTCCCATTCTGACATTCAGTTTAGAGTTCAGGAGATTGTCTTGACCAGGACCAGACCCCTAAATGCCTTGAAGCAACTGCCATGGGATTGGTTGATTAGATAATTGCATTAATGAGAAATTGAACAGGTGTTCCTAATAATCCTTTAGGTGAGTGTATAACAGCTTCAACACTTCTGGGAAGGCTTTCCACAAGGTTTAGGAGTGTGTTTATGGGAATTTTTGACCATTCTTCTAGAAGCGCATTTGTAAGGTCAGACACTGATGTTGGACGAGAAGGCCTGGCTCGCAGTCTCCGCTCGAATTCCTCCCAAAGATGTTCTATCGGGTTGAGGTCAGGACTCTGTGCAGGCCAGACAATTTCCTCCACTCCAAACTCGCTCATCCATGTCTTTATGGACCTTGCTTTGTGCACTGGTGCAGTCATGTTGGAACAAGAAGGGGCCATCCCTAAACTGTTCCCACAAATTTGGGAGCATGAAATTGTCCAAAGTGTCTTGGTATGCTGAAGCATTAAAGTGCATATTGCAGGTTAGAGCCCCCAGTGAATCAATGTATAGAAAAATAATGTATAAAATAGATTTTCTTTCAAATATACTTATAAATATGCTACTAAGGCTTCTGGAGTTGTTTTTGTGAGAGAATTTTACTTCCGCATCGAAAAATGCCAAAAACAGAAGTGGGAAGGAGGGAGCGCGGACAATTTTAACAATAGGAAAACAATGGGTCGCAATGATAGTTCGGACGCTGAGGAAATTTGAAAAGTTTATTCATACTCATATCACGGACCACAGCCATACAATTATGACAGACAATTAGGGACTGGCCAGGATTAGACAGAACAACAATTAGAGGAATACAAATTGAGTTGTTGTGTGGGGAGAACCAGTTGAAAACAGAGCACTTCTACTGTTATTGAAATTTTGGTAGGCTATATGGTTTCACTATGAGACGGATAGCTTAATTATTATGTAATTCAGATGGGCTACAGGTTATTTTTATGGTATGCCAAAAAGTTAATTTTGTTTGTACATTTTACCAGTATTTATCATACTTTCAATACAACAATTAAAATAAGAAAAAATATGAAAATTATTTTTAAATAAGTTAAAATACAAGATTTGGTCTTCAAAAAGTATTTTTCCAAAAGGTACATCTTGAAAAAGAGGGGTTGTCTTGCATTCGGAAAACAATACGGTAAAATAAGCTATTTCAATCACTTACTGTAAATCTATTCAAAATGAATGTATACACAAAAAATAAGTGAAATCCTTACTGGCTTTCCTAAACTGATTACATCAGAGCTATAGCTGTGAAGTTACCGTGGTGTAAAGGAACTGGGCCAAGCGATGTACCAGAAGCTAAATGCCTGGAGTATTCTTCCTCCTGTAAGGGTTTACACCTTTCCTAATTTAGCAACACTGATCCACACCCCATCCCTCCTGTTTGGCGGAAATCAACAAAAATGAGTTTTACTTCAGCTGCAGAAGATGGCGATAGAAAGACAGACTTGCATGCATTCAAGCACAGATGCATTCATGTGCTTATTCTCTCCTTTTCTGTATTAAAGAACACTCTCAGAAAAAAATTGTAAAAATTGCACCTTTAGGGGTATAACAGCTTGTCACTGGGGCAGTACCCTTAAAATGACATCTTTGTACGGATCGATGTTGTTGATGTCAAGCAGTTTCTCTAAATAACGCTGTTTGGCGATGTTATTTAGTCTCTCCCGATAGAGCATCTTTCACTTCTTCCTTCTCCATTTCTCCCCAAGAAACTGCGCTGTATCGCAAAAATGCAAACAAATTTCAAGCTGCTCTCTCGGTCTCGCTGTCGAAATAACCATGGCAATGGATAGCGTATCCTACCAATATGGCGGCGCCTTCTCGAAATGCAACGCTGAGTGAAAACTCCTCATTGTCAATACATCATATAAAGAGTTGAACAGTTCCCTGCTGTCTCCTGTCACGTGTTTCTTACCAGAGGCCCGTAGTGGATGAGCATTCAACAACCCATTTTCAAATACAGTCCGCAACACCATGTGTGCTTCTTTTTTCCTGTTGCAAAAACCTCGAGCCATCTCTTTGGACAACAAGACATAGTAAACAGTTCCAAAACCACTAAAGATGCAACTGGAAACATTGAAAATGATGAACGCAGAATTCAAAATGTAACAATAAAAAAACTGAACTGTATTGATGGACAAAACTCGATAAAAACTTGCAGCTCTGCAGTTGAACTCCGGCTCATACGCATACCGCCATTCATCTTGAAATCATATGATTTGATTCGTCTTCTGATTGGTTTCAGTGGACTTAAGAGGATGTTGCTGACTAAGTGGGCTGAGATTTAGCCGATTTGAAGTGAAAGTATTTGATGAACATATACTATGTGCGGATAGCATTCACTCAAAATCATTATCTCATTTTTGACAGAGGTGGCATTTAGCAGCTTTTGCATCTGAACTCATCAAATATAAATTATAAAATAATAATAATCCTTTATATTTTGTCAGAATACACAGCTAGTGTTTGAATTTCAATGAATGAACGAATGAATGAATGAATGAATGAATGAATGAATGATCTTTCCCTAAAGATATCCCATAGTTTTCTTCATTAAAATCAAAGATGTTCATCAATGGTTGTATATTAAGAGCAGGGACAGGTTTGTGTGTGTTTTTTTTTTGTGATTTCACCAGAAAGAATAGAGTCTCCGCAACGGCATTTAAGCGATAGATTGACGCGCTCATCTGTGTGACGATTGCACACGCCAAAAGAGAACATAAACCCCGCCTACTTTGATTTGATTGGCCATCTCAATCATTTTGGGGGTCTTGTAATGCTTACAGAAAATTTGACCACTCATAATGCACAGTATACATGTACTATATATATTTCAGAAATAAGTATCTGAAGTATACTTGTATAAGACATACTGAACATAGTCAAAGCTGTATAGTTTCTGGCTCATATTGTTGTGTTTGATTGGAGAGTTTTTCTGAAACTAAAGCCCTAGGAATGAGACATTAATGCAGCTATAGATTCACAGCAGAGACACTGGAATTAAACACACTGGTATTTCCCAGAATGACCAATTACACATTAACCAAACCTAAGCTTATTCTAATTTATTCACCAGATGCTCGCATTATAATTGTTGTCTTACAATCTGATTTGAGCTTGTTAGCAAATGAATTCATCCATTGCAATGTACTAGAGCCGACAGACACCGCATCCACATTCACAGCTTTGAACAGTCTGTTCATTACAAGTTGTGCAGCAATGATAAACTGCACTGTGTACCTGCTGCAGTCACGAACAATATGCAAAAACACACAACTTTAAAACAGGGGCAGTCAAGAATTAGTACAAGCTCATCATACAGGACCAATATCCTGTGTATAAGATGATGATCTCACAGCGGACTCAACTTTGACCCATAAACAGTAAAACATAGTGGTCTGATGCTTTTAGCATATGCACTTAACAAATCCTTGGACACCACTCAGTTTAAAAGGCTCTTGTTATTTTCAAAGCCTTCCTCTAGTGCATGTTTGACAGGTCAGATATACTATCCTACAGCACTTTTTCCTATTTATTATTTGTATATTGCACTTGTATTGACACTGCAGACATCAGGGATGCTTTCAGACCCTGTTAGATACCAAATTGCTCAAAAGTTATTCTATTTTAGCGATTAGCTAATAAGATACTGGACAAAATCCTCAGCCCCATTAAAATCAACATGAAATTGTTTCCAGAAAATAAGCACAATCCATATTAGGATTATTTCTGAAGGATAATGTGACACTGAAGACTAGAGGTTGACCAATTAATTGGTTTTGCAGATTAATAGTCACCTATAACTGATTGCTGGAACAATCGGTTATCTGCAAAAATCCATACCGATAGTTTTTCCAGGTTGTGTCTGTTGCTGGGGTGCTGGAACAATCGGTTTTGGTCGCAGTCTGGAGCTCTGGTTATGTTAAGCTAGGACTGAAGAGCGAATTTTAACATAGACCCCTGAAGTTGTGCTGTGGTATCTGGCACCAAGATGTTAGCAGCAGATCCTTTAAGTCCTGTAAGTTGCGAGGTGGGGCCTCCATGGATCCGACTTGTTTGTTCAGCACATCCCACAGATGCTTGATTGGATTGAGATCCAATAATTATTGCCTCTGCCGGCTTGCCTTCTTCCCATAGTGCATCCTGGTGCCATGTGTTCCCCAGGTAAGCGACGCACAAGGACCCGGCCATCCACGTGATGTAAAAGAAAACGTGATTAATCAGAGCAGGCCACCTTCTACCATTGCTCCGGTCTAGTTTTGATGCTCACGTGCCCACTGTTGGCGCTTTCGGCGGTGGACAGGGGTCAGCATGGGGACCCTGACTGGTTTGCGGCTATGCAGCCCCATACGCAACAAACTGCGATGCACTGTGTATTCTGACACCTTTCTATCAGAACCAGCATTAACTTCTTGAGCCACACGGCCTTCGCTCCCCACGTGCATCAATGAGCCTTGGCCGCCCATGACCCTGTCCCTGGTTCACCACTGTTCCGTCCTTGGATCACTTTTGATAGATACTGACCACTGCAGACCGGGAACACCCCACAAGAGCTGCAGTTTTGGAGAATCCTTACGCTTGACCATTTTTCATGCTTCTAACACATCATCTTTGAGGAAAATGTTCTCCTGCTGCCTAATATATCCCACCCACTAACAGGTGCTGTGATGGAGAGATAATCAGTGTTATTCACTGTTTCATGTTTTACCTGATCCGTGTATATAAAACACTTAAGTTTTTTGTTAAGAGCATAAATCTGAAAATAATTTCAAAAGCAAGGGTAATGTCCTTCACTTTCAGAGCTGCCATCCACCGCCACATGCTGTGCAGCCCTCAGCAGACCGTGAGAAATGTTTTGAACAATATAGTGTCAAAAAGAATTCTGTTTCCCTCTACCGTTGGAAAGAACATAAAATATGTGGGAAAAATAAATAACGTCTGCACAATGCCAACCCAGGGCAACATAAGAGAATGATTGTGCTTCAAAGCCACTGGAATATAGGCTACAGTATTAACAACACCTCTATTACAGGCCATGTTACATGAATCCTTACCGCCGGTGACTTTTGATATTCGATAACATCCATCACGGAAGAATCAGAGAATAAAAACGCATTGCATGAACATTCATAGAAGCGCATAGTCAGGGGGCCGGCGCTTTACCCCTGAGTGTGCCTGCTGCTCCTTTAATCAAAGATGACTTTTTTACTCCGCCAAGGGGATCAGGGGAATCAAAATGTCATTATTCTGCAGGGATATGCTCAACGAGCCTTGCTGACCTGTTTTGCTGTTAAAGTAGATAGTATACAGACAAGGTTTTAAAAGAGAAAAGTTCTCAGACAGTAGACGACTTTGAGTTTGTGAATACATTCTGTAGGTATTTTGAGACATATCTGTTTCCGAGACAAAGCGACGACATTTAAGCCATTGACTCTAAAGGTTCATCACACCTTTTGAGTTTCAGTCTGGATTCCTTCACTGCCCTGCTTCAGATCATTTCATATAATCGCACAAACGTGTCCTCAATACAAAAGGCTGAGCCAGAAATCAAGCTTATAACTCAATAAAGGAGTTATGAAACCGAAGAATCCGAGGTCAGATCTCTACCTTCAGACGTCTGCCGAGGTTCTGCTGAATAGATACAAAGGTCTTTGACGTGACTTCTGGGTTGTTCAGGCCACTTGTCTCTGCTAAGGGCTTCTGAGCACAGGCTGTCTGCGGCAGAAAAGGCTGTCTGGAAAAGTGAAAGAATGACACAGGCCCAGACTCAGAGTCTCAGAGTCTGCCTGCACTGTTTAGAAACATCTGATGACAAACATGAAGTCTGCTGAAATGTGTGTCTGGAAAGGAAAAGATTGAGGAAACGTGAAGTTTTATAATATCGTTCTTAATGAAAAAGTTTGAGGGTGCCAAACCTCTGCCAGCGAATCCCTTTTCAGGATAATTAAATGTCATAAACATTGTGCACGCTATATTGCACCCAGTAGATCTGAAGAGAACAGCAATGTGACAAAGTTCCTTTGAGGTCTACGATGTTGAAGAATGAATTCATTATTAGTAGGTTTTTTTTTAGGCAAGGATTAGATTGAATGTGTATAGATTGTAAATTTCTTGCAGCTGAAGTCTTCCACCAGCATCTGTATTCATTTACATAGTTGTTTTGGAACAGAGTTGTTCGTTTTTCCATTACAGATTTGCGCAAAACTTTTGCAATATTTTCTAAATGTCGATTAAAAAACAATTGTGAAATGACGGCGTTTCCATTAACCAATGTTATCCTCTGGCGATTAGTCATTCCAAAAATCATGACACCTATGTTGGTAGGTTTATGTATATCCCAGTCACCGCACTTGCCATTTTTTTAAATCAGAGACATGGGAGTGTTTTCCAAGCATTAATGACAAGGAAAGCCCTTATACTTGAGCCCTTATTGTTACACTTGGTAACAATAAAAGCTGCTTTTGGACTAACAAGGAAGTTTGAAAATGTATTTCTCAGTTCATAAACTAACTGCTTTAGGGGGTAGTAAAGGAACTGACCACACATGAAGTTTGAATGTTATTAATTAACTAGCGCTCCGCATAATAATAATATAACACAGCACCTCGTA
Source organism: Gobio gobio (assembly GCF_949357685.1). Taxonomy (NCBI): domain Eukaryota; kingdom Metazoa; phylum Chordata; class Actinopteri; order Cypriniformes; family Gobionidae; genus Gobio; species Gobio gobio. The sequence goes on along the minus strand of NC_137100.1, from coordinate 59,213,075 downwards.
TGGGGACAGTGGGAAGTAAAAATCTTTTGAATTAAATGTTATTTGCTGGCATTGTTGGCCTTATTGCCAGGACAGCAGGAAATAAAAAGGGGTGAACAGGATCAGGATCAGCCATAATTGCGTGAACTTGCATCACCCACATGAGCACCACAGCTCATGTCAGACCACTATTGCTAGCCACAAGAGCATTCTTATTCCATGTCATTGAATAACATGTCACGAAACAAAGACCTCATCCAATCAAAATCAAAATGTAAGTTTGTATTTTATCTGTTCTCGGCTATCTATACTAAAAAAGGAGAACAAATACACTTTAGATTATTTTTTTAAATTATTACGGAATTATATTATATTATATTATATTATATTATTATATTATATTATATTATATTATATTATATTATATTATATTATATTATATTATATTATATTATATTATATTATATTATATTATATTAATACAATATGTTGAACTTAAGAATGGCTTTATTGATCCACTAAAGTAGGACTTAAGTACATCTTTATATGTCATTTCACAAGCATTTAAATATACTTTAATGTCATTTTTATTACAACTTGTATGTTGTGTATTTAAAAACAATATATAATTTTCACATACAGTGAGGAAAATAAGTATTTGAACACCCTGCTATTTTGCAAGTTCTCCCACTTAGAAATCATGGAGGGGTCTGAAATTGTCATCGTAGGTGCATGTCCACTGTGAGAGACATAATCTAAAATAAAAAAATCCAGAAATCACAATGTATGATTTTTTAACTATTTATTTGTATGATACAGCTGCAAATAAGTATTTGAACACCTGAGAAAATCAATGTTAATATTTGGTACAGTAGCCTTTGTTTGCAATTACAGAGGTCAAACGTTTCCTGTAGTTTTTCACCAGGTTTGCACACACTGCAGGAGGGATTTTGGCCCACTCCTCCACATAGATCTTCTCTAGATCAGTCAGGTTTCTGGCCTGTCGCTGAGAAACACGGAGTTTGAGCTCCCTCCAAAGATTCTCTATTGGGTTTAGGTCTGGAGACTGGCTAGGCCACGCCAGAGCCTTGATATGCTTCTTACAAAGCCACTCCTTGGTTATCCTGGCTGTGTGCTTCGGGTCATTGTCATGTTGGAAGACCCAGCCTCGACCCATCTTCAATGCTCTAACTGAGGGAAGGAGGTTGTTCCCCAAAATCTCGCAATACATGGCCCCGGTCATCCTCTCCTTAATACAGTGCAGTCGCCCTGTCCCATGTGCAGAAAAACACCCTCAAAGCATGATGCTACCACCCCCATGCTTCACAGTAGGGATGGTGTTCTTGGGATGGTACCCATCATTCTTCTTCCTCCAAACACGTTTAGTGGAATTATGACCAAAAAGTTATATTTTGGTCTCATCAGACCACATGACTTTCTCCCATGACTCCTCTGGATCATCCAAATGGTCATTGGCAAACTTAAGACGGGCCAGGACATGTGCTGGTTTAAGCAGGGGAACCTTCCGTGCCATGCATGATTTCAAACCATGACGTCTTAGTGCATTACCAACAGTAACCTTGGAAACGGTGGTCCCAGCTCTTTTCAGGTCATTGACCAGCTTCTCCCGTGTAGTTCTGGGCTGATTTCTCACCTTTCTTAGGATCATTGAGACCCCACGAGGTGAGATCTTGCATGGAGCCCCAGTCCGAGGGAGATTGACAGTCATGTTTAGCTTCTTCCATTTTCTAATGATTGCTCCAACAGTGGACCTTTTTTCACCAAGCTGCTTGGCAATTTCCCCGTAGCCCTTTCCAGCCTTGTGGAGGTGTAAAATGTTGTCTCTAGTGTCTTTGGACAGCTCTTTGGTCTTGGCCATGTTAGTAGTTGGATTCTTACTGATTGTATGGGGTGGACAGGTGTCTTTATGCAGCTAACGACCTCAAACAGGTGCATCTAATTTAATTCAATTCAATTAAAATTTATTTGTATAGCGCTTTTCACAATACACATTGTTTCAAAGCAGCTTTACAGAAAGTGCATTTCATAAATGTACATTGAAAAATGTTAGAATAGGTTAATCAATCATGTATTATTTTAGGCCATAACAACGCTGGCATTGAGTCGTCTCTTCACAGGCGTCGAGTCGTCTCATCACAGGTGTTGGGGCATCTGAAGTCTCCATGAGAGGCTGGATACAAACTGGAGCTGATGAACTAGTTACCTCGGGACTAGTGTCTCGAGATAACAACAGAAAAGCAGATGGGAAATAATTAGCATAGCTGCCGTTCAGAATATTATATTTATGCTTTTGATCCGATTTAACTGTAGTATAAAACATATTTATAGTCAACTTTATTTATATAGCGCTTTTAACAATGTAGATTGTTTCAAAGCAGCTTTGTATGTATAAATATATGTATAAATAATGAATATATGTATAAATAATGAATAAATATAGGTATTTATAATGTGAATGCTTGGCTAAAGAGATGCGTCTTTAATCTAGTTTTAAACTGGGACAGCGAGTCTGAACCTCGAACAATATCAGGAAGACTATTCCAGAGTTTAGGAGCTAAATGTGAAAATGCCCTCCCTCCTTTAGTGGACTTAGATATCCTAGGAATGACCAGAAGCCTCGAGTTTAGTGAGCTTAAAGAGTGCGATGGATTGTAGGGCGATAGAAGATCCGATAAATACACTGGTGCTAAACCATTTAGGGCTTTATAGGTCAGTTAGGTCAGTAGCAATACTTTGTAATTGATACGGAACTTAATAGGTAACCAGTGTAGAGATGATAAAATTGGTGTTATATGATCATATTTTCTTGACCTAGTAAGAACTCTAGCAGCTGCGTTTTGGACTAACTGTAGCTTGTTTATTGATGATGCAGGACAACCAGCTTATAAAGCATTACAGTAATCTAGTCTCGAGGTCATGAATGCATGAACTAACTTTTCTGCATCAGAAATAGATAGCATGTTACGTAGCTTAGCAATGTTTCTAAGGTGGAAAAATGGCGTTCTTGTAACATATGAAATATGATTTTCGAAAGACAAGTTGCGGTCTAATATAACACCCAAGTCTTTTATTTAATTTAGGATAATAAATGGAGTGGAGGTGGACATTTTAAAGACAGACTAACAGGTCTTTGAGGGTCAGAATTCTAGCTGATAGACAGGTGTTCAAAAACTTATTTGCAGCTGTATCATACAAATAAATAGTTAAAAAATCATACATTGCGATTTCTGGATTTTTTTTTTTTAGATTATGTCTCTCACAGTGGACATGCACCTACGGTGACAATTTCAGACCCCTCCATGATTTCTAAGTGGGAGAACTTGCAAAATAGCAGGGTGTTCAAATACTTATTTTCCTCACTGTATGTAACAAAGTTGCAATTTAGTACATTTAAAGTAGGCTGCATTAACTTTAAATGTAATATCGAATCACACACTACAATTTAAATGTAGCCTATACTTTACATGTGCTTTAGTATGTTAGTCAACACATCAAAATAAGTGTACGTTTAATTAACGCACAACAAAATATTATTATAACATAATGATATGGTTCTGTACTTCACAAGGGTATAGTGCACTCCCCCCAAAATGACAAAACACCAAATATATACATTTAAAATAGATATAAATAATAAAATATTGACAATTTTCTAAAATATTGCATAATACATCTTACACGTAGGGCCATATAAAATTGTCCCAATAAAATGCTTTCTCAAATAAGAATTTTCCTCATTCCATTAGCAATAGCAAGGAGCATTACATTACATTTATTCATTTAACAGATTATTTTATCCAAAGGAACTGACAGATGAGGAACATCACAAGCAATTTCAATATTCAACAATATTTACAGTATATTTACCCTTCAAGCCCTTCGATACATCCCCACCAAACTTTATTTCAATAAGAGTTGTTAACACAGGAAAGAAAAGTTGACACCAATATGCACTACAGTACAACATTTACAGTACTGTACACAATATGCAGTAGGGCTGGGTATTGACACACATTTCATGATTTGATTTCTATTCACAAGCTTTCGATTCAATATCGATTATTGTGGATATACTGTATCATGGCAAATTTTCTTGAGGAAAAAAAAAATCTTAACTAATGCTGTAAACTAGCCTTTACATGGTTGGTTACTAATATTGAAGGTTAACATTAACTGATTTAAATACAGGCATAAATTACACTCAATGATGTTTTTTTTAATAATAGTGATAATACTAACTTTACAATTACATAATCATATTTTTACTCTAATTTGTTTTTTTTAAATATAAACATGTCGACTGGTGTTAAACGGTGGCAATCATTAAAACTTGACAGATTTATTCAAACATGCATATTGAAGAACATTAAAAATTATACTGAATAGCCTATTGTTATGTCCCTCGTTAATTAGATGTTAAATTGTCTAGTATGTAATCAGACATAACACAGGATGAGCGTGTGTGCGTTTCAGACAGTATAGGGGAGACTGCAAAAGGATGACCCAAGACCAATAACTTCAATTGAAAAAGATTTAATTTGTGTTGACAATAAAGTGAAGTAATAAAGTGAAAAGTAATATAGTAGTGAAAATAAAGAATATTTACAAAATATACAATTAAGCAGGATAAAGCAAAAAGTCAACAAACAAACTGGGAGAGAGGAAGGAGCAAACGAGTGGTGCTTAAATCAAAGAACAAAACATAACAAAACTCATCTAACTGAAGATTAAGGGAAATAAACTAACTGACAACAAAAGATGTAGAAAGAAACATCTTCAGCGTCCGAAAATGCCATAACTAAACTCCCTAACTAACCCAAACAAAACGTACAATAGTAGCACCACTGCTAAACCTGGTGTGGCTAATACATGAACGCACTACGTGTGGTAAATGTAGGTCGCGACCTGCTTACCTGTCTCACAACCTCTCTTTCCCGTTTACACAGCGCTAGATGATAACTTGAGAATAGTGTCAGAGAACAGCGGCGTTTACACAGCGCTAGATGATAACTTGAGAATGGAGCGTCAGAGAACATCGGTCACTCAAACAGTATAATCGAACCTCCAGCATAACACACAGGAACACACAAGCACAAACAAACAGAGAACTGATCTAACTGCTAAGATGTAACAGCAGTGAGCCCCAGATGTAGATCAGCCTCTCAGACTGGACTCTCCCCAGAGTCAAAGCGTGTCTCCCATTGAAGTTTGCGCCATTGATAAACAGCCTCAGGACCGGTGATTGGTTGCGCAATCCTGACGTCAGCATCTGACGTCCGTTGACTGACAGGCGGTTCCTCCACTCACGTTCCATCCCTGAAACAGACAGCTGGTACAAACGCATTCACACATACACAGCATGATATACATTTCAACACAGACTACATAGCACAGCGTACGTAACACACAACAGATACAAATATATAACAAAACAAACTACGTAGCACAGCGTACGTAACACTCACCCCCTTAAGATGTTTCCTAAGGCAGCTGTTATGCTCTAGATAACGTGTCAGCAATAATATTCTCAAAACCCTTTTTGTGCTTGATAATCAAGTTATAATTCTGCACAATCAACGACCAACGCATAAGGCGTTGATTGTGATTATACATTCGAGTCAAGAACACCAAAGGATTGTGGTCGGTGTACACAGTAACAGGAAGAACAGATGAACCTACATAAACTTCGAAAAACTGTAACGCCAGAATTAGACCCAAAGCTTCCTTCTCGATGGTAGTGTAATTTCGTTGATGTCGGTTGAATTTGCGAGAAAAGTAACAAATTGGATGCTCAAGACCATCATCATCTTCTTGAATAAGAACAGCACCCATGCCTAAAGCACTAGCGTCTACTTCCAACTTAAAAGCATGTGAAAAATTCGGAGCAGCGAGGACAGGTGCACTGGTCAACAACAGTTTTGCGCTGTCAAACGCATGCTGAAACACGTCAGTCCAAATAAAGGCATTCGCGGGACTTAATAAACTGGTCAAAGGATGTACTACAACGGAGAAATTTTTGCAGAAACTTCTGTAGTAACCAGCCATTCCTAGAAACCGACGTAACTCGCGTCTGGTCGTAGGAATAGGAAAATCCGCGATGGCAGATACTTTGGCACTGACAGGACGAACTTGACCCTGCCCTACTTCCTTACCCAAGTAAGTGATTGTGGCTTTACCGAATTCACACTTGATCAAATTAACTGTAAGTGAGGCGCCAGCCAACCGTTCAAAAACTGTCCGCTGAACAGTCAAATGCTCAGACCATGTAGACGAATAGATCACCAAATCGTCCAAGTATGCATTACAGTTCTGAACTCCTGACAATACAATATTCACAAGGCGCTGAAAAGTTGCGGGGGCGTTTCGCAGCCCGAACGCCATAACTCGGTACTGTAGGAAGTTATCAGGCGTAACGAAAGCTGAAATTTCTGCAGCTCGAGCAGTCAATGGCACTTGCCAATACCCTTTCAGCAAATCTAATTTCGTTACGAATTTAGCAGAACCAAGACTATCGATGCAATCTTCCATCCTAGGAAGAGGATAACTATCTGTTACAGTCACAGAATTAACTTTTCGGTAATCTGTGCAAAAGCGAAATGTACCATCGGACTTCGGGACCAGTAAGCAAGGAGAACTCCATGGACTATAACTAGGTTCAGCTAAATCATTTCTCAACAAATACTCAACCTCAGTTTTCATCACGGAACGTTTGGTATTGTTCACACGATAAGCATGTTGTTTGATAGCAGAATCACAGGTCACTTGAATATCATGCTGTATTACATGGGTTTGGGTTGGCACATCACCAAACAGCACGCAAAATTCTTGAATTAACTGAATCATATCCTGTTGCTGGGATTCAAACAAATTGTCAATCTTAGCTGGCAAGTTTCTCAGAACTTCTGAATTCACAAGTCTCCCACACGTCGATAAATCATTACGAAGTGCAACACCATCATCAATATCACACTCACCCGAAGGTGGCACCAACACATTCCCAGACCCTGCGGTGGAATCAGGTACAGCGATAACTGCAGCAGCTAAAACCTCACTATGAGCAGCAACGGGTTTTTCTACTTTCTCCGGCGATTCTTCAGATACTGTTTTCGATTTTGGAAAAGGCCCCACACAATCCAAAATGACATGCTCGAACGGTTCACAAATGACAGGAATCCGAATTAGTGGCGCTGGCGGAATCTTTTGGTTCGGCTTGCCCATCACCTGACATTCGTGACAGGTGCGGCAGTGCTGAGATACATCTCTCTTCAAGCCAGGCCAGAAGAAATGTTTGAGAATACGGTTGTAAGTTTTTGTCACCCCCAAGTGACCTGCTAACTCATGATCATGTGCCAAACTCAAGACTTGTTTACGATAGGCCGTAGGCAGAACAATCTGACAAACAGCATCCCACTCATTCTCCACATCCGTGTGAGGATGCCACTTCCTCAACAACAGCCCATTCTCAATCACATATTTAGCCGAACTACGGTTATCAGATTTAAAACTTTCCGCAGCAGAAAAACAATTAGCCAACGACACATCTTCCCTTTGTGCAGTCTTAATGCGTTCCTGAGAAATAGGTTCAGCTAACAACTCAGACGCAGTCACAACATCAACAGAATGTCTATCAGGTCTAACCTCTTCAGAACTCTTGTGATCCAACTCAGAATCTGTCTCATTAAACACAGGTGACATAAAAGAATCAGACAGCACAATGTCATCTCCAATTCTTCGTTTTTGTGCACGCGTAACTACACTAGCTGCAAATACATCCGGAAAATTATCAGAGATGTCATCAGCAGGAATAAAACAGTTAGGTCGCTCAACGACTTCAAGTACGGGCAACACTTTACCTCCTGCCAAATCGTTCCCCAGAATGAATGCGACACCCTTCACAGGAAAAGAAGAACGTACACCCACCTTAACAAAACCTGAGACTAAATCACAGTGTAAATGTATCTGATGCAACGGTACCTGTACGACCCCCATTTCAATCCCTTGAACTAAAACACTTGACCCACAGAACGTCTGTTCTGATAATGGAAGTGCATCAGAGATTACAAATGACTGGATCGCTCCCGTATCTCGCAAAATTTGCACCTCTTTCTGATCGTCAGATTTGCCATTTACAGAGATTAACCCCTTCATTCCAAATGGCCTGAACCCTGCATCAATCTCATCCTTCTCTAAAACGACTTCCGGCACAGTCTTTACAAAATTAACAGGTTTTAACTGTCCTTGCTGATTCTTACGTTTTAATACTAAACAATCAGAAATCAGGTGTCCCGTCTTGTGACAATAAAAGCATTCTCGTACCTCCTTATTCGGTGGTGAACTACTTTTTGCACGGGTACTCGAATTCTGAGCTGAAGACGCACTCACGGTTTTCTCTGGTCGGTTTACCACAAACACACTCTTGTGCGTTAACATGTACTCGTCTGCAAGGACCGCGGCTTGTGAAAGCGACGCAACCTTTTGCTCATTCAGGTACGTGACTACTCGTTCCGACAAACAATTTTTAAAATCTTCCAAAAGACAACCATTTATCAAAAAGAACTCCCTTCTCACGGGCGAATTCCACAAAGGTTTGTTGAGCTACCTTCCTATGGTTTCGGAAACGTTGCCGATACGCTTCAGGCACCAATTCATATGCGCGAAGAACAGCGTTCTTAACTACATCGTACTGCAAGCTTTCCTCTAACGATAGCGCCGAACAAACATCCTGTGCTTTACCCACTAAACGGCATTGTAATAAAAGGCACCAGACATCTTTTGGCCAACGAAGAGCAGCAGCCACCCACTCAAAAGCAGCAAAATACGCATCCACTTCAGATTCCCGGAAGTGAGGCACTAAAGCGATATGTTTACTAATATCAAATGTAGCGGTCGAAACATCACTCACAGAGTTTGCCGAATTAACTGAAGGAACAACAGGACTAACAGGATTAGACTGCGCAATTCGGTCAGAGCCAACCTTCGCTGATTCTAACTCGAGCTGTCGCAGCTTTACCTGTGTGTCAGCCTCAATTTCCAGTTTACGGACCTCTAGGCGTAGCTTCATATCGGCTTGGCGCGTCTCAGACCGCTCCTGTGCTTCCAGCTGAAGTCGGGCTAAACGGACCTTAAGTCACGCGTCACCTCCAGACTCCACGGAAAACGGAGACAGTGGGTAGAAGGGCGGTAAGACTGCCTTGGGCTCGGCCTCCACCTCCACCTCAGCATTCTCACCTGTTGCCACTTCACCATACCCCACACTAGGCAGGCGCCTTTCCCCAGCCGACATGCCAGCCCTCTCACTATCCGCATCTGGAAATAAAAACACTTTTAGTTCGACCAAATGTTTCAAAATCTAATTTTTAATAACCTGCTTTAGTGCTTGCCTCACCACAGGAATACGATAGTGGTCAGCGATTTGCAGCAACTCATCTTTTCTACAACGCTCAAAACTTTCCAAAGTTGGGTTAGCAACAAATGATTGCAGATCGAAAGTACTCATTATTTCCTCTTCCACGCTACTTACTTCACAATACACAAACTGTTAATTGCAGTGTCCCCACACTATACAAAAACAACACACACACCCTGATTAACCGGGATACTATTGTGATCAATATAGAACATTAAGATTGCATCACAAACGAAAAGAAAGAGATAACAATCCCGGACGAGCCCCCAAATATGTTACGTCCCTCGTTAATTAGATGTTAAATTGTCTAGTATGTAATCAGACATAACACAGGATGAGCGTGTGTGCGTTTCAGACAGTATAGGAGAGACTGCAAAAGGATGACCCAAGGCCAATAACTTCAATTGAAAAAGATTTAATTTGTGTTGACATTAAAGTGAAGTAATAAAGTGAAAAGTAATATAGTAGTTAAAATAAAGAATATTTACAAAATATACAATTAAGCAGGATAAAGCAATAAGTCAACAAACAAACTGGGAGAGAGGAAGGAGCAAACGAGTGGTGCTTAAATCAAAGAACAAAACATAACAAAACTCATCTAACTGAAGATTAAGGGAAATAAACTAACTGACAACAAAAGATGTAGAAAGAAACATCTTCAGCGTCCGAAAATGCCATAACTAAACTCCCTAACTAACCCCAAACAAAACGTACAATAGTAGCACCACTGCTAAACCTGGTGTGGCTAATACATGAACGCACTACGTGTGGTAAATGTAGGTCGCGACCTGCTTACCTGTCTCACAACCTCTCTTTCCCGTTTACACAGCGTTAGATGATAACTTGAGAATAGAGCGTCAGAGAACAGCGGCGTTTACACAGCGCTAGATGATTACTTGAGAATGGAGCGTCAGAGAACAGCGGTCACTCAAACAGTATAATCGAACCTCCAGCATAACACACAGGAACACACAAGCACAAACAAACAGAGAACTGATCTAACTGCTAAGATGTAACAGCAGTGAGCCCCAGATGTAGATCAGCCTCTCAGACTGGACTCTCGAACGAGAGACCGTCGTCACTGAGTGTGTACTCTCCCCAGAGTCAAAGCGTGTCTCCCATTGAAGTTTGCACCATTGATAAACAGCCTCAGGACCAGTGATTGGTTGCGCAATCCTGACGTCAGCGTCTGACGTCCGTTGACTGACAGGCGGTTCCTCCACTCACGTTCCATCCCTGAAACAGACAGCTGGTACAAACGCATTCACACATACACAGCATGATATACATTTCAACACAGACTACGTAGCACAGCGTACGTAACACCTATGTAATATGGTGCATATATTTGTCAAAATGCTCATCTCAATGCTCAGTTCATTTTTCCTGGCTGACTAATGAGTTTATCGTCACTGGATATGGTTTTTCTGAAGCTGTTTTATTGACGTCTTTCTGCGGTTGAAACACTGCTTGAGCGATTACATGTGACGTGATAAAGATTTCAGTGCGTTTTTTGGCGCTGTAACTGGTATTAAAGTGGAGGAGATGATCAGTTCATGTGAGCTCTGCACTGCCGCTTATTTTGAGCTGAGCTGAGCTGCGCCACTGTGATCTGTCACACCACATTAAACAGCGAAAACGATATTAATTTTTAAAAATTTCGTAATGAAATGGCCGTAATTTTAAATCTGAGACTTTGTATCTTATCAAGAGTAACAAAGCACAAAGATTATTGCGATTTATTAGATGGGAGCTGCTCTACAAAGTTAGGTTCATTCATCAACCGAAAACAGGATGACTAATCAATTCTTGGGATTTAAGAATCTATATCGGTTCATAAAAATGAGAATCGATTAAAATCGAGAAATACTTTTTTTTTTTACCCAGCCCTAATAGGCTATACAGTGTGCAGCCATGTGTCAGTGTTATGATTCCTGCTTCATGTTTCCTATACGCTGCGTCTGAAATTGCATACTCTCTTTAATAGGTAGGCCTACTTATTTTGTGACCGCTAAATGCATTCTATATAATATGAGTGTGTGTAGTATGAATGTATTCTGGACAAACTACATTCGCCATGTTGTCATTATCATGTGACCTACCAGCGTCAGTTGCGTCACTTCACTGCTATTCACAAATCCTCTCCCGTTGCCTCATGGGATAGTAAATTGTCCATCCTATGCACCCTTCAGAATCTCGCCGGAAGTAGTAGGTCATTCAGGTGCTTTTTGCCTACTCTTTTATTAGAACTGTGTATTTGGACATACTTATTTTGTCACATAATGTTTTTCGCCCACTATATAGTAGAGAAGTATGCGATTTCAGATGCAGCACAAGGCCCTGTCCACACGGACATAGGTATTTTTAAAAACCACAGCTTTTTCTTTGCAGTTTGGCCGTTCGTCCACACACAAACGCAGTATCCGGACACTGAAACCGAACTTTTTTGAAAACTCATGCCAGGGTGAACATTTTTAGAAACTCCGGTTACAGTGGTGTCGTGTGGATAGTGAAACCGGAGATTTTGGCTTGTTGCGTCAGAACCGGAACCGGCAATACAATTTTTTTCAATTTTTTCCCTGATACCCCTTTTCCACCAAGGCAGTGCTGGTGCTAGTTCGGAGCCAGAGCCTAGTTTCAAATCGGTTCTTTGTGTTTCCACACCCAAAGCACCAGCTCCGAGCCAGGAATAGTGTTTCTTAAGTAGCACCAAAACATTGCTGGGCTAGAAGTAAGAACCGATTACGTCAGGCGCTGGGGGCGGGGTCAACAAGACGAACACAAACTTGAGATCCGTCATTTTTGAAATAGCAGCTAATGGAACTAACAGCTGCTGCTCATTTGTAATCTCCGTCTATACAAATTACGGCGAAATGCATGAATGCTTTGGATTCGCTGTGTTTTCATTGTGTTTTGATGCCGATGTAGAATCGTAAAGCCATGTGAATTAATAGTAACGCAACATTTGCATTGTTGATGGAAGGCTTGTTTGCAGCGGTGTTGTGCAGACTTATCGCCGAATGACAACGAGTCCAGCGAAAGCATATGACTCCTTATGCTTTTGATTCACTCATGCGTTTTTTTTATATCATACGTGGATCAGTCTGTGCTGCACCGATGCATCTCGAACAAGCCTGGTGTGTTTGTGTTTTCTGCTGCCTCGCTAGCGTTGCTGAGAAAGATGAGACATATACAGTGATGTAAGACTGGCTCTGTTGTGGCTCTCAGCATGTAGAAAAGCAAACGGTTCTTTGAAGGCTCCTCAGTCGAACCAAGTAGGAACTGGGACTAGCACTGGCTCTGAACTAGCACCCGGTTCATTCTGGTGGAAAAGGGGTATGATTGGCCAACATGTCTTTCCGGTTAGGGTTATATTGCCACCTGTTGGTTTGGCATGCTCTTGACAGCGCTTCATAGCGTGTTTTGCGTTTTCATGTGGACGCAATATTTTTTTTTAAATGGAGGAGGGAAAAACTCTCCCAGCGGACCTGGCTTCGAACCCCGCTTGGAGCGGGTGGCACTTGTTCAAACAGGAGGGGTTACATTTGCTTTATTTCCTTAGTCTTGTATTTAAACCCCATGTTCTTTGACTGGTGCTGTCCTTTTTGGATGTTACGTGTCTGGAATATTCTGTTACTGTCTGGATTGTTTAAACCAATGCTTCCTAGTTTCTGAAACCTGGGAGCAGAAGTGATCGCTAAATGTTTTGGACCAAGTTCTGATGCTGTTTAACCTTCAGCAGGATTGCAATGAATGGATTCCTGAATGATTGGCACAAGGCCATATTGTAGCAGTTGCTGCGGTAGTTGCCTTCAATGGAAAATATTTGACCCAGTTATCTTTCCTGCAGTCATGACAACTGGCTTTTCAATGGTCTGGCCACACTGCCAACAGTCGCCAGTCAGGACACAGCACAACGGTGGCACGAAAAGGCATGCATCATTATACCTCATTTTAGCTTCCTGGTTTTTTTTGGAATACGAAACAGGCTAATATTGCTGTCCAAAACCTTAAAGAGCTGTAGGTCAGCACAGCTTTGATTTTGTGTGTACAGCAGTCTGAATATAGTGGTGTTTATTTTATATCAAACTCCCAGAGGAGATTAAAAGTTGACTCAGCAAGACGAATGTCTCAAAAGAATGTTATGGTTCTTGATAAAGTAAGAATCTCACAGTATTTGGAGCCTAAACATTCACTCAAGGGGAACTGGACTGCGGTTCAATACTAATGTATGTGGAAGCAAACCGGGCCGTTGAAATCCTGTGGGTCAAATGGAATTCAAAAATTACAAAAACAGGCAATTGAAAGCAGTGTACAGTATATACAGTCACAGGCACCTAATTGCACCAAACAGGAAAAGTTTTAGTGTTTGTTCTGGAAAGAGCTTATTCAGCAGCTGTCTACAAAAATATAGAGATTGTAAATGATTCTTTTTTATCATTTGGACATATGAATTTACTAAGCCTTACCTCCCAAAAAGCGTTGTGAAAGGTACAGTAAATTATTAATCAGAGTTGGACATTCTGTTCTGCAGTGGGTATTAAACTAAATATTTTAGGAAATTAGCAATCAATGGTGACAGTTTCTGGCAGGCCTGACTAAATCTCAACTAGAAGAGACATGTCTTATATTTAAAGCTTGGATTGTGACTCTTCAATGACACAGTGATACTGTATGTGTATAGGATTTGCTACAGTATATAACAACATGGTCAAACCAGACATAACGTGACGCAGCAACATGTGATAATGCTGGAACAACAACACATGTATGAGAATGATAATCACAAGTACTTACTATTTACTTTATTTTATGTTAAAAGTGTCTAGTGTGAGTGTGAATTTCATTTTGTGGGACCCTTATAGCCTGAAAGCAACAATGGATAATTCACATAAAGGAACAAGGAGTTAATAAAACACATCTGGTAATATGCACAATTATTTATTGTTATTTTATTGTGAGATTTTACCTCACTTCCTACCATTGCTGTACCCCTTCTAGCCACAACTTCTCCGTTTTTAGTGTATTTCTGTGGCAGAATTACAGCGCCACATACTGGCCTGGCATGTATAGGCTACTGCATCGTTTTGAGTCGGTTTCAGTGTTCTCGTGTGTACGCAGATATTTATTGAAACGAGAGAAAAAAAAAGATTGGATAGGGAAAGCTCTGGCTTCGTGTGGACAGGGCCTTAAATGCACAAGGTGACAAACTCAAATACAAACAGATGTGATCTAATTAGTAGCATAATGAATAACCATGACAACCAATGAAAAGCGGGAACATAGGAACAAAGGAAACAGGAAACAATACTGAGAACAATACACAATACTTTGAAAACGAAATCAAAACAGAATAATTATTTAACACATTAAATAGTTAGTGTGATTAATTAAATGTTTAAATGATACATTTAACTGCTTTTTTATTTTTTTATTAACGTCTTAGGTCTTGGTCACAATTATTTTTTTACATTTGACATTTATGCATTTGGCAGACGTTTTTATCCAAAGCGACTTACAGTGCACTTATTACAGGGACAATCCCCCTGGAGCAACATGGAGTAAAGTGCCTTGCTCAAGGACACACTGGTGGTGGCGACTGCTGAGATCAAACCAGCAACCTTCTGCGTATCAGTTCAGTGGTTTAACCCACTAGACCACCATCTATTCCACATTATTGTCTTCCCTAATTAATTTTAATTGGTCCTGGAAAGAATTAGAATGACAAATATTCCATGTAATTTTTAAATTAAAGAGTTAGTTCACCCAAAAATGAAAATTCTGTCATTAATTACTCATCCTCGTGTGGTTGAGTAATTAATGACAGAATTTTCATTTTTTGGGTGAACTAACCGTTTAATATGAAGCAATAAAAACTGAATGGATGATAATTAGAAAAGATTGAAAAATGATACCCATAACTATTGTTTATACTAAGAGTGGCTCATACTGAGTATGAGCAATAGTAATTGTTTTGCTTATTTTATTACACAATTAGATTTGCTTGCTAAGCTCCAAAAAGCACAAAATTACCATACAACATCATAAAAGTAATTTTTTTTGTCATAATTGTTTCACCTTTTGGTAACACTCTATTTCGATGGTCCACTTTGCAACCTCATGTCAATGACCAGTTATTAGAGTATTAGTAGACTGTAAGGTTAGGGTTAGGTGTTAGGGATTGGGTTAATAAGTTGCAATGTAGTTGCAAAGTTACTTATAGTCAGTAGAGTGTCTGTTGAGGGACCACAAAATAAAGTGTTTTAAACTGTATTAAGCAGACAGTCTACTAATACTCAACTAATACTTTAATGTGAGTTAGTTGACATGTAGTTGCAAAGTTACTTACCGTATAGTTAGTAGAATGTTTAAAGGACTGTTTTTAGAAATAGGGCTTATTCAACTTCTTTCCTACATTTATATATGTGGGCAAATGCATTTTTGTCTCAGTGCATGCATTGTTTTAGTTTGGGAGGGTCGCCGCTAGCTTAGCTTAGCATAATGAATGGAATCCTATGTTTCCAGGTAGCATGTCCCGACTAAAAGTGATCACAAAAAAAAAAAAAAAACACCTAATTACTTCTTGTGGCCTGCGTAATCACAACGAGTACAAATAGCGATGCAGATTAAGACTAGGCGATTTCCTAGGCAGATATTGACATGGGACTATATTATGGGGAAGCACAGGCGAAACACTGCTACTTGGGCGCAGAGATATCACGCAACACATGAATTCCACAACTTCCGTCAACATACCGGCGTGCAACGCGACAAAAAAACGGGAAAAAAAATAAAACATACCGGCGTGACCTGCACCGAGCATCTTATCTTTTGGATTGTTTATTTTGACAAGTTACAGCTACAGTTACAGCAAACATGGTAATTAAAATAATCACTTACTCTGTGGACAGCTGTCCATTGGGTCCATCCGGCGTGGGGTGTTTTTTCCAGTTCACTTAATCACACCGGGGAAAAAAAATAGAGTACTGCAAGATGGATCAACGCCGTGAAATCCTCGGTAGCTGTGACACAACTGCGGGCACGCTCATCTTGATCTGACGCGTTGAGCCTGGTCATCGATGGCAGTAACTTGTCCCACTCGCCACAGCACAAACACTCTATTTCAGTCGGCATAGAGTGACATTTTCCACCACACTCACACCACCAGTTCGTGTTGGCTCTCATCCTCACGTCCTCCGGCTGTTGAGCGATCGCAACCTCCTCCTCCTGTCGTTCTATTTCCAAAGCACGCAGGCGTATCTCCTCTTCTGAAAACTCTGGTTCATAGAGGTATGGTTCTGGATCTTGACTGTCTAAGAAGTAACCCTCTTCGTCTCTCTCACAAAATCAGCCATGTTCATCGCCATTCATGTACTGTATGAAAAATAGCCAGCTACTATTCACGCCAGTATGTTGACGGAAGTTGTGGGATTCATGTGTTGCCTGTATCTCTGCGCCCAAGTAGCAGTGCTTCGCCTGTGCTTCCCCATAATATAGTCCCAAGTCAATATCTGCCTAGGAAATTGCCTAGTCTTAATCTGCATTGCTATTTGTACTCGTTTTGAATACGCAGGCCACAAAAAGTAATTAGGTGTTTTTTTTTTTTTGGGATCACTTTTAGTCGGGACATGCTACCTGGAAACATAGGATTCCATTCATTATGCTAAGCTAAGCTAGCGGCGACCCTCCCAAACTAAAACAATGCATGCACTGAGACAAAAATGCATTTGCCCACATATATAAATGTAGGAAAGAAGTTGAATAAGCAATAATTCAATATCAGCAAAAGTGTTTTGCAATACAATTTGAACACAGTAAGTACATTGTACTTATTTTTTGATGTAAGTACATAGTACTTAAGGCCACCTAATATAAAGTGGGGCCTTCCGTCCACACTGAGACTGCGTTTTAAGTCAACAAAAACGCTTTTTGGAAAATGCCCTCCAAAGTGGATAATTTTGAAAACGCTGTCTTCACGTCATAGTGTGGACTGTGAAGATGGAGGTATTTGAAAACGATGTCGCATGTTTAGTCATGTGACGCATATTGTACCAATAGATATGTATGTTTATACCGCTATTGTGCCAGTTATGTGCTATTCACTTTTACACAGTTGCTAAAATATGTTACTTTGCACACTTCATATCACAGTCCTGCAAGGATGACAGTAAATGTACTCACATTTGCTTTCCTGTGGCAAACCACGAGTGGAGTTGCGTTTTAGACCAAACATAATAATTGTTACCGAGTGCGACCTGGACGCATCAGTGAATGGTGAGATATTTTGCTAAATAAAATGATCCTGCCAGAAGAATTGTGTGACAACTTTATGATGTCTGTGTCATCTCAGTGAGCTTTTATGAGGTTTTACGCATGCCCAGTAAGTTGAATTTGGCGTGTACTGACGTTTCAGTGTGGATGAGAAACTTTTGGAAAACGTTAGTGTAGACGGAGAGCGTTTTGAAATGAAAACTCAGTTTTCAAATCTATCCGGATTAATGTAGACGTAGCCTAAAGTGGACCATTGAAATAAAGTGTGTTTACCAAAAGGGGAAACAATTATGACAGAATTTTGATGTTTGATTTTGCTATTCCTTTAAGAAAAGTAAAAACAATTAGGAAAATGCTCTTGTTTAGAAAAGTAAAAACAATTAGGAAAATGCTCTTGTTTAACTTAATTAGATGAATAAAGTTGAGTTATTTAAGCTTCAACAGTTCCTATAGACTCAATTAGTGTGTGATTGATTCTAACATTAGAGTGATGTGACACTGTTACCTGAGGAGGTCTTGCACATCTGCAGCCCAATTCTACTGTAATAGCACTCAGATACTCATAAATAATCTTGATTAGACAGTGATGGGGGCGTAAGTGCCCCCCTATTGAATTCATTACATGTGGATCGACAGGTAAGAGGAAAACGCCATTTAGGACTAAAGCTAATCAAGCAAATGCACAAAATTAAAACATGATTACGTTTTAGAAATGAGAGAAAGACAGTTAAATGCGAATCGTGCATGAAAATGTGCTCCACTGGGGAAAATTATGTTTAATAATGACAGATGAATGGAAAGCTTGAAAAGTTAAAATAGCATGCTGGGAAATGAAGGATGTAATAGTGATGATTTTGTGTGTAGGTGTTAAGAGTTGATGTTTCCCAGTGTCAACATTCGTCACTTCACAACTACAAATTTGAATCATGACCGAACTGTCTAAGGTCCTGTCCTGTGGTCGAGACCACCTCCTGAAGTGGTTTGAGCGATTGGATTTAAATCCGTTTCATAGGGCATTTACACCTGGTTTTTTTCACGATCAGATAGCAATTCGATCAGAGAAAATGGATGAAGTGACCAGGTTTAAACAGACCCTAATAGAGAGTTCCCAAAAAATTAACTACAGTTTATATATACATGGCAGAATAATACATTTTATTTGTTTGCATAATCAATGTGAAATATAAGTCATGAAACTCTAGATGGTGCAGGCTGATAGGTCCTTAACTCAAAATGCTTGCAATCACATAATTCTCTATAGAGCACCGCTGATTGGTTCCTGCTGTATCAGTAGCCAATGAGCTCGCTGCTCAAACTTCAATATACATGCAATATATCAAAAGAAAGACCAGACCCTCTGCTTTCAAACAGACAAAAAATAAAAATAAACAAATATGCTAGATTAATGCATTCTTTTTTTTTTCAACACTTGAATGTGGGTAAGTTTGATTAAAAAAAAGCAACATTTTGAGCAAAAATCTGAGAAAATTGTGTTTTTGTCAAAGACTACATCTGGATCAGATTCAGAGCGATGATTAAACTATAGATGGAGTAGATCAAGTCCATCAACACCACCAAAGCTTCACAGTCCTATAGCTCATCCTGGGTCGACATTTCATTATGTAACATTAGACAGTTTTTATTTATATGCTGTATACGCCGCGTATCTCCCGCCCTGTGGAAGCATTTCGCCGGTCTCGTGAAGTTTCATCGAAGCTCAGCACTGGATAGCCGAATAACAATGTGAGGTAAAGTATCAGCAAACGTTTGTTTTTGACAACTGTTCTCAAGTTTATTATATATTCACAACTATTATTTATCGGTAAATGGTCTAGACAAAGTTATTGTCACCGAATATTTTTATTTATTTTTATATTTGTGAACCTGGCTGACGAAAGTACAACATTGAAGCTCTCCACAGTTTAGTTCTATTTACTAAACTGAGCGTATTCCTCTGTCAATATGAAACGCGACTTGGCCATTCTAATTAATGATCGGAAGAACGCGTATCGACCACCGTTACTGTAAAATATGCACGTATGTCCATTGAAACTCAAGTTTGGTCAAATGTGGATTATATCATTACACTGGCAAGAATATGGTTACATGTAAAGATGCCGTACCAAGTATGACAACGCTACATTCAACTGCTTTTGTACGGTGTTTTTTTCACTTCCTGAAAAGTAACCGGTTTGGACATACGTGAGCTTCATCGGGCAGCGACGATATGCATCTGTTTATGCTATCACTTGTTTCTGCTTATTCTTCACATGTGTTTTGATCAGGAGATTCTGTTTTATTCTGAAGTATTCTGCGGGTCACTGTTTACCTGTATGTGCCGTCTTTGATGTCCGATGGAAAATCTTGTTGAAATATATATCTTAATTCCCAGATTCATGCTGCTTGCGTTATCATCAACTCTGCAAAAAACGTCTCGGTTACGGATGTAACCCTCGTTCCCTGAGGAGGGAACGGAGACGTAACGTTAGTGACTAACGAATGGGGGGTTTCGCTTAGAAGCCTATCATCTTCGAGCTTAGAGAAAACGCCCAATGGCGTGCCAATGCCATGGGGCATGCGGAATTTGCATACGCGACTCCGCCTCACCGCGTGAGTATATAAGGAAGTACGTGGCAATATCGCATTGTTACCTGCTTGAGGAGCCAAACTGAACTCCGCGTTCCAGGTAGCACAGTTGATGTGGCAACGGGACGTTACGTCTCCGTTCCCTCCTCAGGGAACGAGGGTTACATCCGTAACCGAGACGTTCCCTTTCGTTCAGTCACTACGACGTAACGTTAGTGACTAATGAATGGGGGTCCCAATATAATCCCACCACTAAGCTGTCTTCCAGTGCCCTGCGTAAGTGTGAGTACCCTGTCGTAAGACTAGTACGGACGAAGGACTCCCACTTATCACAGGATTACCAAGGTACACTGGGAAGCATATCCCAGTGAGGGAATGCCAAGGATGCCAACCCGTGGGGAGGACTTAAGAGACACATATGACCCGGCTAGGGGCTGCATATGGAGATCTCTAGGGTACCAGCCGAAGGTGGATTTTTAACCCTAGGGTTGGCGGGGGACACGCCAAGGGAAGAAACCCGCTCACTGCGGAGACTTACGGTGAAATACTCGTGTGGGGGTCGCCGGAGGGGAACCATGCACACGGGGCACCTGGCCGGAGACGAGGGTCTGGGCTCGCTAGAGGGCAGACACACAGGTATCGGCGTAAGCAGTGCTGGAGGAGCTCAGGGCTCTCGGGGAGCTCACCTGAGGAAATATCGCACGTATCCAGTCCGAGGAGTGGAGTGGCGAGCAAGCGAAGACACCAAGCCTGGTCCATTACCGGCCCCTCGGGGGGGCGAGTACATAGTCGGACACTGGCTCCACTCGGAGATTGTAGAATCTGGCGAATGTGTTGGGTGTCGCCCAGCCTGCAGCTCTGCAGATGTCTGTCAGCGAGGCGCCATGCGCTAGAGCCCAAGAGGAGGCCACACTCCGAGTGGAGTGTGCCCTCACACCAAGGGGACATGGTCGACCTTGCTGCTGGTAAGCCAAAACAATGGTGTCCACTATCCAGTGAGACAACCTTTGCTTTGAGAGAGCACTTCCCTTCCGCTCTCCACCATAACAGACAAAGAGCTGGTCTGAGGTCCTGAAACACTGCGTCATGTCTACGTAGGCGCGGAGAGCGCGTACTGGACAGAGCAATGCCAAGGCTGGGTCTGCCTCCTCCAAAGGCAGTGCTTGCAGGTTCACTACCTGATCTCTGAAGGGAGTGGTAGGAACCTTGGGCACATATCCAGGCCGGGGTCTCAGGATCACGTGAGAGTTATCTGGCCCGAATTCCAGGCCCGCTTCGTCAACCGAAAATTCCTGCAGGTCCCCGACCCTCTTAAGAGAGGCCAATGCGGTCAGCAGAGCCGTCTTCATCGACAGGAACTTAATATTAACCGACCACAAAGGCTCAAAGGGAGGCCTCTGCAGAGCACTTAGAACTACTGAGAGGTCCCAAGAGGGTACGAGAGGAGAGCGAGAAGGATTCAGTCTCCTCGCTCCCCTCAGGAACCTGATGATCAGGTCGTGCTGACTTTTTTGTTCCCCAAGAGATCGTGGTGGGCAGATATAGCGGCCACATAAACTTTGAGGGTGGAGGGAGACAGCCTTCGCTCCAGCCCCTCTTGGAGAAACTCAAGCACGGACCCGATCGGGCATTTCCAGGGGTCTTCTTGGCGGGAAGAGCACCAGGTGACGAAGAGGTTCCACTTCAACGCATAGGCATGCCGAGTGGACTCTGCCCTAGCGGAAGTGATGGTGGCGACCACCGTAGGTGGTAGGCCACTCAAACCTGCCGCGGCCCGTCTAGGAGCCACACGTGGAGGTTCCAGAGGTCGGGACGCAGGTGCCATAGGGTGCCCCGTCTCTGAGTAAGGAGGTCCGGTCTCAGAGGAATAGGCCAGGGAGGGGCTGTCGCAAGGAGTATGAGTTCGGGGAACCAGGTCCGGCCGTGCCAGTACGGGGCGACCAAAAGGACCTGCTCCTTGTCCTCCCTGATCTTGCACAGGAGTTGTGCGAGTAGGCTCACTGGGGGGAACGCATATTTGCGTAGGCCCCGCGGCCAGCTGTGCGCCAGTGCATCCGAGCCGAGCGTGCCCTCGGTCAGGGAATAAAACAGGCTGCAGTGGGAAGAGTCTGTGCGTCGCCGAACTGTTCCCAAATCAACTGGACCGTCTGGGGATGGAGTCTCCATTCTCCCGGGAGAGGCTGAAACCGCGAGAGCTCATCGGCTGCGTGGTTCAGGACTCCCGGAATATGGACAGCACGAAGGGACCTCAGGCGCTTCTGACTCCATAGGACGAGTTGGCGGGCGAGTTGAAACATACGGCGGGAGCGTAGACCGCCCTGGTGGTTGATGTACGCTACTACGGTCGTGTTGTCTGTCCGGACAAGCACGTGTTGACCCTTCAGCAACGCTCGGAAGCGGTGCAGGGCAAACCGTACTGCCAGCAACTCGAGGCAATTGACATGCAGTAGGCGCTGGGGTCCTGTCCAGGAGCCCGCGGCTGCTTGTCCATTGCACATGGCACCCCAACCCGTGGCAGAGGCATCCGTCGCTACGACAACATTCCTGGAAACTCGTTCTAAGGGGACACCTGCCCGTAGAAAGCTGAGGTTCGACCACGGGGTGAGCGTCTGTAGGCAGGGCCGGGTCACTTGAACCCGGAGCGTGCCAGACTGCCATGCCCATCTCGGGACTCGATCGCGAAGCCAGTGCTGAAGCGGTCTCATATGAAGCAATCCGAGCGGCGTTACCACGGCTGCAGATGCCATATGCCCCAGAAGCCTCTGAAACAGTTTCAGTGGAACCGCTCTCTTGCTCTCGATTTGACGGAGGCAAGTCAGCAGAGACTGCGCGCGCTCGCTCGAAAGCTGCGCGCACATGGCGACCGAGTCGATGTCCATACTAAGAAAAGAGATCCTCTGCGCATAAACTGAGTAAACCCGAAGGCCCAGACGGGCTAGGTGTTGGAGCACCTGATCTCTGTGTCCGCAAACCTGCTCCCGAGAGTGGCCCAGTATGAGCCAGTCGTCGAGATAGTTCAGGATGCGAACCCCTTGCTGCCGAAGGGGCGCAAGGGCTGCCTCGGCAATCTTCGTAAAGACGCGAAGGGACAGAGATAGCCCGAATCGGAGGACCGCGTACTGATATGCCCGCCCCTCGAAAGCAAACCGTAGGAACGGTCTGTGTCGAGGAAGGATGGAGACATGAAAGTAGGCGTCCTTCAGGTCGATCGCTGCAAACCAATCGTGAGGACGAACGCATTCGAAAAGGCGTTTCGCAGTCAACATCTTGAACGGAAGCCGGTGAAGGGATCGGTTCAAGATGCGAAGGTCCAGGATTGGCCGTAACCCACTGGTTTTCTTGGGTACAATGAAGTAGGGGCTGTAGAACCCCGACTTCATTTCGGCTGGAGGGACAGGCTCGATCGCACCCTTTGCCAGCAGGGTGGCAATCTCCGCACACATGACGGGGGTATGGGCCCCGGTCACGGTATAGCGGACTCCCCTGTAACGGGGAGGAGCCTGCGCGAACTGAATCGCGTAGCCGCGCCTGACGGTCCACGTGACCCAGTGGGACAGCCCCGGAAGCTGAAGCCAGGCTTCCAGAAACTGCACCAACGGGGTCATACGGACGGTCGACGTACCCAGGGTGGGACAGCGAGGCAGCGTTACCAGCCCGGACATGGGAGGCTGTGGGGCGTTCCGGTGTGGGGGCACGGTTAACGGCTGCGTCCTGACAGAGGAGACCAGGGAAGGACGCACGTTCCACTGGGGTCTGCTCTGAAAGGAGGCTGGCGACAGAGAGGGATGCGAGTGGCGGGACCCGGGGATGGCGCGCACTGTCATCACCGATCTCTGGGTGCTCAGGGATGGGATTGTCAGTTCTTTCTTTAACCACATTAGGTTGCTGCTGACCCGGGGGCCAGCAGCTGAACAAAAGATTCTCCCCCGGCCCTCCACCGGGGGAAGGAGCGGCCCTGCTGCCGTCTCCTGGAAAGAACTGCCCATCCCTGAGCTGTCCGCATCAGGAGCGCCGCTTAGCCTGGCGTTTCTTCGCGGGCTGCGGGGCTGGAGCGGACTGGGACGCCTTCCTGCGGTTACCTCTGTGCGGCCCGGGTGGAGGCTGCTGCTTGGGTGGCGCAGAGGTTGAGGGAACCGCAGGAGGGCGCCCTCGGCGGCGAGCAGGCTGAGGCACCTGCGCGGGCGGTGGTGTGGAGGCAGCAGCTGACCGCCGGGGCAGGATATGTTTTATAGCCTCAGTCTGCTTCTGAGCGGCCGAGAACTGTTGGGTGAAGCTCTCGACCACCCCGCCGAATAGCCCATCCTGGGATATGGGTGCGTCGAGGAACCGGATTCGCTCGCCGTCCCGCATATCGGCCAGGGTGAGCCATAGGTGTCTCTCCTGGACCACAGTAGTGGACATCACCTGACCCAGGGAGCGTGCGGTCACCTTCGTCGCCCGGAGAGCGAGGTCGGTGGCGGCACGCAACTCATTGCTGAGTCCTGGATCAGCTCTACCCTCGTGCATGTCGCACAGCAACTTGGCTTGGTAAGCCTGCAGGGTTGCCATGGCATGCAGCGAAGCTGCGGCCAGCCCCGCAGCTCTATAGGTCTTCGCCACCAGAGACGACGAAAACCTACAGGCCTTGGAGGGGTGCTTTGGGTCGCCACGCCAGGTCGAAGCACTCTGAGGACACAGTTGCATCGCAACAGAGCGTTCGACTGGGGGAACCCCAGTGTACCCTTTAGCCCTGGCTCCATCAAGGGCAGAGAAGGCGGAAGAGCTCGCCAAACGGTCGCGGGAAGACAACGGGTTCTTCCAGGACCGCGCGATCTCTTCATGCACCTCGGGGAAGAAAGGTATTGGAGGGGCGGCCGGACGGGTGTCCGGACGCGCTGCCCCCAAAAACCAATCATCCAGCCGCGAGCGCTCAGGTCGAGGCGGAGGGTTCCACTCCAACCCAAGCGTCGCGGCGGCCCGAGAGAGCATGGCTGTCAACTCTGGGTCCGACTCGGGCAATGCTGGCACACCCGAAGGCGGCAGCACAGCCGAGTCATCATCCTCAGATGACTCCAGCCCACCTTGTGATGCGGCGATAGACATTTCTTCGTCTTCCGCCGCGCCAAACGCCACAGTCGGGACAGCAGGAGCTGGCCCTGATGTAGACGCCTGAACACCGGCGGGTCAGGTGTATGAGAGGGGGTGTGGGCCGAGGCATGAGCGTCGGAGCTTTATTCCACACCGTCACCCTCAGGTCACCCTGGCCACCAGCCAAAGTGTCGCCTCCGGTGGAGACCGCAGATTGGGGTGTGGCAGAGGGGACTCTCGCTCCGGCATCAGCACGTAGGTCACGGAGTCTCGGCCGTAACACAGAGAGTGAGAACATGAGTCATCCACGAGCGCTGCCTGAGCTCTTTTAGGAGAGGAAGCCTCGCAGTCGATGCCGAAGTGCCCAGGGAAACGCACACCAGCTGTCAGACGGACCACTGCGCAGATCAGCAGGCAGGAAGTATGCGATCACTGGAACGCGCCGTAACACCAACACCGACTGGAAAGCTGCTCGTCTCGAAGAAGCTGACAGAGTCTCAGAAGGCTGTAGGAGTGAAGAGGTAGGTACTCTTGGCTCCGAAAGCAGAAACATAATGCGATATTGCCACGTACTTCCTTATATACTCGCGCGGTGAGGCGGAGTCGCGTATGCAAATTCCGCATGCCCCATGGCATTGGCACGCCATTGGCCGTTTTCTCTAAGCTCGAAGATGATAGGCTTCTAAGCGAAACCCCCCATTCGTTAGTCACTAACGTTACGTCGTAGTGACTGAACGAAAGGGAACAATCATGTCTCACTTGCTTCATGTCTCAGTTTGTCTGTAGACTTTGTGCTTTATGAATGCAGAGGACTCCAGGTTCACCTTATTTTCACTTTTGCTTCCAAATAAAGGATACTTGTTACAGGTTACTGTACAAAACTAACAGTTTGAGTATTTTCCTCCTGCTTTTACCATATGTAAAACCATGGTCCATGGTCAGTCGAATCCCTTCCAGTCGAATGGTTTAATCTGCGACCATCTCTGTAACGTTTCTTTTTTAAAAAAAGTTTCTCATGATTTTGGTTTAATAACATTGAAATAAACATCTAACAACAATAGCATCACAAATTTTCCTCAAATATTTTTTAGATGTACATTTAAGCAAACAGTGCCTTTAGCAAAATGACTGGCTCTTTTTACTACAAGCGTTGACATTTTGACCTTTTTAATTTCTTCTTTTAGTCAATACGGGCCCAGTGCATTGACTATTCAACAATTTAACATCAGTTTTAACATTTTTGAAAGGCGTTCTGCTCACCAAGGTTGCATTTATTTGATAATATATTACAATTGTTTATGAAAACTGAGCTCCAAATCAGCATATAAGAATAAAAATGAGTTCTGAAGGATCACGTGACACTGAAGACTGGAGCTAGAGCTTTGATATCACAGGAATAAATTACATTTGAAAACATATTCAAATAGAAAACAGGTTTTAAATTGTAATAATATTTCACAATATTACTGCTTTACAGTTTTTAAATGTGTGTGCTCTCTCTTTAATGCTGTGTGAAATAAATTTGAAAGGCAAATGCAAACATTACCCAGCCAACCTTTGTTACTGATCTATGCAGTGCCTTGGGACGAAACACAGAATGGAGAGCATTTGTCTTCTGTTAAAGGGCTGTTACTGAGTAACTGTGAGGGTTCCAACTGTTGTCTTGGCAGGGTGGTACTGCACCCCCTCTTAAAGATGCATCATATTGATTGATGGCAGGTTATTTGCAACAACAAAGGACAGACTGCAAAGGAGAGAGAAACTAGTTTACGCTGCCCGCAGATCATTCTAGAAGATCTGCCAAGAATACATGCCCTCCATCATTAGCTCGGGACGGATGAGAAGCGCAGATGGTAAAACCGTGCTACCATATGTCCTTCCAGGGTACCCACCTGTCTGGACATACAATGACGCCGGGGTTTTAGATTACACTTAGATTAGCCATTGAGAACATTTTCAGTTTCATACAGGTATTGAGCAGCATAATTGCACTTTGTTGCTTTATGAAGTGAATTGAATTCACAACCCATGCTTTTGAATATGTAATCCAAGCTATTGTGTACTAAACTGTTTGTACAACAATAAAAATTTGATTACATTTGAATTTTAAATGGCAGGCATTTTGTTGCAAAGATCACAACAAAAGATGAACCGTGTATAAGATCTCTGATGGAACTTTTCGCATTATCACATAGTGTGTTCTCTTCCCGCATTTGCTTTTTCAGCACATTACAGGAATATAAACTAAAAGCTATTAGCTCAAACAAAAGAGAACGGGCGTTTTTTCTATGCCTATTGAGCAGTCAGGTTGCCAAAAATCAGTATCATGCACAAGAAATTGATTGTGTCATGGAGGATGTGAAGCAATAGACATCTGTAATACTGTCACATATGTTCAGTGAGCAGTAATCCTGTGTCGATCGATCGCATTGTTGCTTCGGTAATGGTAGACCCAAACTAACTACACATTATTAAGTATTAAGTATTATCATGCTGAATACTGCAATTATTTTCAATGCAACTATTATGTGGGAGATGTTACAATGACTTCCTCTATTGTGCAGACAAAAAGCAAAACGGTCCCCAATCAGATTATTTTGCAACCTAATACCATTTATCACACATACTTATATAACAAAGATTTTAAAGAAGGGTTTGGGGTCTGTTTTCTATGTTTTTGAAAGTCTCTTATGCTCACCCAGGCTGCATTTATTTTTATCTAAAACAGTAAAAACAGTAATATTGTGAAATATTATTACAATTTAACATGTTCTATTAATATTCTAAAATGTCATTTATTCCTGTGATGGCAAAGGTGAGTTTCCAGCATCATTACTCCAATCTTGAAGAATTATCCTTCAGAAATCATTCTAATATTCTAATTTGCTGATCATTTCTTAATATTATCAATGCTTCATATTTTTGTGGACTTGAAGGAGCAAAATAACAGCATTAATTTGAATTAGAAATCGTGGTAATACTTTACAATAAGGCTTAATTTGTTAACATTGCTAAATGTATTAACTAACACAAACTAACAATGAACAATACTTGTGTTACTGTATTTGTAAATATTTAGCTAGTTAAAGGCACAATATGTAAGATTTTTGGATTAACATGTCCAAAAATGCACTACAACAATGTTGTATGTGACCCTGGACCACAAAACTAGTCATAAGTCGCACAGGTATATTTGTGGCAATAGCTAACAATACACCGTGTGGGCCAAAAATCATTAGGCTATTAAGTAAAGATCATGTTACATTAAGATATTTTTTACATTTCCTGCCGTAAATATATCAAAATGTATTATTATTAGTAATATGAATTGTTAAGGGCTTCATTTGGACAATTTTAAAGGTGATTTTCTCAATATTTAGATTTTTTTTCCTCCCTCAGATTCCAGATTTTCAAATGGTTGTATCTCGGCCAAATATTGTCCTATCCTAACAAACCATATCAATGGAAAGCTTATTTATTCAGATGACATGTAAATCTCAATTTCAAAAAATGAACCCTTATGACTGGTTTTGTGGTCCAGGGTCACATATATTTTGTTGACTTGTGTACTTTGTACATTATACCAAATGTTTCCAAGAATGTTTAAATCCAGAGAAATTAGCAATTTTAACCAGGACACGAACCATCGCCTGTCAATGACATCATACCTGTGTTACCCTCGATTTCCGTCAAGGGTATTGTTTTGTAGAAACCATGGAAACACCAAAGACGCTTTTAAAGGGTTAGTTCACCCAAAAATGAAAATTAGCCCATGATTTACTCACCTTCAAGTCATCCTAGGTGTATATGACATTCTTCTTTCAGACGACGAATAAATTCAGAGTTATATTTTATTTATAATTCCGATTTTATTCGTCGTCTGAAAGAAGAATGTCATATACAGACAGATGCACTTTTATGGACTTCTAAAACAGAGCAACATTATAATGGCAGTGAATGTTGCTCTGTTTTTGAAGTCCATAAAAGTGCATCTGTCCGTCATAGAACATGCTCCACACGGCTTCGGGGGGTTAATAAAGGCCTTCTGAAGCGAATGGAAAAATGCTTATGCTACATCTGACGACATTGCACATTGCACACCAGTTACACTCTGACGTAGCGTGGGCATTTTGAACTGTGGGGGCGCTACAATTTATCCGTAAGTTGAATAGGGAAGGCGATCGGCCGGAAGCTCGATCATTTACTTTTTAAAGTTTTAAATATGGATATTTTTCCTACACAAACGCATCGATTTGCTTCAGAAGGCCTTTATTAACCCCCCAGAGCTGTGTGGAGCATGTTCTATGATGCAAAAACAGAGCTACAATTACTGCTATTATAAAGCTTGGATTAGCCAGGACTTTTTTAATATAACTCCGATTGTATTCGTCTGAAAGAAGAATGTCATATACACCTAGGATGACTCGAGTGTGAGTAAATCATGGGCTAAGTTTTCATTTTTGGGTGAACTAACCCTTTAATATATTATGCGTTTTATTAGACAGGTGAGTAACTGTTTGGATACATTCATAG
Organism: Gobio gobio; assembly: GCF_949357685.1. Lineage (NCBI taxonomy): Eukaryota > Metazoa > Chordata > Actinopteri > Cypriniformes > Gobionidae > Gobio > Gobio gobio. Next base: position 59,183,212 of record NC_137100.1, on the reverse strand, counting down.
AAAGAAAATGAATCATTGTTATATAGCTCAACACAGTTGGTCTTATTGTTAAAATCTTAAAACCCCACATACACATGAGCAGAAGAAGCGGAAGCGTCGTCTGCGGCATAATAAAAACTGCCCTGCTCTTGAGCCATGTGCCGCTTGTCTCCCATCAGCAATCGCTCCAGCTGCCTCGTTCCGCTCCTACGGCTTTCAGCCCCACCCGGCTTCATACCACAGTAGCATTAATACATCTTTAATACATTAGCTCATTCATGAATATAATTTCAGCCCGGATCCCGTCAGATTCTTTTCCACTGGCTGTAGAGGTGAAGACAACAACTCCCATGATTCCGTGAACTCAAGAAAGGGTAAAATTGGCAATTATTTTTGTCAGTTACGGCTCGTTAGATCTAGAAGTCTGCCTGCTTTGAATAGCAGGGCAGCGTTGATAATAAGTTTCTGTAGTCCTGAATGTTTTTGGGTGTGCGCAGCGTGATCTCTGTGTGCGAGTGAGTGTGTGTGTGTGTGTGTGTGTGTGTGTGTGTGTGTGTGTGTGTGTGTGTGCTTCAATGGAAACCACCACTACATACTAGGGGTGTAACGGTACACGTATTCGTACCGAACCGTTTCGGTACAGGGCTTTCGTTTCGGTGCGCGTGTGTACCGAACGATTCCGAATGCAATCTTTAACAGGTAACAGTTGGCTTGTTTTAAGCGCGGAACACACTTCAATCCTAGTTTCCACTCGAACATATTAAGTATTCAGTCCATTTTATCACGAAATTCAAACGATAAATGCCGTTTTGACGCTCTTTAATGTGACGACTGATCACTGTGTAGGCACGTCAATTCAAGCAGCTGCGGCGCGCGAGTGAACACGATAATCTCTTCCAGAAGAATAAACATGAATTAATATCTTAAGGTATGTTGAGGATAACACTTACTGAAACGTAAGTAATTTAAAAATGTTGTGTAATCGTTCAATCAGTGTTTCAATCACGGAAAGACGTCAAACAGCTTGTAAACAATGTCACGCAGCATCATTTACCTCAGAGTCAGAAGTTATTCAGTGTCTACAGCTGTTAATTCACTAGAGAAATCAACTCTTTCACTAAATATATGCACTATATTAGCCTATATATATATATATATGTATATGTATATGGATATGGATAATTCTACTTAACCTGTGAGTAGAATAGTCTTGATTATTTAATGCTATGTTTAGATAAATCTGTCATGAAAATGACAGTCACTAAGATTATATTTCAACAACGAATTGGAGAAAAAACAATATTTTATAATTAGATTTAGGAGTTAATGCAAAAACTGCCTTTTGTGAATTTTACATGTTTGCACACAATGTGTTATTTGAGTGTTGATTATCCTATAACTAAACATGAATATCAGCTGAATATAGGCTCATAGTTTGGGCTCTGTTGTTAACCTTTAATATTATAGTAATAATGTGCAAGTAAGGGCTCCCTATATAGTTTACAGCATTATCTTTAAGAAACTTTTAGTTATAATTTAATTCATTTAAGGATAGACACATTGTTTTTAGGTAAACCACTGTTTAATAAAAAATAAATAAGAAGCCATTTTATAAAACTGCAGTACCGGACCCGTACCGAATCGTGACTTCAAAACCGAGGTACGTACCGGACCCGTACCGAATCGTGACTTCAAAACCGAGGTACGTACCGGACCCGTACCGAATCGTGACTTCAAAACCGAGGTACGTACCGAACCGTCAGTTTTGTGTACCGTTACACCCCTACTACATACAGTTCAGCGCATTGATATAGAACGGATATTAAACTGACTTGGAACTTGGAACCTATGCATTAAATGGTTTTATTGCACCGTATAACAAAATCGATCTTATTCACTTTGTTAGCACACATTACAGGTCTTAGGGTGAACAATTAATCCAGGTTAATACACAGTTAATACACAGAAAAAAAATGGTTTGCCGTGGTAATCTTTAATCAAAATCTGAAAAGTAACTTCTGGTCTGGAGTTCCCTTTCTGATGATGGCAGTTTGACAGCTTGGGTTTGAATATCCTTAACCACTCCTCTCCAACCGTTAGTCTGCTATGAGCGAGAGGTGGAGAGGAGGAGCGCAAAAGTGAAACCCTGCCCTCTATTCAATATTGCGTTTCAATTGGAAATATGTCACAGCACTGAAATAAAATCAGTTGCAACTTCCGGTTCACTGGGACTTTTATGTTAACTATAATGAAACATTATTGTAAAGTGTTACCTAAATCTTTTGTAAAAGATGCAAAAGTCTTTACTGTCACTTCTGTTCAATTTAACGCATCCTTGCTGAATACAAATATTATTATTATTTTATTTTTAAATCTTACTAACACCAACATATCGAACAGTACATATGTACCAAAACTTAGAGCACAAAATTAAAAAAAACATTTGGCTTCAGAAACCATTTTATTTCTGAAACCATAACTACATCTGGTCCTTTAGACAACAATGAAACCTTTTATTTACTCAACCTTGTGTCATGCCAAACCTACTTGACTTACTTTCTTCTCTGGAACACAAAAGAAAATATTTTGAAAACTCTCAGAGTTGTTGTTGTTGTTGTTTTTTAAATTAGAGTCAATCACAGCATTCATATCTTTTTAAACCCAAGTTATGAACAAAATAGCATTGTCACTACATTTTCTGCTTGTTTTGTAGATGTGCACTCAAACTTTAAACTGCATCAGTTTCAAAAGTAAACTTTTGGGCATCCATCCAAACACTTTTTGTTTTTCTGAAATGTTCAACATCACGGCAACTTCCCATATTCCTCCAAACATCATTTTCCAAAGTGATCGGGAGCGGTTTGGAGCCGTTTAGAGATTTGTTTGTCATGTTTATTTCTTTCTCCTGTCAAATGCACTTGAATTACTCCCTTAAAGCTTATGTACTACCCCTGGGTCTTTCTCAAACGGATGCAAGCTTAGCACCAAAGCCTCCGCCACTTACTCTGGATCTCCAAAGAGGACTAAGATGTCCCCTTAAAAAGGACGTTGGCCCGCTTCACAATACACTCATCCCTCCGACAGATTCTGACGCTGAAATGGAGTGACTTGTTTTAAAATTGACTGTCACTCCGAGGTTCAGTTGAATGGAGGTAATGGTTTCATTTGCTGTAGTTTCTAAGCTACTAAATCTGCAAAACCTGTCTTCGACTTTTTCACGACTGCTCTTCTTCCAAGTTTGACAGGTGGAGCTTTGCAGTGTCTTCTTTAGCGCCTCACTTGAATCTTTGAAATACACTTTTAAACCATGAAATTGTCATGCAATTTTCACAAAAAATAGTCTCTGTTCTCAAACTGCTGCCTTACATAGGCACTAGGCAGCTTCCTGACTGGAATGAAACCTCATAAGCAGCAGATTTGGAACACTCTACATCGGCTCTGTCTGACTACAAGTCGGTGTAAACAATGTTTAAGTCAAGCACCTTTTAAAATGAGCCGATATTTAGAGACGCAGTTTAGTTACTCTTTATATAACTTAACTTAAAAGCAATTACTGTATATATTGTTTAAAACATCAGTATAGCATATTTTATATAGTTTTTTATACATATTGCCTACATTTTAAGCTTGTTTACAAATGTTAGAAGTAAAAATTAAACATTTAGAAGTAATTTGAGTGTAATCGACCTGTTGTCCCGTTTCCACCGTAGCGGCGCTGGATCTCTTGCCGGATTTTGTATCATGTTCAGCGGGGGAACTTCGAACTTTAGATCGCCCTGCGTTTCACTCGTAGCCGAAATATTCTGTGACTGACTCCATAACCAGACTCCATAACCATAAAGGGGCAGTCGAGGCTCAATGGTTAGAGAGTCGGACTTGTAACCCGAAGTTTGCGGGTTTGAGTCTCAGGTCTGGCAGGAATTGTCGATAGGGGGAGTGAAAAACCAGCGCTCTCCTCCAACCTCAATACCGAACCCCCAACTGCTCCCCGGGCGCCGCAGCAATATGGCTGCCCACTGCTCTGGGTGTGTGTGTGTGTGTGTGTGTGTTCACTACTGTGTGTGTCCACTTGGATGGGTTAAATGCAGAGCACAAATTCCAAGTATGGGTCACCATACTTGGCCACACATGTTTTAACATTTATATTTTGTATCTTTTTGAATGAAATCATAACATTTTATCAGTATTTCAGTATTTCCCATCATGCAAAAAGACAGATGCAGTACATCCATGGGCTTCGGAAGCAAAATAAAATGTGAGTGGGTCCTCTCACAGAAAATTTTTACTGGAGTAGATGCCATTTACATTAAGTAAAAATATACCGTCTTGTTTACAAAACATCTGTTTGGGGCAGACAAAATTATGGAAAACACAACAGCAGCAATAGTGCAGGGGTAAGATGCATGACATCAAGTTTTGACGCAAACCGACCCGAGGTTCGAATCTGCCTTTTGCCGAACTCACTCGACTACCTTTTCCCATCACATATCAGATCGGAAAGGTATTTCTTTTCAATAAAATTGAAGAAAATATTAGAAAAGTGAAAATAAAACATCTAACATTTTTAATAAGTGTTTATCAGTTAGGGGTAGGTAAACAGGCATGTGCTCAATTAGAGACGATACAATTGAATGGGTCCAATATAATTGGTCTTAAAAAGTGGGTGGGTCTTGTCCCACCCACATACAATGGTTCCGACAACCCCCATGCTCACACCACACCCCTGTATGTTGCTTTGTGTAAAATTAAATGATATACAGCACAATAAAGAATTTATAGATAAAATAAAATGTACACAAACATATATATAACTGACGACATGCACTGCTCTCTCTTGAAGTGGTCGAAAAAAGCCCAGGATAAATAACTCAACCCCTGTGTTGCTCCGTCCAACCCAGGATCGGGGTAACACAAAATCTACCCAAACAACGAAAAAATAACCCCAACAAATGACCCAAAAGGCTCAACCCAGAATTTGGGTAGAAAAAATATTTTTTTAGAGTGTGAGTTTATATGCTTAAAAATAAAAGAAAAAAAATCTGCCAGTGGAGTAAGAAAAATAAACTTGATATTGCTTTTAAATTAAGTTTATTTTTCTTATGCCACTGGCAGAAACTCACTGCATAAGAAGTCTTGTTTTCTGATAGCTTTATCTTATGTCATTTTGATTTTCAAAATTGAGTGTTCAACATACTGATTTACTGACTTTTTGCAGTGAAGGCACTTACAATGGAAGAAAAGCTTCTCATTTTTTAAAGCACTAAAACCGAGCCGGATTTGAGCTGTGAAGTTAAAACGTGTGGCCACGGTGCTACTGTTCTTGGTGAATGAACATCTATTCTTCACTAAGTTTCCATGTGTTTGTCAATCCAACAGAACAACTTTATTGCAGGGTGTTTGGCAGCAGAAGAAATTATTGAAAAGTTCCTGGGTTGGGGGTTGAAAAGGTACAAGCAACACTGTACTGTACAGGCAAATGCACGTCTGCATATTGGTAATACCAGACCAGCACTATTCACAAGCATATGTTAAGCCATATTAATGGCCACAGTTGAGGGGATTGGATTTCGTAAAAACCCTGTAACATCAATATCTCACTACCAGGGATATTTCTTTGCTCTATCCACTTATCCTTCCTTCCATCCACACATCCATGAAATTTTAATGCTATTCCCATGACATGCATAAATCTAAATGATCCAACGGACATAAGGTGGACGTGTATTAGCAGCCCCTCTCACGGTAGCAGATGAGTAGGCGCCATTTGCCTCTGCGGCTGTCTCTCTCTTGAGCCCTTCTACATGAAGCATTTTGCAAACATTTTTGATCACTCATCCATCTTGCAGGTGCAATGAGGACTAGTGATTTCACCGTTGATTACCTCTGGGGTTAGGTTTGATTGCTTAATGTTGAGTAAATAGCATGTGCCGTCTGACAAGATTATAACTAACGGCTTTTCAGGACAATGTAAATAGAAGAATAATTACTACAGGGAGACGATATGAACCACAACTACTGGAGCCAAAATAAACCCCTTAATTGCAAAAAAAGAGAGGAGAAATGGCTCTAGGGATGCTCAAGGTCACACTAAATCTAAAAGACCAAAGGTCACGGCATACGTCAATGTAGGTTTTGACATTTACGAAGTCGTCTAAGGACATAAAAGCACATTTATCAACAAAGTTCCTAATCATTATCATCTAACTCAGTGGTTCTCAGCTGATTTTGCTTCCGGATCCAGGTTTTCCATAAAGGGACAACCTAATACAGCAGTTTTAATGATATCTCTCTTTTTTTCTGAACGGCACTGATGTCATCATCAGCCAAAGAACATTAGTCATTACAGTACTATATATATTCCTAATGGATCTACAAAGAAATATAAAAGACTGAATTCATAAAAGACTGAGTTTAACAAAGAAATATAGTTTACATTTGTAGACTTGGAAAATCATCAATCATCATTTAGATTATATACCACATGACAACTTAAAAATGCTTAGAACGAATGGAGGACACTTTTATTAGCAAGACATGGGAAAATGGACTACTGTGGTTTCTAAATGTCTTTTGAATTTTCTTGGCAGCCAGTAATTCACTGCATGAAACGCAGTGGTCGTGCAAACCATATTTATCCTGAAATATACCCATACATTTACATTTAAATACATATTTCCGTATATAATTATATAAATTAACTGTAGTTTCCAGCAATAACTTCTATTACTTTTCACCCATATTATGACTATGGGGCAGATTATCGATTAAAGGGATAGTTCACCCAAAAAATAAAATGTTGTTGTCATTTGAAACACAAAAGAAGATATTTAAAAGGGTACATATTATGCCCCTCTTTACAAGATGTAAAATAAGTCTCTGATGTCCCTAGTGTGTATGTGAAGTTTTATAAAAAATACTCCACAGGTCATGTTTTGTAGCATGTTGAAATTGCCACTTTTTTTAGGGTGAGCAAAAACACATTGCAGTTGTGTATGTCCCTTTAAATGCAAATGAGCTGCTGCTCCCTGCCTGCTCTTTCAAGAAGAGGGCGGAGCTTCAATAGCTTGTGCAACAAAAACAACAACCGAACATGTTAGAAACTAACAGTGTTCAGTTCGAACCGGACACGGACAATAATGCCTACAGAGCCAGAGAATATATGTTGCCTGGAGAACAGGTATAGTTTTGTTTAATTACAGTTATAACTTATTTTTCATCTTGCTTTTATCCACTATTAATACAAGCCTGTTATAGCGGACCCTGTCCAATGATGGCCACAACTTTACTAATGAAATTTATGACGTTTATTGTTCACCACACAAAAGATGAAGCGTCTGTTTTCACTCCAGAAAATCACTGTAAGAGCTGTATAAAACACAGTTTGCATTAAGTGTGCATTAAAGTCTTAAACATAAACTCTCTCTGTCCCTTTCATTATCATCAGCATACACAGCGAATTACACAAAGACACTCGTTACAACTAACAGTAAGCAAATATATACTGTACAGACCTTATGCCTTTTCGGGGGTGCTTAATAAACTGGTATACTTTATATCCGTAAAACAACTTATGATAAAGCATCATAAAGCGCGTGCTCTCCCTTTTATTACTGCCGTAAGCTGGATCACGAATAGTTGTAACTGATCCATCCTGGAGCTTTAACTTTTTTAGTTAATGCTTTCAGGCAATGCACCTGCACATTGTTGTCGCTACATCTGCTCGAACGTTGAGAAAACGGGGGACATTGTACAACTGGCTGAGGGCGGAAACTATGCTAATGCGGAACAGTCTGTCAGTCTTTTTCACATGCTTGCAGAAAAAGGCTTACCAAAACAAAGTTACTGTGTTGTCCTTTTTCAGGTAGATTCACCGGGTATTCGATTATAGCACTTAAACATGGAAAAGGTCAGATTTTCATGATATTTAAAGAACGTTGGTAGCCAGACTGTTGATGGTAGCGATTGACCTCCATAGTATTTTTATTTGTGGTGTATCTTCTTTACGTGGGTTGTCCGTTGGCACGGCTCCCCAGCCCAGAAAAATGTAATGTTTTAAGGTGTATATGTGTGGGTTGTCTATCAACACTCCAGTTGTCAATAAATGGTTGTTGTTTTGAACTTTCTGAATTACAAGCCGCCATCGAAATTAATTACATTCCAGCTGCTGTAAGAAGAGGCCACAAACAATCTGCCACCTGCAGCATACACACATGTGATATAGCCTACTAGCCTGGACTCTTTTATGTATACAGACATGACGTAATGACGCAAAGATGTACAGCGGAAGCTCGAATTTCCTGCGGAAAGCTACCAGTACCACTGAAATTATAACACATTATTACAAGCGTACAGTTGTGAATCGGGCTAAGGTTAGGTACAGTGGACCAGTAGTGCACAACACAACAACATTTTAAAAGCATACATACAGTAAGTTCACAAAACAACTAAATAAATCCACAACACAACGAAATCAAGCCACAACACAAAATCAAGCCACAACACAATTAAATAAAACCACAACATAACGAAATCAAGCCACAACACAATGAAATCAAGCCACGACCCAACGAAAAATCCAAAACACAACGAAAAAGCCACAACACAACGGAAATGCTCCCGACCACTAGGGGACTCTCTGAGTGCGGTAAAGTTAGTTTTCTGTAGTGTTGTGGCTTGAAATATTTGTGTTGTGGCTTGTTTTCGTTGTGTTGTGAACTTATGTTTGCTTTTTATATTGCGTTGTGTTGTGCACTACTGGGCCACCGTAGTTAGGAGATCGTTTTGAACACTGGCTGGTTATGTGCTTGTTCCAAAAAAAAGTTACGGACTGCAATCTTGAATCTTGTATAACTTATTATTATTATTTTTTAATTGCTTGGCCTATTTTTATCAATTAAAGCAATGTACAAACATATGTGGTCATAACTTATTGATCATATCATTTTTTTTACAATGTTGAGGGTGAGTAAATGATGGCAATTAAAATTTTTGGGTGAACTTTCCCTTTAAACACTTATTTTTGCGCAAATATTATGCTGCTGTATGACTTCAAAACAATTTTACCATAGTGCATGATTCGTAAACTAACCGAGTTTGACATTTTTATCACATAACCAGCTCCATATGCATGGCTTTTCTGATGTAGTAAACTTGCTCAGTAGCTCACCTGATACAGTACTGCACTTGGGATGTTCCTTGAAACCAGCCTGACGTCGTCATACTCAGATTATTGTCAGAAGAATGAGTCTGATACTGCTCCATTGGGCTCTGATTTATGAGGTGTGTTTCAACCGAACAAGGAAAGAAAATGCCTCTGCACTCAATTGGAAAGACCTACAACCAATCAGAGCAATGGAGTAAGTGACGAATGTTGAGCGACGCATAGTTGTCAACCAAACTCAACTGCACGCACGCTGGAAGTATAAGAAGAAGACGAGTGTAAACAATCTTTGCCGGTGTTGTAAAAAGAATTTAAGGATACACGGAGTACTTACCAAAACGATCATAATTTTTGAGAGAAATAGTAAAGGTGAATGCATATACGAACAAGTTCTCTGTTTAGTAAACAAATTCAACCCAAGCGCTCTTTGGTGACGTGAATGGTTACGTTACTGCTGATCATCTGTCCATCATCGTATAAAGCCCATCCTGACAATTTGATTGGTCCGAACAGCTCTGGTTTGAGCATAGTTGCTCCACAACGGATCAAGTCCAGATCGAACTTCTTGACCTCAAATGTTGTGGGCGGGGCTAAGTTCAGCTGGCATCCAGGCTACCTTGAAACACAAGTCATGATAAAAGAGCTCAAAGACTTCTTTGAGAATTTTTTTTTTTCTTCTCACATTTGCTTTTATATTTAAAACTACGCACAGTTAGGGTTTGTTGCATTTAGAATAGTTTTTTCCCCCTGTCCTATCAGATCTGTAACCCACTTTTAGGTTTGTGAACCCACCAGTTGAGAACCCGCTGATCCAACTCATTGTACGTCCCACTGCGACAAAATAATCTGATTCAGCAGAAGTAATTTATTTTGTGAATTTTTTTTTTTTCCTCCCAACAAAATGCCACATCTCATAATGACTCACCACTTCACATCGACAAACTCTCACAACATCTTATTTCTCCCAGTGGGTATCCAAGGCCCCTGCTAAAAGCTGCTCCTCTCTCAAGGTTTCAACTGGCAGCCGAAAACCTGCTGGGCACTGGGCCTACCCCAATGCGTATCGCATCAGATTCCATGCGGACACAATACCAACAAGTTGTCATCGGGGGATATTTACACTTTCGCTCAAACATAATTCATATTCCAGAGTGTCCTTGGAGGCAAGATATTGTATCTTTAGAGGGGAAGGGGAGTAGAGAGGGAGTAACTAAATTTGCCAGAAGAGAAAAGAAACTGTCAACACTTTAAATAGTATTTCAGGCCACATGGACTGAAGTGCATTAAAAGTTTATGGGGTCGGTCACTATATGCATACACTGTATAAAAAGAAAAAAAGAAAAAGGGCCCATTCACACCAAGAATAACGACTAAAATGATAAATATATAGATCTAGAAATACATAGAGTCTACACCACAACTACAACAGCACAGAAGAACAATAATTGTAATCACTTTCAGAATGAGTTTTTCCAGTTGTTGAACGATAAAACATTGAGAGCCAATCAGAATCCATCCAACTTTAAGGACATCTTTCTTTGTAACTATCTGTGAAAATGGTTTCAAAAGTAAATCCTACACCATTTTTTCAGTACATGTTCATGCTACCGGTCAAAAATGTAAAATAATATATTTATATACCAGGGGAGGCCTTCTGAAGCGAAACGATGCAGTTTTGTAAGAGAAATATCCAAATTTATAACTTTATAAACTATAATCACTGGCTTCCGGTAACTGCCGTACGCGAGTCGAGTTCTGGGGAAAGAGTGAGCCGAAACATGATGTAGGAGTAGAGGAGTAGCGTAAGCATAGGTGAGAGTAGACACCTCTCGTGGTACAAACAAATAGGACTGGGCAACAAACGCAAGCTCCTTCCAAAATTTCTCTTCAAAAATTCTCATTTTAGACTTCTAATTCATGACCGGTGTTTTGTTTTTCTCTATCCTCTGCGCTTCCGCATTTGTCAATAAGTCATGTGTTGGGTCAGAGGTCACTCTTCCGCTGGAACTCGATTCGCGTACGGCCATTACCCGAAGCCAGTGATTCATTTATAAAGGTATAAATATGGATATTTTTCTTACAAAAATGCATGGCTTCACTTCAGACGACCTGTTTATTAACCCCCTGGAGCCGTCTGGATTACTTTTATGATGGATGAATGCGCTTTTTTGGCCTTCAAAGTCTAAGGTACCATTCACTCTCATTATAAAACTTGGAAGAGCCTGGATATATGTTTTTAATATAACTCTGATTGTGTTTGGCTGAAAGAAGAAAGTCATATAAACCTATAGGATGGTTGAGGGTGAATAAATTATAGGATAATTAGCATTTTTGGGTGAACTAACCCTTTAATGCAACCAGAGATGATCTTATTATTGGAAATAGCATATGGCTAACTTGAATCGTATCTCAGAGTTGTGTGACAGTCAGTCACTGTTTGTGGATACCATAAATGAATGAGAAGGGCCATAAACTGAATCATATCTGTCCCACAATTTCTTTTATAAAACAAGAGAGGTGTAAACTCTATAAAATCAATCCAAAACTAATGTTTAAGAGCAAACATGTTGAAGATTAGCCGATGGGCTGTCGATTCATCTGACAAGCTAATTCCTCACAAGCGGTTTATCCAGCGTAATGAAGCCTCTCCATCCATTAAAAAAGGGCTTCTTGTCTCCTTTCCTACATGCCGCAGCATTAGCATGTCGATTAGCATCGACAATAACTTGTTCTTCAGTGTGTAAATGAACAGAAAAAACATTTACAGCATTTATAATGAAACCCAAGCAGACAAGGGGACTGGAAGTTTTAAAAGCAGATGTGAAATTTTAGTTTTTTATTAAAGCACTGGATATTAGTTAATCTTTAAAAAATAATGTTTGTTATTTCAGCTGTAAAAGTTGTCTAATTGTCCTTTGGAGGTGGGAATATTTTTCCAGGTGGAGGAACGTCCGGTTTTGAGTTACCGATGTAATTTCCAGTGGTAGAGCATAAACAGTGCTTTATTACATCAGAGAACCTTTCTCAAGGGAGACAAATGTATATGTGTGGGTTGTCTATCAACACTCCAGTTGTCAATAAATGGTTGTTGTTTTGAACTTTCTGAATTACAAGCCGCCATCGAAATTAATTACATTCCAGCTGCTGTAAGAAGAGGCCACAAACAATCTGCCACCTGCAGCATACACACATGTGATATAGCCTACTAGCCTGGACTCTTTTATGTATACAGACATGACGTAATGACGCAAAGATGTACAGCGGAAGCTCGAATTTCCTGCGGAAAGCTACCAGTACCACTGAAATTATAACACATTATTACAAGCGTACAGTTGTGAATCGGGCTAAGGTTAGGTACAGTGGACCAGTAGTGCACAACACAACAACATTTTAAAAGCATACATACAGTAAGTTCACAAAACAACTAAATAAATCCACAACACAACGAAATCAAGCCACAACACAAAATCAAGCCACAACACAATTAAATAAAACCACAACATAACGAAATCAAGCCACAACACAATGAAATCAAGCCACGACCCAACGAAAAATCCAAAACACAACGAAAAAGCCACAACACAACGGAAATGCTCCCGACCACTAGGGGACTCTCTGAGTGCGGTAAAGTTAGTTTTCTGTAGTGTTGTGGCTTGAAATATTTGTGTTGTGGCTTGTTTTCGTTGTGTTGTGAACTTATGTTTGCTTTTTATATTGCGTTGTGTTGTGCACTACTGGGCCACCGTAGTTAGGAGATCGTTTTGAACACTGGCTGGTTATGTGCTTGTTCCAAAAAAAAGTTACGGACTGCAATCTTGAATCTTGTATAACTTATTATTATTATTTTTTAATTGCTTGGCCTATTTTTATCAATTAAAGCAATGTACAAACATATGTGGTCATAACTTATTGATCATATCATTTTTTTTACAATGTTGAGGGTGAGTAAATGATGGCAATTAAAATTTTTGGGTGAACTTTCCCTTTAAACACTTATTTTTGCGCAAATATTATGCTGCTGTATGACTTCAAAACAATTTTACCATAGTGCATGATTCGTAAACTAACCGAGTTTGACATTTTTATCACATAACCAGCTCCATATGCATGGCTTTTCTGATGTAGTAAACTTGCTCAGTAGCTCACCTGATACAGTACTGCACTTGGGATGTTCCTTGAAACCAGCCTGACGTCGTCATACTCAGATTATTGTCAGAAGAATGAGTCTGATACTGCTCCATTGGGCTCTGATTTATGAGGTGTGTTTCAACCGAACAAGGAAAGAAAATGCCTCTGCACTCAATTGGAAAGACCTACAACCAATCAGAGCAATGGAGTAAGTGACGAATGTTGAGCGACGCATAGTTGTCAACCAAACTCAACTGCACGCACGCTGGAAGTATAAGAAGAAGACGAGTGTAAACAATCTTTGCCGGTGTTGTAAAAAGAATTTAAGGATACACGGAGTACTTACCAAAACGATCATAATTTTTGAGAGAAATAGTAAAGGTGAATGCATATACGAACAAGTTCTCTGTTTAGTAAACAAATTCAACCCAAGCGCTCTTTGGTGACGTGAATGGTTACGTTACTGCTGATCATCTGTCCATCATCGTATAAAGCCCATCCTGACAATTTGATTGGTCCGAACAGCTCTGGTTTGAGCATAGTTGCTCCACAACGGATCAAGTCCAGATCGAACTTCTTGACCTCAAATGTTGTGGGCGGGGCTAAGTTCAGCTGGCATCCAGGCTACCTTGAAACACAAGTCATGATAAAAGAGCTCAAAGACTTCTTTGAGAATTTTTTTTTTTCTTCTCACATTTGCTTTTATATTTAAAACTACGCACAGTTAGGGTTTGTTGCATTTAGAATAGTTTTTTCCCCCTGTCCTATCAGATCTGTAACCCACTTTTAGGTTTGTGAACCCACCAGTTGAGAACCCGCTGATCCAACTCATTGTACGTCCCACTGCGACAAAATAATCTGATTCAGCAGAAGTAATTTATTTTGTGAATTTTTTTTTTTTCCTCCCAACAAAATGCCACATCTCATAATGACTCACCACTTCACATCGACAAACTCTCACAACATCTTATTTCTCCCAGTGGGTATCCAAGGCCCCTGCTAAAAGCTGCTCCTCTCTCAAGGTTTCAACTGGCAGCCGAAAACCTGCTGGGCACTGGGCCTACCCCAATGCGTATCGCATCAGATTCCATGCGGACACAATACCAACAAGTTGTCATCGGGGGATATTTACACTTTCGCTCAAACATAATTCATATTCCAGAGTGTCCTTGGAGGCAAGATATTGTATCTTTAGAGGGGAAGGGGAGTAGAGAGGGAGTAACTAAATTTGCCAGAAGAGAAAAGAAACTGTCAACACTTTAAATAGTATTTCAGGCCACATGGACTGAAGTGCATTAAAAGTTTATGGGGTCGGTCACTATATGCATACACTGTATAAAAAGAAAAAAAGAAAAAGGGCCCATTCACACCAAGAATAACGACTAAAATGATAAATATATAGATCTAGAAATACATAGAGTCTACACCACAACTACAACAGCACAGAAGAACAATAATTGTAATCACTTTCAGAATGAGTTTTTCCAGTTGTTGAACGATAAAACATTGAGAGCCAATCAGAATCCATCCAACTTTAAGGACATCTTTCTTTGTAACTATCTGTGAAAATGGTTTCAAAAGTAAATCCTACACCATTTTTTCAGTACATGTTCATGCTACCGGTCAAAAATGTAAAATAATATATTTATATACCAGGGGAGGCCTTCTGAAGCGAAACGATGCAGTTTTGTAAGAGAAATATCCAAATTTATAACTTTATAAACTATAATCACTGGCTTCCGGTAACTGCCGTACGCGAGTCGAGTTCTGGGGAAAGAGTGAGCCGAAACATGATGTAGGAGTAGAGGAGTAGCGTAAGCATAGGTGAGAGTAGACACCTCTCGTGGTACAAACAAATAGGACTGGGCAACAAACGCAAGCTCCTTCCAAAATTTCTCTTCAAAAATTCTCATTTTAGACTTCTAATTCATGACCGGTGTTTTGTTTTTCTCTATCCTCTGCGCTTCCGCATTTGTCAATAAGTCATGTGTTGGGTCAGAGGTCACTCTTCCGCTGGAACTCGATTCGCGTACGGCCATTACCCGAAGCCAGTGATTCATTTATAAAGGTATAAATATGGATATTTTTCTTACAAAAATGCATGGCTTCACTTCAGACGACCTGTTTATTAACCCCCTGGAGCCGTCTGGATTACTTTTATGATGGATGAATGCGCTTTTTTGGCCTTCAAAGTCTAAGGTACCATTCACTCTCATTATAAAACTTGGAAGAGCCTGGATATATGTTTTTAATATAACTCTGATTGTGTTTGGCTGAAAGAAGAAAGTCATATAAACCTATAGGATGGTTGAGGGTGAATAAATTATAGGATAATTAGCATTTTTGGGTGAACTAACCCTTTAATGCAACCAGAGATGATCTTATTATTGGAAATAGCATATGGCTAACTTGAATCGTATCTCAGAGTTGTGTGACAGTCAGTCACTGTTTGTGGATACCATAAATGAATGAGAAGGGCCATAAACTGAATCATATCTGTCCCACAATTTCTTTTATAAAACAAGAGAGGTGTAAACTCTATAAAATCAATCCAAAACTAATGTTTAAGAGCAAACATGTTGAAGATTAGCCGATGGGCTGTCGATTCATCTGACAAGCTAATTCCTCACAAGCGGTTTATCCAGCGTAATGAAGCCTCTCCATCCATTAAAAAAGGGCTTCTTGTCTCCTTTCCTACATGCCGCAGCATTAGCATGTCGATTAGCATCGACAATAACTTGTTCTTCAGTGTGTAAATGAACAGAAAAAACATTTACAGCATTTATAATGAAACCCAAGCAGACAAGGGGACTGGAAGTTTTAAAAGCAGATGTGAAATTTTAGTTTTTTATTAAAGCACTGGATATTAGTTAATCTTTAAAAAATAATGTTTGTTATTTCAGCTGTAAAAGTTGTCTAATTGTCCTTTGGAGGTGGGAATATTTTTCCAGGTGGAGGAACGTCCGGTTTTGAGTTACCGATGTAATTTCCAGTGGTAGAGCATAAACAGTGCTTTATTACATCAGAGAACCTTTCTCAAGGGAGACAAATCTCTAGTCAAAACCGTGTAACACGATGGGATCTCAGCAGGGAGACTGGAGGCTGTTCTATCTGATTAGAAGTCACTGGAGGAAATACCTTATTACCTTGAGTAAACTGCTTTTGTGTGCAGACAGTTTGTCACATAATAAATTGATTGCCTTGCTGCTAATCTACAGCATATTTGCCAAGACATGCTCATTTTGGAGTGAGCTATTAAATGTCTGCTATAAAAGAATCTGCAGTTTTGTAAGATTAGTCAGTTGGTCATGATGCAAGTCTAAAGATTGAATACAAAATGTTGCATTTGCAGGGTCGGTAACCTGTTTTAATCATCCTAGTTCATTCTAACACGTTACAGCATTATTTATTTTATTTTTAATTTAATTAAATGTTTTAATATTTTTTTATTTTATCTTATTATATAGTTTGTAGGTGTAAGGTGATTTTTTAATGGAATTTGTTGCATTAGTCCCTTTTTTAATATAGGTGCACTATATTTATATATGCAGCAAATTAAGAAAAAAATAAATGACAAGAAAATGTTTCAGTCTGTTTTCTAAATTATTTTAACCTTGATTTAATCACAGATTAATCATGTTTTTTATATATAAATGACAGCTCATATGTTATACATATTACTCTAATAGTGGGTAGAAAAAAGATCAACTTACTAGTAAATAGTATATTGAGGGGTCATGAATTGAGAAATCAACTTTTCATTCAGCCTTTGATATATAAAAGTTCATTGTGATATAAGAATATCCTGTAAGTTTCGGAGCTGAAAACTTCCTTGTTAGTCAAAGAAAAGCTTTTTTTGACACCAGGCCAGAAGAACAACGGATTTCACCACAGATTTGTTTGTAAACAAGAGACTGGATTTACAGACAGGATGAGATTACATGAATGAATGAAGCAACACACTTATATGAGTAATTTATTTTTTTAATATGTTGATAGTATTGCATTGATACAGATCCTTTGATATCTATTGATTATGTGTACGTGTTTAACTGAACATTAGCATGCTGTCACAGGCTGGAGAATCATTTATTTGTGGTGTTGTTGGTTCATTGCGATTCGTGATCAGACTATGGACCAGGTCTCGCAAAGCCCAACATTCAGGGGCTGTGTGTTTTCCAGACGGGCTACCAAAATGTATCACGGCCTGCCGACGGGCTATCTTAAATAGTGAAATAACATTCCTTTCTTGAGGTGCGTTGTTCACTCTCTTGACTTGATATTTGAAAGAAAAATAATAATCGTGTAAGTTTTGATTATGCTGATTTGTCTGACTCTGCAGTGAGGCTTGTGTGTGTGCGTGTGTGTGTTAGTGATGCACGGTTCACAGTTATATCCACCGATCGGGCGGGACAAGTAATACAAAATAACATTCATATTAATTGCAGGTGAATGAGAGATAAATCATTGTGTTTGTTTGATAAAGGCATTTTGAAAGCACTGTTGGCGAATCATTCCGGTTGCCGTTTTCCCACACGCTTTCGAAACAATTCCTCATGTGTCCCTTAGGGGGAGCCGGAGCTCATTGTAATATGCAAAGCTTATCCAATCATAGCTGTGGCCATTTACATCCAAGTCTTCAGTGGCACGCCCATAAAAACCGAGCGCTCCATGAGAGAGGCTCAAAACCAGGGTAGAAAATAGCCTATTACGTATTCATTATGATGTTTTTTAATGTACAAACCACGCAAACGTCATAAGTTGACCTTAGACAACAGTATAAAAAGAGCCAGTTCATGACCCCTTTAATAATATATTTCAATGACAATATAAAGCGAATTATAATATTGTAAACAACAATTCATAACTTCATGCTTGCTATTTGTAAATTTGAAATCAGACTAAAAAAATAAAACAAAAAAAGTGTAGCATTTAGTAAAGAAACATACAAGATGTTTCATTAAAACTCCTCATCCATAGACCAACTGGTTCTCACTGTCTCAGTATTAAATGCAAATCACTGCCCTTTTCAAATGGCCAAAACCACCAGCAGTTTAGCATATTCAGTCTACCATATCCAGATAATTTTCTGTCATATAAATGTGTACCTTTGATAGCCCTTCTCTCTTAGTTGCTATGTCCACATTGTAATACAGGAGGTAACGCTTGCTGTTAAGCTGATTCATTATCGCCCAGTGTCACAGGAAGCGGTGAACTCTGGGTCTTGTCAGTGATAACAGCGTTGTGTGTGAGACCCCCTGACTCTTTCCTTTCACCTGTTTGTAAATCGGAGCTGTCATTTATGACAGCAGTCAGCTTGTGTGTTAAGCTTCATTAACCCAACCACACAAGAGCTCAGTTTCAGGCATTATATTTCCTCTTTCAATAGGTGGTAAAAAACCTGTGGGCACATGGACAAGGACATGCAAACAACAACAACTCGCGGTAGAGAACATAAGATGGATGTACAACTAATCCACACGGCTCCGGGGGGTTAATAAAGGCCTTCTGAAGCGAATTGATGGGTTTGTGTAGTAAAAATATCCATATTTAAAACATTATAAGGTAAAATATGTAGCTTCTGGTGGACAACTATACATAACCATTCCTTTAATCAACTCAATTAAAATAGAGCAATAGGTGGTATACCTACTGTATATACAGTAGACTTAATGCCTGGTACACATTCTACAAATGTGGGCTTTCCCAGACGAAAGATGACTAAGATGACTCCTAAACGGTGGTGCTACGTTGTACCGTGAGAGAGGTTCAAAGACAGCTGTTGTCACGGTCTTGTGATCAAAGATAGACTGAGATAATATTGTCAATCATCTCACAATGTGTTTGCTGCTACAACCTATGTCTACTGCCAATAAAAATGCAACATGAATGCATATATCAATGTGACATGGCGTTAAAACTAAAGCTATTTTCCCTAGCCACAACCACGTCCATATCCTCCTCTTTTTTTCAGCGCACATAAAACCACAATTGCCAAAGTGCGATTCATCTTGCTCTTTTTGTTTACGACAAGTACATGCTGAAGATGTTTTATTCTTCTATAATAACTTGCGTCGTAGACTACGATTCTTCATCGATCATACATGTCGTACCCAAGTTTATTAGGTCCATGTCGTACTGTGTGATTTGTAATGATCTTATAGAATTGCTGAAATGGCACAGTTTGTATCAGGCATTACTCTGTCCCATGACACCAGGTTCAAATAAGTGAGTACTCCATTTTGATTGAATAACAGCTTTAATCTCAATATGTTTTTCACACGGAGCGATCAAATTACTCCTGAATCATACATGAATCATACAGACCATTTCTATGGTACGTTTATGCACTTTTTGGAGCTTGACCGTCACAACTATTGCCTCTTTCCTCACCTCTGTGTTTCACGAATGAAAACCGACATGATGGGTGAGTAAATTAGAGGATGACTTGTCACATTGCTCCCGCAAAGCAGTATCACTTTTTATTCATTCATTTAGCTACTACTGTAACAATTAGGCTACTAGTACCGTCAAATTGATTAATCACATCCAAAATAAAAGGTTGTGTTTACATAATATATGTGTGTGTACTGTGTATAATTATTATGTATATATAAATACACATACATGCATACAGTGCTTCCGGAAAGTATTCACAGCGCTTCACTTTTTCCACATTTTATGTTACAGCCTTATTCCAAAATAGATTAAATTAATATTTTTTTCCCTCAATTCTACAAACAATACCCCATAATGACAATGTGAAAGAAGTTTGTTTGAAAATGTATAAAAAATAAAATAAAATAAAAATCACATGAAAATAAGTATTCACAGCCTAACACAAACCAAGCACAAACCAAGCCATGAAGTCCTAGGAATTGTCTGTAGACCTCAGAGAAAGGATTGTTACGAGGCACAGATCTGGGGAATATCTGCATAATGACCACAGTGGCCTCCATCATCTGTAAATGGAAGAATTTGGAACCACCAGGACTCTTCCTTTAGCTGTCCGCCCAGCCAAACTGAGCGATTGGGGGAGAAGGGCCATAGTCAGGTAGGTGACCATGAGCCTGATAGTCAATCTGACTGAGCTCCAGCGTTTCTCTGTGAAGAGAGAAGAACATTCAAGAAGAACAACCATCTCTGCAGCACTCCACCAATCAGGCCTGTATGGTAGAGTGGCCAGACAGCACATGATAGGACTCTCAGACCATGGGAAACAAAATTCTCTGGTCTGATGAAACAAAGATTGAACTCTTTGGCCTGAATGGCAAACGTCATGTCTGGAGGAAACCAGGCACCACTCATCACCTGGCCAATACCATCCCTACAGTAAAGCATGGTGGTGGCAGCATCGTGCTGTGGGGATGTTTTTCAGCGGCAGGAACTGGGAGACTAGTCAGGATCAAGGGAAAGATGAATGCAGCAATATACAGAGACATCCTTGATGAAAACCTGCTCCAGAGCTCTCTGGACCTCAGTCTGGAGCGAAGGTTCATCTTCCAACAGGACAACGACCCTAAGCATGCAGTCAAGATAACAAAGGAGTGGCTACAGGACAACTTTGTGAATGTCCTTGAGTGGCCCAGCCCAGAGTACAGACTTTTAAACATCTCTGGAGAGATCTGAAAATGATCTGGGCACCAACTCTCCCCATCCAACCTGATGGAGCTTGAGAGGTCCTGCAAAGAAGAATGGGAGAAACTGCCCAAAAATAGGTGTGCCAAGCTTGTAGCATCATACTCAAAAATACTTGAGGCTGTAATTGGTTCCAAAGGTGCATCAAGAAAGTATTGAGCAAAGGCTGTGAATACTTATGTACATGTGATTTTTGGATGCGATTAATAACGATTAATCGTTTTGACAGCATTTACACCACATAAAATCTAGTTTATCCTATCAGAATATAACATTGGAAATGTGTTTGACCTGGATAGCCAGCTTTAAATGCTACCACTTGAAGCATATTTTTAATGCACCAACTCAGTTCTGTCGCATAGCCTCATTTATGTTTAATTTTATAAATGTTAAATCCATTGAGCAAAAGGACGTTTTGTTAATTTGGGTTCATTTGACAAGGTTATAGAAGTTAATATTGTGCATGACCTTTAATTTCTGGTAAATTAACATTTGAAATGTTTCTGGAGGGTTCAGTGTGGCTTGTATTTCGAAGTCATTGTTGATTTTAATCAGTACCAATGCAAGTCTTCACATCAATCCTACCAGGTCCATAGAGAACACATTATACACCACTGAGCTGCTCTAAGCACTCCCCTTCTTTATTTGCACCTCATTTGTCGGCTCTTGAAGGTACTACCTGAGGAAGGAGTGGTCAGCCCTGGCAGACTAGCCTCAGGCCAAAACAAGGCCTGCTGGGGTGAGCGACTCACTCAGAATAGAATATGCTGCACACTCAGCTTAATGCCTGCTTGCACCTAACTTCAGAGCATTCCCGAACACAAGAGGAGTGCAATACAGATTCCCCATGGAATAGTAAGTCTAAATTTAGGCTGAGATTTTCTACTGGGAAAATTCGCCATTTTGGTCATGTGGTGAAAAGGTGAAATCACTTTGTAGACTGTGGATATGTGTTAAAATGCAGTCAAAGACAGGGCATGAGATATTGACAGAGAATCAAGATTATTCTAAGACCTGTGAAACAATTAGTAACATTAGTAAGTTAAATGATCCTTATTAGTTGCCTAATATAACATCTCTTACTGAAATATTAGTTAAAAAACACATTTTGTGATCATTTTGAAAAAGAGAATGAGCCTTAATAATGACCGTAATACTTAATCACTATGCAAATTGATGGCATGATTGTGTGAATAAAACTTAATAAGCCACAGAATCAAAGAACTACTGAAAGCTCTCATTTCTCCCATGTGGAGAAAGAATAAAGCTTTTCTGTGTCTATGAATGCAATCAGTGAATAAATGGTTTAAACACGATTCGCTGAGACGCCCATTATGTGTGTTTGAATTTCAAAGTCAGTAATGCCTTTCCAGTAAATTAAATGATACAATATGTAACATTATATATATACAAAGAGACAGAGAAAGAATTAGTATAATGGTATTAAACTGAGATGTGCCAATTAGAAGAACAGAATTCAATTAATTTGGAATCGTTAATAGACATAACAATTCCAAAGCTAATTAGTGTCAATTATATACACTGAGTTAATCAAACAAATGAACTGTTGATTGGAAAGTGACTGAATAATGTTCTATCTAGCTCTTGTTTTGTGTTGAATTAAAGTCAGATATGAAGCTAGAGGTGTCAGGAAAAGACATACAGACTTCTAATATATTTATTTCTTATAGTGATTTACTATTCTATTGAACAGAGAATAAATGATCTTTGTGATTAGTGGTAATTGCACTTTCATTTGAACAACCTCCTGAACAAGTATAGAATAAGTTTAGAGGTGGACTCTTTTGACTCTTTTGCCAATAAAGTAACCATCCAGAACACAGCAGTCTAGTAAATATTTAGTGCTGCATCCTTGTTATTTTGCCAGATTTGCAACGCATGCATTCCTAGTCGTGCGCTTACACGCGCACACATGCTAGTCAGTCCACAGTTGTGTGTTCCGTGCTTGTGCGTCCTGTAGCCCTGTGGCGTGATCGCTTCACTAGTCTGAGCTGCATGCTGTTTCGGGCTAGAGGAAGAATTATTTATTTAGCACCTCTCCTGTCATAGTTCATCTGCAGAAAACTCAGCCCAGAGGCCTGTGCATCTCTGAACAACTCCCCCCTTCCCCCATAATAACATGTGTCACTGTTGTATGCGGTATGTATTATTAGTTAAAAAATAAAAGTGAAAAGTAAGTTGAATTTGTCTCTCAAGACTATTTTGGCTACTACACTCTAACACCAAAACCAAAAAGGTAGAAGATCGCAATAAAATTAACGTTGATGATAAGCTCTGGGCATTTTTACTTAATATGGATTAATCGGTAACACTTTACAATACGGGTGCACTAATATGCATTAATTCATGCTTAACTAATGAACAGATAATCATGAGTTAATGTATGACTCATAAAGAGCTAAACCATTTATGAATGATTACTGCATCAGCAACTAATGAACATGATTGAATTTGCTATTAATTAAATGTGTCATCATGTATTAATTCCCTAATAACATATTATATTAGCTAATAATGTAAATTAATATATTAATTACCACAATGGTCCAAGCTATGTCTATATAGATAGCTTGTTAAAATACGATCATAACTTATTTCCTTTGCGTTATATCTTGCAGCTTTAGTAATTACTTAAAGGTGCAGTGTGTATCTATTGACAGAAATGCAATATAATACACATAACTATGTTTTCAGTGGTGTATAAAGACCTTACATAATGAACCGTTATGTTTTTATTACCTTAGAATGAGCTGTTTCTATCGCCATACACCGCAAGTCTCTTTACATTGAAGTCACCATTTTGCTCCGCCATGTTTCTACAGTAGCCCTAAATGGACAAACTGCTCTACAGAGCACTACCTACTCTCTGCTGTCTCAGACGACGACATCTTTGTCCTGTGTCAGCCACCGTAGCTTCTCTCTGTGCTCTCTGGGTTGAGCGGTGGATTAAATCATAAAACACAGAATCCCCAAAAAATAAAATGAAAAACACAGAATTTAGGGGGATTTCATGGGGCTCTAATTTAAAAGGTAGCTACTCTGTGAAGTTTAATAAGTTTACGTTTACATTCATTCTCAATGTCTAACAAATATGTGAAAAGTATTAATGGTAAATTAATATTGTACAGGACATGTTAGTACCTAAATGGTACATATTAGTACAGAAGCTTTTGAAATCATACCACCCCAGTGACAGATTTTGTACCCTTTTTCTGAGAGTGAAGCAAACATCACATAAAGCTTT
The DNA here is from genome assembly GCF_949357685.1 of Gobio gobio. NCBI lineage: Eukaryota > Metazoa > Chordata > Actinopteri > Cypriniformes > Gobionidae > Gobio > Gobio gobio. The sequence continues at coordinate 59,159,042 of NC_137100.1, read as the reverse complement.
TGATAATAGACACAAAATTATTATTTGTTAGTTTTCCAAATATTTTAGTTGTAACTAAGTAATATCTAGAATTCTCAATCATTTCCCACAAGGTACAATAGTGTCTTTCTCTTCATGGCCATGTTCTAATTGTAATTCAGTGTTTTTAAAATGTTCTTTGTTTGAAGCCTTGTCAAGGAAATGGCTATAAGTGGCATATCAAAGTCAAATGTAGCAGTACAAGGACAATTCTGACGTTTTATCATGGCAGATGATGAAAATAAATAAAGAAAAAGACTGCAAGGAGAAAAAGAGCAAACGAAAAAAAAAAGTATATTTGAGGACATATAGGACAGGATAATTTGAAATGCTTTCCCCAGTGCAGTTAAATCTCAACCAACATGAAATAAAAATGGACACCATCTCCGTTAATACCATTTTGTGATTTAACTTTTAGACATGGGTGTCTATTTTTTTTTTTTTTTTTGCAGTGATGCCATAGAAGAATCTTTATGGTTCCCCAAAGAGCCTTTTAGTGAACAGGAACTAAATAAACTTTTATTTAACCCTCTAAGGGCCCTATCATACACCCGGCTCAATGCAATGCCAGGCACAAAATCCGCCATGTAAATAGCGAAACCGCCATGGTGCAAGCGATTGGCTTATTGCACGTTACGCCCAAAACACACCCATGACTCATTAAGAGAATTGGTACAACCCTTTTGGACCATGCGCCTGGTGCGCCGATCGTTTCTTCTACACTGTAACAAAAATTCAGGTCTCCATTTGAACATTTTCTAGTGACCGATCACATCTAAATTTTTCAGTCAGCCAAATTTAATTTCTGTGAATTGATGCAATTTCATTCACAGAAATCCAATTTGGCCAACTAAAAAATTTAGATGTGATCAGTCACTAGAACATTTTCAATTGGAGACCTGATTTTTTTGTATTTTTTTCTATGGTTAAACTGGATTCGGACATGCCCTAAGTGCACCTGCCCCATGCACTTCAGACCAGAAAAAAGAGATTGGTTTAATCAGAAACTAAAAATACCATTAATTATCCAAGTTGTTTTGACAAAAGAAACAAAGTTGTGATAACAAATCATGAATTATTATTATTTATTTTTTTTTGCAGTGAGTGTACTACTGAAGAAATAGTAACAACTCCTCATTTACTGACATTATTCAGTTCTCCGGATAACAAGCTTCCCCAGGTTGCAAGGAGTCAATTAACGTCTGAATGCTATTCATTCAGATTAATCAGAGGTGCAACAGCATAGAGAAAGAGAGTCTTGTGTCTGTTTTTTTATGCAAAATAAATAAAAAATCAGTTCAAGCATAAAATATGATAAGAACTGTATCATTGCATTATGTCTGTTCATTAAAATAAAACGGTAAGTTACATTTGATGATTGCATCTAATCAGTGTTTGCTCAGGTAAAGCAATGCTCATCAGTACTTTTAGATCTTAATTTCCTGCAATATAACTTATTTAAAATCAATTGCAATGACTATTTTTCTGATTATTATATATATTTTTTCCCGTTTACACTACCATTCAAAAGTTGGGGTCAGTATTTTTTACATACTGTATTCAGCAAGAATGCATTAAAGTGACCAAAAGTGAATGTAAAGACACACATAATTCCTATTTCAAATAAATGCTGTTATTTTTTACCACCGAATTGATCAAACATTCCTAAAAAATGCTTTTAAACATTGATAATACTAATGTTTCTTGAGCAGCAAATCATCATATTAGAATTAAAGTATCATGTGACACGGAATACTGGTAGCCTGGATGCCATCCGAATTTAGCCCCGCTCACAACATTTGAGGTCGGGAAGTTCGGTCTGGACTTGATCCGTTGTGGAGCAACTATGCTCGAACGCTTGGGTTGAATTTGTTCTAATCCTAAATGGAGAACTTGTTCGTATATACATTCACCCTTACTATTTTGCTTAAAAATTAGGATTGTGTTGGTAAGTACTCCGTGTATCCTTAAATTATTTTTACAACACCAGCAAACATTGTTTACACTCATCTTCTTCTACTTCTTCCAGCGTGCGTGCAGTTGAGTTCTGGGGCACATTTAAGCTCAAACTGGTGCGCAACGGTTTCTGGGTTGAACGACATGTTTCCTGGAAACGGTGTGCAACGATGTGCAACGGGGTTTGAGATACGTTTTCTCTTGTTTGGTGGGTGTGTAAAAAATGTCAGTCCAATCAGCAGCAACATGTATATAAACCACGCGATATTAAAGAGACAGCTCGCACAATGTGTCCAAGTAATGTTGTTTACAAATGTGTCCGCTGCAGCTCGGTATATGCAACAATTGACCTATCGGTAAGCCCCTCCCCTCAAACGCAGATGAGCCAATGGCAGTTGAGTATTAGTTGCGCTGGGACCGGAACTCGGACATCTTTAGGTTTCAGCGCCATAGAGAAACATTGGCAAATCCGAAGCTCTCATCGGTTTGATGGTGTTTATGCTACACAAATGGTAATATGATGTGTCTGGGATACTGTACACTGATTCCAGGGATCCTGAGAGGATTTTCTGGTTGTCATACTCTCATTAAGTTACGATTAATGTTAGTGATTCCATGCTAACATTCAAACCGAAATAACTAACTGCGCTCATGTAATAGTGTAGGTTAAAGGGGTGGTAAACAACGATTTCACTATTCTAACTTTAGCTAGCGTGTAATGTTGCTGCTTGAGCATAAACAACATCTGCAAAGTTACAACGTTCAAAGTTTAAAGCAAAGGGAGATATTTGCTTTTAAAGAAATCAGTTTCTAAGAACTACAGCAAACGGCCAGTAGGCGACTACACACATTCCTCCAGGGTTGGTGACATCACCAGGCTCAATATTTACATAAACCCCTCCTCCGAGAATATTAAATAGGGGGGGGGGGGGGGGGGGTGAGGCCATTTTGTATCGCGGCGCTGTTGTGGTATAGTTAGGCTGGAGTGTTGTTGCCGCGATGCAGAGGAAACGCTGTTATATTCATCCGGATTGCAGGTCTGGGGTACTTGCTCTGTTCAGCCTTCATTGGGACGGGGGTGCGTTGCAGAGCGTTTAACATAAAGCATGTTATATGCACGTGTGTTTGAGTCAGCGGGGAATCAGGCGCGCGCAGGGCTCCCTGGCTGCAGCACATCTAACAGAGGAAAACATCCACCGTCTTCGCGATTTCAATGCCAGATTTGTACAACGTCAGCTGCATGAAAAAAACACTGCCGGTGCGTGGATGCACAACGCGCGTGCGCTGCACATTTCACGGAGGACAACACAAACTTCGCGAGTTCAATACAGGATATGCACAACGGCTTGTCCTGAAAGCTGGATTTACAAACAGAAGCTGTTCACGGGCCACAACCTGTAAGTCTGATTTATTTTTCATCGATGTGTTTTCCTGTAATAGGTTGTAGCAAGGAAGTAAACAGATGACAACGCTGTTCTGCAAACCAGTCTGTTAAATACTCATTCATACTTAACGTTATCCGACGAACACCTAACGTTACAAACATTAACGTTAAAATCTCAACAGCGAACCTGGCATTAGTGTAAATGATTCTTTGATTAGAGCTTTTATGTATTGTTTATCTACAGGCTTGCTAAACATGCTTCTGTGTGTGATTTGGCTAACTTACTAGTTAAAGCCAGTGCTTAGTGTTCGTTTTGGGTTAACGTTAGTTCTTGCGACAGATATTTGGCTATAATCGTTCTAAAAATACAAAAGTTAAAGTGCCATTCAGTAGCGATCATTATAGATCCGCAGTCTTTACTCTCGAGGACTGAGCAGGTTCTGCTCGATCATCTTCACTCAAATGTTCTGGGTCTGATTCGAGCTCATATGGTTTTATTGACGCCGTTGTTTCTAATACTGAACAGCCTCCGGTAAGGGGCGTGACGTTTCCGACGTGCACTGCGGTTAGCGAATCACAACACACTGGGCCAGCTAACCAATCTGAGCCCACTGCGTATTTTTGAGGGACTGGCTTCATACAACCCGGAAAGCATCAGACCGTTTTACAAGGAGGGACAGAGCAGTGTAGAATAAAGGTCAAATATATGAAAAATAAGGCAATTTTTTTTAAAACGAAGCATGAACACATGTTACAGTGCACCCCACAAACACAGCCAAGCCTTCAAAAGAATGTGTTTTACCACCCCTTTAAAACCATAGACTGTAAAAAAATATGGACGTAGTGTCCGTGAAGTCACCCATAGGATTCTGATGAGCCGTTCTGAAGCGCAAAGTATGGACGAGATGGCCATTGCCATCTTGGCAGTGTGTCATCGCGCGTCACTTCTGGATAACAGAAAATGGGCAAAAAGTTGGGACGTGGGCGGAGCTTAAGTGACGCGATGACTAACAGACAGCAGATAAATGGCTATCCACCTGTCATTCGAAGTGGCCACGCCCTTAATTATGCAGAACTTTAATGCTTTATATAATGTAAACGAATGAGTTAAAAAAAAAATTACCTCCCTCACAGTTGTCATGAAGGGCAAAATTAGCCATATAGACCAAAACCACAATTTGTACCAGGCTGTAAACATGTTTTAATCTGCTGTAAAGTTGGGCATTTTAACATGGGGCTCAATGAGATTCTGCTCCCTTCTGGAGCATGTCCCTATGCGGCCAGTTAATGAATTGCAGTATATGGCACTTCCATATTGGCTTCAAGAGAAACTGCGGGAGGTTGCCGCTTGGTCAAAACACATACATTTCTGTTTAGATATGTTTAAGGTCTGCATTATTTGTCTTACTAAGGAGGGACTCCTATTTTGATGGGTATTATAGTCTACGGAGTAGTGAAAGGGCTCGCACTCCCAGTTTATCGGAGTTGTTTGCAGATACAAAGTTTACAGTTTATTAGCACCCCCGAAAAGGCACAATGTCTGTATATGTTTGTTTACTGTGATTACTGTAATTTGCAGTGTATGTTAATGATAATGCAACAGAGAGTTTGTGAATGAGCCGTTAATGCGCACTTCTTATGCTAATTGTTTGTTCTGCTCTTATGGTGATTTTTTTTTTTTTTTGAAAAAGGACGCAATAAACTTAATAAACCATAATTTAAGTTTGGCCATCAATCGGAGGGGGTCCGCTACATTCTGTGTCCAAAAACAATTTGGGATACGGTTTTCACAACTCCGTTTGTTTGTCCGAGTTAGCAACAGTAACTAAGGGGGGAGGGGCTTACCAATAGGTCAATTGAAGATATTCATCCTGAAATGCGAGGCAAATGTTGGATCACAATAATTAGGAACAGTTTCCACAAATTCCCTTCACACGATTGGGATGTTCTCTTTTATTCTGGATGGCAAGGGCAGTGACTGTAACATCGAGCGCATTTTGCAGTAATAAACACTTATTATTACGGATTTCATCAGGCTCCGAAAATTCTTCAAAAAGAAGACAAAGAATGGCCTCTCAGCTGCCATATTTGCAACTCTTGCGTCATCAGAACAGGGTGTTCAACGCACCACCGTCTCCATTTAAAAAACTTTTTGCAATGTTTTGTCTAGGCTGAACGCAGCCCTGTTGACAACTATGCGTCGCTCCGTTGCTCTGATTGGTTGTAGGTCTACACTTTAAAAAATAAAGGTTCTATATGGCACCAAAAATGGTTCTTCGTCATAATCATAGAGGAACCACTTTTGGTGCTATATAGCACCATATCCTAACATGTTGGTAGTGGTGCTATATAGCACCTAAGTCAAAGAACCGGTGAAGACTCTCTGAAGAACCGCTGAAGAACCACTGAAGCACCAAAATTGGTGCTATATAGCACTTAAAAAGGTTCCCCTATGATTACGAGCCAAGAACCATTTTTGGTGCCACATAGGACCTTTTTTTTTAGAGTGTATCCAATTAAGTGCAGAGGCATTTTCTTTCCTGGTTCGGTTGAAACATGCCCCATAATCACAGCCCAATGGAGCAGTATCGAACTCATATTCTGACTAGAATTGAACTCATATTCTGACTAGAATTGAGTATGACGACGTCAGGCTAGAAGACTGGAGTAAAAGAATCAAAAAACAAAAAAATTGTAAAATTATTTCACAATATAACAGTTTTTACTGTATTTTTGATCAAATAAATGCAGATTTGGTGAGCTTTAGAGACTTCAAAAACATTAATAAATCTAACCAAACTTTTGAACAGTAGTGATTATGTAATCAGCATAATTTGAACTAAAGCATGCTTTGTTCACCTGCTTTTTTGTTCTGAATATAATCTTTTGGGATATTCTTGGCCATTTGAATAGTCATTGTGTTGTAAATTTCTCCAGGTGAGATTTTAAAGATTGGGTTATCAAACTATATTAATACACTGCTTGATTTCTCAAATTTCCATGGAATTGCGGAAGAAAATGTTAGTATTAATGTCTAATTTTCCTAACTGGCAGGTACCCCCATATGTGTGGGAGATCTCGGCAACCCAATTAGAGAACACATCTGTTCCATTAGAGAATCTAGACATCATCCATCAAATGTGTCATATTCATCTCACCTCCACATTCCACATACACATGCTGCACATTACACTCAACAAGATTGGCAATTTGCTTCAACTACGTTTTAGTTCAATCCCATAATACAGGAGGGTTGGAATTGAAAGAGTTATTCCAGCCATCTGATACATGCACGCTGTGAAGATTCTGATAATCATAAATGGCATCTTCACTCCTTAATAGTATTGCTTTAATCTGTTTGTGTACAGATCAAGGGCCAAAACTACTAACAGCTTGCGCCAGTGCAAACCCTCTGTTGGTGTAAAGAAACTACTGTCAGGATTTACTAAAGACAAGCAGTGAGAAATTAGCGCTGAAAAGGCGTGGATAGGGTTATTTTTACTGGCTGACCTTATTGCATATGCATTTGTAGTTTCAAGGTTTCATAAGAGCAATATTTTCCAATGTTTATTGCGAAACGACAGCGTTTCCGTTAACCAATTTTATGCGACTAAATTGTAATTTTTTCCTCTTGTGATAAGTCGATGGATGTTGGTAGGTTTACGTGTATCGCAGCCACTGCATTAGCTATTATTTTTAATCGAAGGAGACGAAGGCGTGTTATCCAAGAATCAATGGCAAGGATTATTGGCCTTATACTTGGGAGCGGCCATGAATGAGGTGTTTCTGGGTGTTTCAAGCAATGCATTTCATTAAAGTATTACTAAAGAATGTAGCAGCTCTTTTATATACAATAACGGTGACCATGGTTGTAAAGTTTTCAGCAAATAAGAGCTAAAAAATATTGGTTTATTGTTCCTTAAGCCGAGCGTACATGGTGCATTTTTTACTGTCGTACAAACAAACAAAATTGGGAAAAAATGCTTGGAAATCGTGGATGCTCGTATGGTCGCAGCTCGCAGTGTGTGAGAGGAATTATGAGCCGAGTACGTTACGAGCACCTCCTTACCTCCCTCCTAAAATGTTAACCCGATTTTCACCAGCATATAGGCTGTACCCTATTGCCAAATCATATATTATACTAGTATTATTAGGCTATATAGCTCAGTGGCTGCAGCCATACAGCAGGCACGTGCAGAGGGGGGGGCTTTGGGTGCTCGAGCCCCTGCCCTTTTTCAAAATGAATCAAAAGTGCCCCTCTCAGACAAATATCAATGATAATATCGTGGTCAATAAAACTAAATAAATGTGATTATTATAACATGACAATGTATACAATAGTAACGAACGGCTCAAAAATCGGACATTTCTGTTGAGGCGTTGCCATAACGCGTTGCTATGGGTTGCGCGCGTTTTGATTGACAGCTGATTTTCCTCTGTTCGGAAACGGCTCTCGAGCCAAATATGGTCCTTTCAGAGAGTGTGTGGCCTTACGGGAAAAAATAAACAAATTTTTTTTCCCCCTCCATAATCAGAGCTAATGTGTTGATTTAATTACAAATCTATATATTATATATTATAAAGTATTACACAATTCCCCAATGCCCGTTTTTCATGTATATACACCAACCAATCGTGATCTGGCAAAGCAAGTTCAAATTCCATTGGGCGATGAGAAGCGGTAATTTTCTGTTCTTATTCATAAATCGGTTGAAAATTACATGGACAGACGAACTAACGTTTGTGGAACGATTTCCTGCGGTTTGTCTCATTTTATAAATTGCATCACTGACAAAATGGATTTTAACTGACAACAAATAAATCACTGCACATGCACAAAACCATGCAGCAGCAAAAGTCGCATTAATGGTAAGTAGTGTTAAATTCACTTGTATTTATGTATATTGATACACTGTTTGTTATTTTATGAAACTATCAAAGTTAACAAAACCCAAGTGCCACCGGCATCTACAGACCTATTATGCGAAGTGTAGGCTGGTGAAATGGTTACGTGAAAGGACTTTATTATATTAACGTTACCAGTTTTTAATATTATGCAGCATGATTTATGAAAGAAGTCTCTTATGTTCATCAAGCCTGCATTTATTTGATAAAAAACAGCAATATTGTGAAATATTATTAAAATAATGGTTTTCTATTTTTAAATAATTTTAAATATATTTTGTTCCTGTGATCACAGCTGGATTTTTAGCATCATTACTCCACTCTTCACTGTGATACTATTTTCAAGATTCTTTGATTAATAAAAAGTTAAAAAGAACATTGTAATAATATTTCACAATATTAGGCTACTGTTTTATTTTTGATTAAATAAATGCAGGCTCGATGAGCATAAGGATATATATATATATATATATATATATATATATATATATATATATATATATATATATATATATATATATATATATATATATATATATATATATATATATATATATATATATATATATATATATATATATATATATATTGCCCCTTTTTTACATTTGAGCCCCTGCCCCTGAAGAACTCTCTGCACGGCCCTGCCATACAGCACTGTCACACAAACACACACACTCACTCTCTCTTTCTATTTTTTTCTGTTGAAAGGAATGGCTGCTGTTCTCTGCTTTTAAACAAATAATTTGTACACAAATCGTTTTTTATTTTCTTTTTTCTATCCAAAGCTAAAGCAGCAACATTGATCTCTGTGTTTAGCGCGAAAGCTCACGCGATTGCCGCCGGGTTGCCATGCAGTACTGTCCAGTACAATACAAAACTATCAAATACTTTCAGATGACTTGGATTTGTGACTTTTCTGAATATTAAAATGTTGCTGTAATTTACTCACCCTCGTCCTGTCCTGAACCTGTGAGTTTCTTTCTGTCGTTTAACACAAAAGAAGATATTTTAAAGAATGTTGGTTACCAGACAGTTGATGGTAGACATTGACTTCCGTAGTATTTTTTTTCCTACAATGGAAGTCATTGGCTACCATCAACTGTTTGATACCATCAACTACTTTTGTGTTCAGAAGAAAGAGACTCCTACAGGTTTGAAATAACATGTGGGTGAGTAAGTGATGATAAAGTTTTCATTTTGGGGTGAACTATCTCTTTAATGTAGGGTACATTAAAGAGGTAGTTCACCCCAAAATGAAAGCTTTATTTTCTTTATTTTCTAACTTTACAGTCCCCGATTCCCCACTTTTATTGTAAAGGAGAAATTAGCTGGACATTCTGCTGAACTTCTTATTGTGAATGATCTGGAATTTTTATTTTACATTTTACCAAATCCTGTTGCTCGGGCAAGTTAAAAGAGTCGACGCTGCAGTTTCTATGATATTCTGCTCCCTAGATAGGCTCTGGTGTCTTCATCCGTTTTATCTTAAAGAAATTATTTGTCTGGTTTTCCATCAAGCACCGAGGCAGCAAGCACCACTACGTTATGATGAATTATGATCTAAAATAAATAAATATTTCTGTCTTTGTGGATGCAAATAGCAAAAAATAAAAAAAATAATTCAGAGAATATAATTTCTTCACATGAAAGGCTCTGCATTCTGCGCTCGACTTGGACGTATTAATCTTTTGATAGTTTGAATTAATAGACTAAGTTTTGTCCTCCATTAGTAGACCACAATAGAACAAGTCCTCTCTAATTCCACACTACTAATGGTAATCCATTAGCATGCATCATACGTATTCATTTCACACATTTACGGAAATCTAAATCTCCAGCAAGACAAATCTTGAAGACTTCGATAAAGCGTTCAGGCCAGGGCTTTATAGTTCTGAGAAAGCATCTGATGGGATCAGTATTGGACCGGAGTCAGCTGTCTGAAGACTACTTTCACACAGACAACCTTGAGATCAGCTGAGAGGGATTATTCGCTTTCAACTTTGAGTGCCATTATGGAAAAAGCCGGTCTTACCGTATCTCATTCTCTTCCCCGAGGTTCATCTGCCCTGTTATTTTCCATTTCTTAACAGGAAGACTTCTACTGAATAAAATGGTAAACCACACAATATTGAGTTTCACAGTCTCCTCCTCAGAGTGAGCTATGGAATCAAAATGGTTTATTTTGGGAAAGGTCTTTTTTGTTTTTTCACGAGTTGGTTCTTTTTGGGATCATTAATAAAATCTTCCATGTACATGAGTCATGCATGCATGTTGGAGGGATGCTGACGTCATTCTGTACAGACACAAGTTTGTTTTCAGATTTCTAACATTTTCAATGACCTCTATAATAGATACATTCTTCAGGGCACAGGGAAACCGAAACACAAATACTTTATTTACAATGATGAATGTGCATAATGTAGCACTATCTTTGATCTATTGCCATTTAGATGTTCCACAGTCTTGCCACAGTGCAGTGTGCCAAAGAATTATTGCCGTTGCTGTGTTAAAAAAGGAAGTAGCAGCCACCCCACTGGTGGAAAATACTCACAGGGGTGTGCTTGGCACACAATAGCCTTCTTAGACATGCTGAAAAGAACTGATCACCAGCATATGTTGTGTGTTGGATTCTGGTCCCCAGCATGAGACATTGGTGTACTGGTGTGTCCCCAACAGACTGCACTTAAAAACAAAACAAAAAATCCTGTTTACAAGATGGCAGCTGTGATGTTATCTGAAAAAAGTTATTTCAGGTATTGAGAAATTGAATTTTGGTATGTGTGTGGATATTTCATGTATGTACGTACGTACACTCACCTAAAGGATTATTAGGAACACCATACTAATACTGTGTTTGACCCCCTTTCGCCTTCAGAACTGGCTTAATTCTACGTGGCATTGATTTGACAAGGTGCTGAAAGCATTCTTTAGAAATGTTGGCCCATATTGAAAGGATAGCATCTTGCAGTTGATGGAGATTTGTGGGATGCACATCCAGGGCACGAAGCTCCCATTCCACCACATCCCAAAGGAGCCCGATCTCACGAAAATGCGTATAAATAATGTGCAATCTCGTGGAATGTATACGACAAAATGAGTTTTGGCGTGCATATGGTGCGCTGTTTTCCACGTGCATATGATACGCACTTTATGGCGAATTATATATATTATCCATGTTCTCATTCTGTTTACGCCAAATTCTGACTGTACCATCTGAATGTCTCAACAGAAATCGAGACTCATCAGACCAGGCAACATTTTTCCAGTCTTCAACTGTCCAATTTTGATGAGCTTGTGCAAATTGTAGCCTCTTTTTCCTATTTGTAGTGGAGATGAGTGGTACCCGGTGGGGTCTTCTGCTGTTGTAGCCCATCCGCCTCAAGGTTGTGCGTGTTGTGGCTTCACAAATGCTTTGCTGCACACCTCGGTTGTAACGAGTGGTTATTTCAGTCAAAGTTGCTCTTCTATCAGCTTGAATCAGTCGGCCCATTCTCCTCTGACCTCTAGCATCAACAAGGGATTTTCGCCCACAGGACTGCCGCATACTGGATGTTTTTCCCTTTTCACACCATTCTTTGTAAACCCTAGAAATGGATGTGTGTGAAAATCCCAGTAACTGAGCAGATTGTGAAATACTCCGGCCCGTCTGGCACCAACAAACATGCCACGCTCAAAATTGCTTAAATCACCTTTCTTTCCCATTCTGACATTCAGTTTGGAGTTCAGGAGATTGTCTTGACCAGGACCACACCCCTAAATGCATTGAAGCAACTGCCATGTGATTGGTTTATTAGATAATTCCATTAATGAGAAATTGAACAGGTGTTCCCAATAATCCTTTAGGTGAGTGTATGTAGGTATGTATGTACTTAGTTTTTTGTTTTTTTTTATACACTACATTGACAAAAGTATTGGGACACCCCTCCAAATCATTTAATTCAGGTGTTCCAATCACTTTCATGGCCACATGTGTATAAAATCAAACACTTAGGCATGCAGACGCTTCTACAAACATTTGTGAAAGAATGGGTCGCTCTCAGGTGCTCAGTGAACTCAAGGGTGGTACCGTGATAGGTTGCCACCTGTGCAATATGTCCATTGATGACATTTCCTCAATATATTCCACGGTCAACTGTTAGTGGTATTATAACAAAGTGGAAGCAATTGGGAACAACAGCAACTCAGCCACGAAGTGGTAGGCCACGTAAAATCACAGAGCGGGGTCAACGCATGCTGAGGTGCACAGTGTGCAGAAGTCGCCAACTTTCTCCACAGTCTCCACAGACCTCCAAACTTCATGTGGCCTTCAGATTAGCTCAAGAACAGTGTGTAGAGAGCTTCATGGAATGGGTTTCTATGGCCGAGCAGCTGCATCCAAGCCTTACATCACCAAGTGCAATTCAAGGTGTCAGAAGCAGTGGTGTAAAGCACGCCGTCAATGGAGTCTAGAGCAGTGGAGACGTGTTCTCTAGAGAGACCAATCACGCTTCTCTGTCTGGCAATCCCATGGATGAGTCTGGGTTTGGCTGTTGCCAGGAGAACGGTACTTGCCTGACTGCATTGTGCCAAGTCTAAAGTTTGGTGGAGGGGGATTATGGTGTGGGGTTGTTTTTCAGGGGTTGGGCTTGGCCCCTTAGTTCCAGTGAAAGGAACTCTTAATACTTCAGCATACCAAAACATTTTGGACAATTTCATGCTCCCAACTTTGTGGGAACAGTTTGGGGATGGCCCCTTACTGTTGCAACATGACTGCTTACCAGTGCACAAAGTGTCGGTCCATAAAGACATGGATGAGCGAGTTTGGTGTGGAGGAACTTGACTGGCCTGCACAGAGTCCTGACCAGAACACCATTGGGTTGAATTAGAGCGGAGATTGTGAGCCAGGCCTTCTCGTCCAACATCAGTGCCTGACCTCACAAATGCTCTTCTTGAAGAACGGTAAAAAATTTCCATAAATACACTCTTAAACCTTGTGGAAAGCCTTCCCAGAAGAGTTGAAGCTGTTTAGCTGCAAAAGGTGGGCCAACTCCATATTAAACCCTACGGATTAAGAATGGGATGTCATTAAAGTTCATGTGCATGTAAAGGCAGGCGTCCCAAAACTTTCGACAATATAGAGTTTGTTAATTATGCTCTTTTTTATTTTAAAATATACTGATTACCCAGCTCAGATGGTATCTGGACACTTTTTAAAAAAAAGTTTTGAAAATGGTGAAATGGAACAAATGGATCTGCATTCTTATTGCCAGCAGCATGGAAGCACTATCAAATTAGCCAAAATATTTAATAAATGAACAGGCAAGGCACAGATGACATGTAGAAATTTGTGACTGACTGGCATCCAAAGATTTTAGCAGCATTCTGTGGCTGAAAATTCTGTGTGGGCCTGGTGATGGTGGTTCATAATGATACAAGTGGTCATTTGAAATTATTATTTTGGTCACACTTTAGTTTAGGGTCCAATTCTCACTATTAACTAACTATTAACTACGACTTTTGCCTCAATAAAACTCCTTTTAATAGTTATTAAGGTAGTTAAAATCAGGTATTGGGTAGGATTAAGGAATGTAGAATAAGGTCATGCAGATTAAGGCATTAATATGTGTTTATAAGATCTAATAAAAAGCCAATATTTTAGTAAAATGCATGCTATTAAGCAACTACATAATGAGAATTTGATATACAGTGCTATTTTAGTATTATTTTATGCTATTATAGTGTTTATGGCTTTTATTTTTATATGCAGAAATACAAAACACAGGAACAGCAGTGTTTGTAGACAGTGTTTACATCGATTGCATAGTTGCATTGCAAAAATTAAATATGTTACATTTGTACAGTTCATTTTACAAAAAAAGGCTCACTGCAGGAAGATTTTTGAAACTTAGAACTTAGGGACTTCACATTAGGCTTGTCCTGTCTCTAAGCATCCAAAAATCGAGGCTTTAAAAGTATATTAGGATGAGTCCAAAATGCTTTCAACTAAAAGGTCCAACTGCAGATATGAGCTGGTGAGCGCCAGCGATGGCTCATCCCTCTGTGTATTCTGTCAGGCTTGAGCAACAGTGCAACATAGTTAAGCAATAAACCACAGTTCCTTTCAATCCCCAAACTATTATTAGCCCTTTCTCAACTACAGCACATGTTTAGAACATAATGATTCACTTGAGTGGCTGCCAGATTATTTTTTAACGCCTTTTTTAAACACCTCTTTCTTCTCTCTCTCTTTCACACAGGCACAAACACTCATACACTGGAGGCTTTTTAGGTCTTGATCTTTAAAGCTTGTCCAGACGAATGGAACGACACGGCCTATTGGTGGAAAGACATGGCCTGCTTTATTGACTGCTTATCAACTGCTTTGGTGTGAGTTCTTGATGACACTGCTCTTGATGTTTGAGACATTTCCAGTAAGCCCATAAGCCACACTTTCCCTGCTGGGGGATGATCAGAGCATAGTAGTCAGTTTATCTCTAACAAATAGGGATGGCAATCTTAAGGAATGTGCTGGTTCCGACTCTTGATTTTTGATGATACATGAAGTCTCAAAAGCTCTAATTCCGCACGATGCCATTCAGTTCTTGACTTGTACATTCAGTTCTGATTCCATGTACTATATATCCAAACGGTACAAGCAATCAAACAGCTGAGATTTGCTTTATAGTATACACTATATGGCCAACATTTTTGGGACGTCTGCCTTTACATGCACATGAACTTTAATGACATCCCATTCTTAATCCATAGGTGTTACGTCCCTTATATGTTTGTCTAGGATAAATGGGAGTATAACATTTTATTATCAGCTGTGTGGGTGTCAACAGGAGGAAAGGCAATAAAAGGAAAAGAACAAAGCCAGCTTCACCTTAGGATAAAGGTTTATTGCTCGATGCCAAACAGAAGAAAAGTGATAAAGTATTTACAATAATATTTACAACAAAACATAAATATAATAAAAGACAAAAACACAACAAACAACACAAAAGAACTGAGGTGGGAAGGCGAACATGAGTAGAGGCCAAATCAACGAAATTAACAAAACAAAACAGATCTAACTAAGTTTAACCAACTAAACTATCAAAGAAACATGTAGAAATGAAAAGTCTTCAGCGTCAATGACGGCCAAAACTAAACTACACTAACTAATCAAAACAAAAACATACAAAGTGTGGCTCTCTCTCTCTTAACCTAGTCTGTTTAATACATCGACAAACAACCGTCCTGCGTGGTGCACAATGTATGTCGTACGACCTCTTTACCTGTTCCCTCCTTCCCAGCCTCACCACCGTAAGCGACTGAGGAAATCAGATCAACATGCGACATCACAAGGCAACCACACTGCAACAAAGAACGTGTTTCTCAGATACCAAAGTCTCATTCCCAAGTGAGTGTCAAAGCTCCCGATCTAGAGGAAGATCTGGCCTTTGAAGTGGGCGGCTGAATCTGATTGGATGGAACGACCAAGACGTCATCTGATTTGTGCACTGGTGCACATGTTGGAACAGAAAGGGGATATCCCCAAACTGTTCCCACAAATTTGGGAGCAGGAAATTGTCCAAAATGTCTTGGTATGCTGAAGCATTAAGCGTTCCTTTCACTGGAACTAAGGGGCCAACACCACACCATAACCTAACCCTAACCCCTCCACCAAACTTTACACTTGGCACAATGCAGTCAGGCAAGTACCATTCTCCTGGCAACCGCCAAACCCAGACTCGTCCATCGGATTGCCAGACAGAGAAGCGTGATTCGTTACTCCAGAGAACACGTATCCACTGCTCTAGAGTCCAGTGGCGGCCACTATATCCCACGCTTTGCATTGCACTTGGGGAAGTAAGGCTTTGATGCAGCTGCTCGGCCATGGAAACCCATTCCATGAAGCTTTCTACGCACGGTTCTTGAGCTAATCTGAAGGCCACACGAAGTTTGGAGGTGTGTAACTATTGACTCTGCAGACAGTTGCCAACTTATTCGCATAGTTGCTGTTGTTCCCAATTGCTTCCACTTTGTTATAATACCACTAACAGTTGACCGTGGAATATTTATTATTGAGGAAATTTCACAAATTGATTTATTGCACAGGTTGCAACCTATCATGGTTCCAGGCTTGAATTCACTGAGCTCCTGAGAGTGACTCATGCTTTCACAAATGTGTGCAATCAGTCTGCATGCCTAGGTGCTTGATTATATACACATGTGGCCATGGAAGTGATTGGAACACCTGAATGTAATGATTTGGAAGTGTATCCCAATACTTTTGGCAAATATAGTGTATTTTGCTTACATAAGTATACTGTATGTATGCAGATTAAGTTGGACATACTTATATATAGGGTACAATTGGGCTAAAGGCGAAGTGGGGTAAAAGGTGCATTTGATTTTATTTTCCTCTAAACCACTAGATGGCACAAAAACTTGCCGCAGCACTTTCCAAAACCGCCGCTTTTCAAGATTTTCTGATCTCAGTGCAAAGTTGATTCTGCGCTAATTTGACGTAATATTTGATGGGGTTTTTATATTGTTTTAGATTTCAATACAATCAAAAAAAAATACTCTTTGAATGAACATAAAAAAATTATGGAAAGTATTTCCACATGATTAACTTGCTTTATTTCAACATTATGCAATTATGTTATTCCAATTTAATGTACTTACGTTGGGTCAACTTAATTTATTAAGGTTGATTCAACTTATTTAAAATGGTTAGGCACAGCCTAATTTAATAGTGTCAGCCCAACTCATTTGCAATGTTTTGGACCAGCTAATTTATTTAAGTTAGCCTAACAAAATTGCTTAATGCTGAAAGAAAGCCATTTAATCACATGGAAATCCTTTCCATGATTTAATTACATTAGTTAAAAGAATAGTTTTTTGAGTGCATTTACAAAACCTTTTACAAGATTTTATTGGCTAGCCAGAAAATGGTTTTGTTACATCCATGGCATGCCCAGAGTAGACTTTTATTATTAAAACAACTTTAATAGTTATTAGGTCCTCACCCCAAGCACATGCTCTACACTTCACCACAATGGTAACATCCAAAAACACTATCATAACACAAACTTTTAAATACCAACATAACAAAACATTAAGCATTAAAAAGTATCGCAATTTTCTCATCTTGTTAAAAATGCATCAAACTTCACTTTATTTAAACATTTACTCTCCGAATTCAGCCCCTTTGCAAAGCATGATGGGAAATGAAAGTCTTATTTCTTTGGGTTACTTGATTGAAACATGTTATTTCAAAATGAAAACATCAAGTTATGTCAAAGAGTAACGGTTTTAAGTCAGTTTAACATGAATCAATTACATTTGAACCAGAAACATAATGTAATGGTGTTAAATCAATATGAATTGCTTAAATAAAGTGAACAGCATCATAAATTATTTTTTTGAGTGTAGCGAATTAGAATCGCTAAAAATATTGAATATATTTTGATACAAGGGTGGTCTTTATGTTTCTCAGTTTTGTTCAGTCTAATTAAAGCAACAGAAGAATGTGAAAGACAACTATTAACATGATAATAAACAGCTGGCTGACTTTTCCATTTGTTGGCATGACATGGTTAGATTGAGATTGTAAATATCATATATTAAGTTGGGTGTTCACCTTAGAGATAATCACCATATTTATAATGCAACAATCATATAAAAAATAGCCTCATTGTACCCTACAACTTTATATAAAGAGTTGAGAGATCATATTAGAAGTCATTTGTTTATGTGTCATTACTCTGAGTTGTTTGCTTGCCATTAATGAAAAGTGTTCTGTGAAAAACAAGTTTTTTTTTTTGTTGTTTTTTTTCTCTCAGTTCAAACTAAAAGCTCTCTCTCACTCTCTCTCTCTCTCTCTCTCTCTCTCTCTCTCTCTCTCTCTCTCTCTCTCTCTCTCTCTCTCTCTCTCTCTCTCTCTCTCTCTTTCTCTCACTCACTCACTCACTCACACACACACACACACACACACACACACACACACACACACACACACACACACACACGCACACAACCAAATTACTTGTCATCTCAGTAACAAAATAAACCTCTGTCGTTTTTCCATTATAATCTAAGCCAATTGAAAAAAAAATATGATTTTTGTCTTGATGTAAATGGCAGAAACACAAAGATATCACTTAAGCAAGATTGCTCATGTCTTAATAAGGAAGCATGCCTTCGCAGGCTTTCAAAAATTTAGCATCAAATATTGATCCAGAGCAGTGGATGTTTGCTTTAGCACGGCAAGGTGTCCTCTCCATCTCACAGCATTGTTTTAACAAGGATCCAGGCGAACGCAGCAGTCAGGCTTCAGGGACTAGAGAGACAGATAATATGCAGCGTGAATTCAAGATGAATTCGAATACGAAAGAGAGCAGAAACCTGCAATGCGGTAGAAATCAAATCTCTCCTCCCTCAGCCCATCCTTCGCTCTTGTCCGTCTTATACGTGCAATGGGGATTCCATTCAATAATTTACAGCATTAGTATAATGAGTATACACATATTCACTCCCCTTACGAAGATGTGTATTCTCTGAGGTATTCCTGTCAGGTGGGATTATGGATGGGCCATCACGTTATGCCGAATACAAAGGTAATTAGGCCCTGCTTGCTGATGTGAAGTGAATGCAGGCAATGAATATAGACATCAGATCACATCAAAAAGGAAATGGAAAAGTCTGATGAAATGGGTTCAAAGGTTTGCATGGTTGCCCAAGATGTATTGCTACCATGGGGCAATTACATAAAGACCCAACGGAGACTGAATTTCAATTAAAAACACGGCACGAATTAGATAAGGTACGTGCAAAACGCCTTTATAATGGACAGGTGCAAGATAAAGGTTGATTTAGAAAAGAAGCGCATGAATCATAATTGAGCTTTGTGCTTGTTCCGACAAGGGTATAAGGATGACATTCATCCACCCACTGCAGGTTTTTTTTTTTTTGTTGTAATTTCCACCAATGCTGAATCGAGTGTTACGAGTGCAATGATAATCCGCTTAATTCATGAATATGGAACACCTTAGTCATGACATTTTTGAAGTTGTTGGGGTTTTATTTCCTATCATGCCAAAGCTAATTTACATGTTATTAGGTGGGGAAATAGATTTAAATCAGGATTTGATGTGCTCTAATAATACTTTGTTGACAGGTACTGCACTTGATGAAAAAGCAACTACGTTTTTTATCCCCATAAGCCATGCTGCGTCTGACTGGAGATTGGTCTTACTCTAATTTGTTTAAAGGCAAAACTATCAGTGGATCAAAAGGAATAAAAAAACATTCATTTTGGGTCATTCCTATTACGCCATGTGTTAATATATTGGATACAGTATTATACTCAAATTTTAAATGAAATCTGATCACAAAATCACATTTTGGAAGTGCTGTCAACGTTTAACGCAATTAACACAAATAAATTATAGAAGTACGTGAAGCTGCATCATTAACGTAATTTTCGTCACGCAGTTAGAGGATTGTCGGTAGTTTCAAACTTAGCATCTACAGCACCTGTAACCCTGGTAGGAGGAAACTCTTTAACCCGATTCTGCTTCTCTGTTTGTGATCAGGGCTGGATTTCCCGAAACCTTCTTAACACTGCGTCGTTCTTAAGTTATACCTTAAGGTGTATCTTATCATTAATACGTATTTCCCGAAACGATCTTGGTTAAGAATACCTTCTGTAAGTCATTATTTCGCAAGGTTGGTCTGGACCACTCTTAGCATATGCCTTATCTCTATTGACAGTTCATTCCGATAGTGGCACCACTGTTTCTTTACATCTCAGTCTAAATGAATATAATTCTGCTAATTGAAGTGTTTTCATGCAAAGAATACAATTGTCATTACACTGATGGTTGTTAGCTTTTTTAACTATATTATCCAACGGTATATCAGCTGGCAAACCATTATGGAGTCTATTTAAAGGGAATGATTGCGGAGGCGAGTTTGGTCAAACTATGGCAGTGATACAGCAAATTGTTGTCCTAAATAAAAGACGGCACCGTCCGTGGAGCCATTTCTATGTGCACTATTTCATCCATGAAAACTTTAGTCCCCTGGCTACCATGTCAAAAGGTGCCATGGCAGTATAATTCAGCAGCTTTTAGATCTTGTTGGTCCGACTTTGTCAAGACAAACCCGATGGAGCTCAGCCCAGAAATTCAACTGCTGGTGCTCTTCTCTTTCTTTCTTTTTTCTCCGCTGTGGCTGTTGATAATCTTTTGCGTGTTGCACCTTTATTGAGTAGGTCATCCAATAACAGAAATGAGTGATTTACACCAATAATGTGATGCGGGCAATCAACTCTGCTTGTGGAGTAAATGAAGACTATGGCGAAATACATTATGATAATATAAATGGCATACTGCCAGTGTAGTGGGTTGATACGTTTGGGCATAAGAGGTTGCGGGTTCGCACAATCATTTCAAAATGATTTAAAATATCTACGGCTGGATTTAATTTTCAATTTGGATTATATTTATACGATCTCACAAGTCCAAATAAATGCAATTTCAACTGTTTCTGAAGTGCTTCTATTATAAAGAACACCGCTTTCTCACAAAAAGCAGTTAAACAGCCCCTGTATAGAGTGAATAATCGATTTTTGAGCCATTGATAAACTAATTCAGCACCGCCGCCATGGACAACACCTGCTAACATTGCACTTAAGAAGGTATACCTTAAGCCACCTCCTAAGGTTTAGTTCAGGGAACACGCCTAGAAATGGTATACCTTTAGTTAAGTTATACCTTTAGAGTCTTCGTAGCGCGCTAAGAGACAACGTTATCGGGAAATACAGCCCAAGACATTTAAAGCCGTTAAACTCTGGGAAAGTTTTCAGTGATTCAGTTATCGAATTCGTTCAAAAAGTCCAAAACAGCGCTAATGTAGAGAAGGCCAGGCTGATTACATCAGACAAATTCGGGAGAATAGAGACTCACATTGCGTTTTTAGTGAATTGTTCATTCCAGTGTGCTTTGCTTTAAAACACGAGCTCTGCCATATTCTGCAATTGTTTCTGAAGAGTACAATTTTGGTGTTGTACAGTAAGCGCGGAGAGTCTGATGCACAAACAACAAACCGGGTATGTGCGCGCTCCAGATCACTGATCTCACGCTGCATTCATGTACAGACACGCAGTACATTTGCGTTGTTTCCACACAGGGATAGAATAATGTTTGATTTGTCATTTGTGCGTTGTTGTGATTAGTAATTCTTATATTATATGGGCTCCTTATATTTGGTGTCCTTTTGGAGTCACCAATGATCCTTGAAGCTTGCAGAAAATACAGTTTCGTGAATATCACCTTTCAATCTGATTGTTTACTTTGGATATAGCAAATTATGACAAAATGAATGTGTTTAATGAGATAAATGGCGTATGATTAATTTCACGATAAGTGAGCGAATAATCGCACAACAAAGATGCGACTAATCACGGTTAAAAATGTCATCTATTGTCAGCCCAACATTTTAGTGAACATTGGGGTGAATTTTTTATTATTTCACTACTTTGTTTTGCGGAATTTGAGTTTTCGTCATGTCCTTGGAAGCTCAATTTATGGAGTTTTTTTCTAATTAAAATATTTCAAAGAAAACCTGTGTTTTCCACAGGATTTCGTGAGACTATGGTGGGTGGATCCCGGACTATCTAGGGAAGATTTTGTACATTTTAAAGTTAAATGAAAGCAAAGACCTTCCAACCTTCTTTCAGTGACAAAATTAAATGGAATAAAAAAAAATGTCTTTGCATTGATTTGTACCTGGACTGCAAGGGGACTCAAACCTCTTTTTAGGTGTGATAGTTTCTCTAGAGTGTGTTCACACTTGTAGTTCGGTTCGCTTGGTTCGTTTGGTCTGGGGGTAAAATAAATACATACAAAATGTAGTCCTGGTCTGCTTAGTGTCCACGTTGGCATTGGCGTAACCTAAAGGCTTAGGTATCTGTTCACAACTCAGCTTTTAATTACATATTTCACGACAGAACTTCGTGCATCCAAAGAACGAACATCCAAAACAATGCTGCTGGGATAAATGTGCTCGTTGTATGTGTATAGCCAACAGAGTATTTTGACCAGCTGAGAACTTGTGAAGAGCTTGTAAAACGTGTAAAGGAGTCAAAACAGCAGGAATCTCTCCGTCACACCAAAATCGTATGTACAGGGGAGGAAATCAACCCGTAATTTTTTTTTTTTACCTGCGACAACAACTTAAAAGTTGCCCAATTTCAAGGAAAAACCGCGGACTTAGCAACACTGGAATTAATTTCACTGGGATATGCATCACAATAGGGAAGAAAAGACTTCCAATTCATGGGGACATTAATGACATCATCCTCCAGGAAGTACCAGGAAAAGGTGTTGGCACTTGAGTTTTTTGTGTCATTAATTGGTTTGTTGTAATGCTAAACTAATCCACCATCCAAACAAACCGTTCAGGGTCAGGCTTTTCTCATAGCACCAGGCCTAATTTTGATAAATATATCAGAAATTCACTTGCGTGTGATGGTTTAATTCATAACCTGTATCTCAACCATTCCGCTGTGTTCAAGGGGTATTTTTGCCTGTGTGCCAAAAAAGAGGTAGATTGCTTACAAAATACGATGGAGAGAAAAATGATCTAAAGCCCTCCATATTGTGTCACATATCAATGTGAGTGTCGTAGACAATGTTCAACTCATACATCAATTCTTTGTTTATGGCTTTGATTTCGAAGAATCCCTCTGCCAGCAGGCGTTCGGAAACGAAACATTGTTTTTCTTTCCCCCCCTGGCCAGATAAACAATGCACATCGCTTCTGCAATCATTCAAAAAGGAGGGAATCGCATTAAACACATAAACTTAAAAGACTGGCCAGCTCTCCGGCTACAGTCATCACCTGTTACCAGCGCTGCCAGCTAAAAGCCATTCAGAGTAACAACAAAGCACATCAATGTGTCATGGCCACTGCTCAGGCTCAGAGCTGCTGCCGTCTCCACCTGCAAAATGCTAATTTGACCCGGGTGAGCGTCCACACAGCGGGCATGCAGATGAGCTTTACTGAATGACTCTCTGGCAGACACTATGTCTGAAAAGCTATGTCACTGTTCATGTGGCCCTCTCTGTGGAGATCAGATTGTGAAGCACTTTGAGGCTTTTTAGAGACATAATACTGTTTGTAAACAGAATATGGAAAATTTGTTTTTTGTAACAAATTTTAAATCATAAAAAGGCACTTTTTAAAACCAGTGTTGGTTTTCACGTGCAGGATGTAATCATATTAGATCTTTTTTTAAAGATATGTAATGCAATACTTATCCAGGATACTTTTTTATTTTATCGGTATATCATTCAATATTGGATACTTCCAGCGAGATTGTGAAGAATATTTCCGGCTAGATTCGGAAGTGTACATTTCCTGGACACTTTACCATCCCATGAAGCAATGGGAGAGGATTTATGAATGTCAGTGAAGTGATGCCCTTACGCTGTAAAAATGATTCTGTGGTGAAGACAATATCACAGAAAAAAAACAATGTAATTTCTACATGAAAACGTAAGTTCAGGCTAAAAAATTGTAAATTCTACATTAGTACTCTATTCAAGCTTATAGAAATTAAACCATTAATAACAACGTTATAAAATTAACTAAAACTACTCAACTAAAACATACACTTTAAAAGCGTGATTTAAAGGTGCTGTACGTATGTTTTTGACTGTACTAAAAATAGCATAAAAATATCATAATATATTTGCAGATATTTAGGAAGCATGCTAAGTTCACCTACTTGTTTCTCAGGAAAAACAAAGCTACAGCCAGTTATTCTACTTTTAAATGAGTGTTCTGTGTCAGAATGTTTTTGTTTTGGTCTGTGTGATAACGCACGTTGCTAATTTACCTAATAGTATAACCTACTACAAGTCATTGACTTCAATGTTACACACGGTGTCTCCAAATTCAGTTTACACATCAATGGTCACTTAGTTTGATAAAAACACTTAGTTTGATAAAATTTGCTTTTGCATAATTGTTAGGTTTTTTTTATTATGAAAAATATTCAGCTAACTTCACTGAAATGCACTGTAGCCTACTGTCACCAAATTCCGTTCACACATCACGCTCTCCTGCTGGTTATACTACAACGCTTAGTTTGGCAAGTAACAGCTCATAAAAATAATAAAAGTAATAGCACTTATCCATAGGCCTATTCTTTACACAAATGATGTTGGTACCCAGCTAAAATACATTAGTTGCAAGTTGCAACCTTTTGTATGATAGTTGCTTACTGATTTTGATGGCATTACTCTGTATACTGTATTAGTGTATTGTAGTAGGAGAGCATTGATGTGTAAACTGAATTGTTATTGCCTATTTTTTAGTAACGCCTTTCGGGTTTTGCACTTTGCAGACGGTCCCTTTTTACTTATCTCTCATATTATAAGGCTCGTTTTGAGGAAAATTATGTTGCAGCTCGTTGTCTACGTTAAAGAGGTGTCATTTGTGTTTTAACAACGTTTTTAGCTCACGAGTTATTGATCCGGGAAGTTCAAATCTGTGAATACATTGCCAACTACTGAACTCCGAACTAAGCACTGACTGTATTTATGTATACTTAAGCCCTTGTTCAAAATTAAACTCTTACCTCTTCATTGTTGACATACTGAGCTGTTTGAATCACTGACATCAGGACATTATCAGCAAATATCGCGAGGGAACGCAAATATCTTTGCGAGGGAATGCAAAATTTTTGTGTGGGAACGCAAAGATATTTGCGAGGGAACGCAAAATTTTTGCGTGGGAACGCAAATATATTTGCGAGGGAACGCAAAAGTTTTGCGTGGGAACGCAAAAGTTTTGCGTGGGAACGCAAATATCTTTGCGAGGGAATGCAAAAGTTTTGCGTGGGAACGCAAATATATTTGCGAGGGAACGCAAAGTTTCTCGGGGGAACGTAAAAGTTTTGCAAGGGAACGCAAAATATTTGGGGAAAAAAATTCCTCTCATCCGAAATTTTTTCCACCACCACGTCCCTTTAGGGGCTCCGTACAAAGGAAACTTCAACTAAGTAGAAATTAGTCAACCTTTTACTGGCCAAGTTAAAATTACTTATTTTCTTTGTTAATTTACATAACTTAGTTAAGTAGAGTTTACTTAATATTATATGTGAAATTTACTCGACAAATAAAAATTAAGTACATTTTACTTATGTTTTTCCCAGTGTAGGTCACGTGACAGTAACAATATGACTGAATTTCATTACTACCCACATTCATACTTTATAGAATGTACTTTTTGGATGGTTGCGAAGTAAGTTCAAATTCAAATGTAGTACCTACTCAGATAGTATGCAATTTTGAACTCATCAATGTGAATCACTCGAAGCGGTTGACCAATCAAAATACACTGGTCCAGCCGACCAATCAGAGCACATTGTGTTTTTCGAAAGGAGGGGGTCGAGACCAGACATTAACATTGTTACTGGCAGACGAAAGGTGCTGCAACATCATTAGCAAAATATGTTTATTTTTTATTTTTATTTTTTATTACATTCAAGCATGTAAATCTTTTCTAGTGGACCCCAAAAACAAAATCAAGACATTGTAATAATTGAAATGTAATACAATTAAAATATACAATGTAGTGACACCAACTTCCATGTGTAGCATTTAAAATAATTAATTGTAATCTGTATTTGCCATAATTGTATTATTGGTGCACCCCAAATAAAAACACATTTTCTATTTGATGCTTTAAAAAAAAAAAAAAAATAGGCCTAAATATTTGAAAGAGGTTGAAGATATTCTTGTAATTCCTGTAAGTCCTTAATGTCGTTCTTTAGTTGTTAGAAATATTTTCATTTTCATCATCTGTTCACATATTATGTCTCCCTCAATGTAAAGAAAGAAAGAGACAAACACATTATTAGAGAAATGTTTTTTTATATGTGAACTAAAATCAGTCAAACTGTATAAGAGGTCACTTTTGTTAGCATGTTCATTCACATACAATAGCTAATAGTGTTTTGTTTACGACAGAGTCCAGGACAGTTTCCTAATCAAGATGCAGTCATTAAGCTTGGAATGAAACGCTTTTAATTCTACAGTAATTGTGCACCAGCTGACCTCGATTAGCAACGATTTAACAAAAAGCTTGATCACAGTCACGTATTTGACTGCAGTAAACAGCGAGGTGAGCATGTGCATTAGCATTAGCAGACACACCAAACTTTGTTGTCTGAATCAGGTTGTCAAATGTGTATTAAAAGGCTTGGTGAATAAAGTGACAGCTACCCTATTGGTACCTCCTTTTAATGCATTTTATGTGCTAATAAAAAGCTGACTTATAAATCAACTTTTGTTCTTCATAGGCTCTGTTTTAGAACGATGTGTAGGTGTTTCTCACATAAAAAAAGAAATAATAGGTGGGATATTCTCATGAAAAGGGCTCTGCCATACATTCAGGGTTATTTAAAACCCTGGAGCTACTGAATCAGCCCACATACCTTGCCATGAAAATCAAAGCCAAGTGTGGGAATATCCCCTGAAAATTAATTTCACTGCTGAGGCATTTATTACCTTTTAATTTTGTCTTTTTGTATTGCAACAGAACAAGCCCGAAGGCTTTAACACTTCAGCTGCTATATATTCTATCTGTTCCACCAGACTATTTATTTCTTATAAAGTAGGAGCAGCTTGCAATTAAAAATTATATTGTGCGCTCATGTAAAAAAATTGACCCCTTTCTGTTTATAAATATGATGCTTCTCTTTCCATAAAAGCCTGAGATATCATTGATATGCATCAGCGGGGCCGGTTCTAGGCATGGGCAGGGGTGGACTGAGCCCACCCAAACGTGTGCGTTGCCCACCCAATCAAAATTTAGAAACAGATAGTGTTAATCTGTTTTTTATGATTTGTGCATTGATTAAATGTGTTTTTTGACGCATTTTTGCGTTTAAAAAAAGCCAGATGCAGGTAAGTGCAGGTCTAGAGATGTGTTTAAAAAAAAAGTTATTTTAACTTGAGTGCTGTGTTTTAGAAAGCCATGTCATGCACCCACTCTGCAAAAGTTTGGAAGCGAGATGCGAGGGCAACAGTCAAACAGGGTGATAGAAAAATAGCGCAATGGAATGAAAAAACACTTTCTGTGTGGCATTTAATTGCACCTTTCCACACAATTAAAGTTGCATTCATTGCTAACATATAGGCTTCCATTCTGTTTTCTATCCAAATTATCACTGGATCCATCCTTCCATCCATCCATCCATCCATCCATCCATCCATCCATCCATCCATCCATCCATCCATCCATCCATCCATCCATCCATCCATCCATCCATCCATCCATCCATCCATCCATCCATCCATCCATCCATCCATCCATCCATCCATCCATCCATCCATCCATCCATCCATCGAAAAAAAGCTCACCCAGGATATCTGCCTGCCCACCCTTCTATAGGTGCCTAGAACCGGGCCAGAATTTGTACTTTACAATACAACAAATAATTACCAGCAATACCAGCTGCCATATCACCCTGTAGCCCAAGACTGGTTTCCCAAGACGGGTTTCCCACTGAAGCTAAGCAGGGCTGAGCCTGGTCAGTACCTGGATTGGAGACCTCCTGGGAAAACTAGGTTGCTGCTGGCAGAGATGTTAGTGAGGCCAGCAGGGGCGCTCACCCTGTGGTCTGTGTGGGTCCTAACACCCCAGTATAGTGATGGAGACACTGTAGTGTAACAAGCACCGTCCTTCGGATGAGACGTTAAACCGAGGTCCTGACTCTCTGTGGTCATTAAAAATCCCAGGATGTCCTTCGATAAAGAGTAGGGGTGTAACCCCGGCATCCTGGCCAAATTTGCCTATTGGCCCCTGTCCATCATGGCCTCCTAATCATCCCCATATATATATACATACGATTGGCTTCATCACTCTGTCTCCTCCAATCAGCTGGTGTGTGGTGGGCGTTCTGGCGCAATATGGCTGCCGTCGCGTCATCCAGGTGGATGCTGCACATTGGTGGTGGTTGAGGAGATTCCCCCCCTTCTATATGTAAAAGCGCTTTGAGTGCCTAGAAAAGCGCTATATAAATGTAACAAATTATAATTATTATTAATTAACTTATGATGTTATCCTTAATTTTTTTATTCTACAATTTACTGTTTGTACTGTCTGTCAAATTTTCTTACACTAAAAGTAATCATAATTTATTTTGCACAGGACCAGATGTTGCCAGGTTTGTTTGGGGGTACAGTCAGGATATTTGGATGCCGAAATGTTTAAAATACTCACTGTGAAAAATAGATGAATGTATTAAACAGGGTTTGAAATGAACTTTTTCACTCACCGGTCAATTTGGCTACTACATTTTTAAGTTACCGGCCATTCAGAACTTCTACTAGCCAAAAATAGAAACAAAGAAAAAGAAATAAACCAGATTAACTGCGTCACAGCTTATTTGTTTATTTATTATAAAATTCGGATTTCATACATTCATTTCTTATTCAAACTAAATCCTGTCATCCAGCCATCTCCTCCCTTCCTCTTTCATCCTCATCACCAAAAATGTATTTTAGGTGGACAGATCAATACAGTACAAAGATTATCAAACAACACATTGGACCCTATTTTAACGATCTGAAACGCAAGTGTCAAAGCGTGAAGCGCAAGTAACTTTGTGGGCGGGTCTCGGCGCTGTTGCTATTTTCCCGGCGGGATAAATGGCTCTTGCGCCCGGCGCAAATCTAAAATGGGTTGGTCTGAAGTAGCTTCATTATTCATAGGTGTGGTTTGGGCGTAACGTGAATAAACCAATCCGAGCGTCATCCAACATTCCCTTTAAGAGCAGGTGCGCAAGTTCCATTATGGATTGCTATTATTATGGCGTATTTACCAGGCGCACGCCAGGAGCGGTTCACAGCCGAGGAGACTGATGTGCTAGTAAGAGCAGTGAAAGACAGAGAAGTGAAGTTGTAATGTTGTACATTATGGTAAAGGTGATTTCACAGTCTTTTTTTTTTCAGTCTTTCAGTTTTTTCAGTTTTTCAGTCGATTTTTTTTCCTGGTTCTTGACGGACAAACCAATTTGTCAGATGTCCTTATATACATATATGTCTTGCCACTATTGGGCAAACAGGTCTTATCCTTAATTATTACAATTAGCCTGAATCATTTGTAAGCTAGATTTATGCCTATTTTTTCACATCTTCGTGGCACACCACAATGATTTCCGTCATCTCATGTGTTAATATTTTTTTAGTGTAACAATTTATGATTTGCAAAAATAACTGTTGCATCTGTGTAGATTACATGAGCAAAGTGTATGCGCGTTGTGCACGCTATACATTATGGTCAAGCATGCGCCCTTAAAATAGCATAATGAACAACGCGCAACGCGCCACTGACTTTAGACTAGGTTTTTTCTGGTCAGTGGCGCAATTGTTTAATGGAACAGCAAAATAGCACCAGGGATTGTTTGCGCCGGAACACGCCTCCTTTTTTGCGCTGAACCGCCCAGGTAGCGCAAGTTCATTCACTAGTTTAGCGACGTGCTTCTGTGGAGGGAAAAGCGCGCTTTGCGCGGGTGCAAAATAGGAATGACACATGCGTCGGTGTACAAAGTCAATTGCGCTGGGTGCAAGATAGGGCCCATTGAGTCAAAGATGAGCCACTTGGCGGCTCATTAATTTTTCACTGGGGTTATTTACTCCAGGCAGGTATCGGCACATGTTTTTTAAAATCTTCGCTATTGTTTCAATGCAAATGAACAAACTAGCCATTATTTGTTGTGTATTGATGTTTTTGTTCAAGTAAGCCAGATATGTGCTGTGCAATACGTTGAATTTAATATATCATGATGACTCACATGTTGGACCCACTTTATATTAGGTGGCCTTAACTACTTGATACTACGCTGACGCATTGCTGCCAAATACTTTTTTTTTTTTTTCACTCAATGATGTCATAATAACGAGATCTTATGTCGTTTTGACGACATCTTTTCTCGTAATAACGAGATCTTATGTCATTAAAACGACATCTTTTCTCATAATAATGAGATCTTAGGTCGTTAAAACGACATCTTTTTCTCGTTAAAACTACATATATTTTCTCCTAATAAGGACGTGTTGTGATGTGTGTATATATGTCTGTATCCACATTAGAGATTTTTCGGACCTAAAGCAGAAATTGTAAAAATATTCCAAACAATAGAGCATGCGCTCCTCCATATAATGGCAGTGAATGGCAACCAGGCTAAAACGTTACAAAAATTATACAAAAGTTTCACGCAATGGTACAGTGAGACCCATGTTTCTACACAATACAACTCTTTCACTTCAACTGAGCAAAGACAATCCAGTTTTTCATGTAAAAAACCTTAGACGTTATGTAATTGATTTGACATCTGTTGAGGCTGGAGTCTACATGATGCTCTTTCGTCTCTCTCCCTGTAATTAGCCCATCCAATCAGATGCACTACAAGGACCAATGGCGCAGCTCTTTCTCGAAGCTCCCTTAAGAATCAGTGGCTCTTATCAGCACTGTTATCCTGTGCAATTAGCATGCAGATCTCCCCTCCACTGTGATTAGGAGGTTGGAGTTAAATGAATTAATTTGAAAGTGCAGGCTGTAAATTAAATTCACTGGTAGGATTACACTCCATGACCTTATTCAGCACTAGGCACACATGCATCTTCCTCAGCTAAACCAACGAGCAGTGTCACAAAGGGGATGGACGCAGAACTGAGGATTTTTTTCTAATTGACTTGATTTTCGCTATATCCCTTGTAGGGTTAAGATTGAGGGTCAGGATCCTGTAGCAACATGGTGCATAAGCAATCTCTTTGAAGTGTACAGATAGGTTAAAATGTGGAACCACAGAAGCACACTGCACATCAGGCGTAAGTACTCCGATACGCATACTGAACTGACTGTAGAAATAATTTATCATTGGAAACAAGCACTGGATCGAGTCCTTACTTTTTGATCATATTTTTAAATGAATCATTTCCTTTTTCAAATTAATTAGAAAATGCTCACCAAGGCTGCATTCAATTGATCAAAAATAAGGTAAAATAGTAATAGTGTGAAATATTATTACAAAATAATACATTTGTTTTAGAATGTCATTTATTTCTGTGATGCAAAGCTGAATTTTCAGCATCATAACTCCAGTCTTCAGTGTCACATGATCCTTCAGAAATCATTTGCTGCTCAAGAAACATTCCGTATTATTATCAATGTTGAAAACAGTTGTGCAGCTTAATATTTTTGTGAAAATTGATACGTTTCATTTCAGGATTCTTTGAATTTCAAAAGAACAGCCTATATTTAAAATACAGTTTTTTTCTAACATTATGTCTTTACTGTCAGTTTTGATCCAATTAATGCATCCTTGCTGAATAAATATTGACCAGTTTCTGTAAAAAAAAAACATACTCTCCCCCAAATTTTCATTTCATATCTTGTCATATATTTTCATTTCTTGTACATATCTTGTCATTTAATATACATTTAACTGAGATTAATTAAATGATAATTCAAAGACAGTCACTCTAAAAAAAAAAGGTTCTGGCACCAAAAATGGTTCTTGGTTCATAGGGGAACCTTTTTAAGTGCTATATAGCACCAATTTTGGTGCTTCAGTGGTTCTTCAGCGGTTCTTCTGATACCCCTTTTCCACCAAAGCAGTGCTAGAGCTAATTCAGAGCCAGAGCTAGTCCCAGTTCACAGTTGGTTCGACTGAGGAGCCTTCTAAGAACCGGTTTGCTTTTCCACAGGCTGAAAGCCACAACAGAGCCATGTCTTACGTCACTGTATACGTCTCATCTCACTCAGCAACGCTAGCGAGGCAGCGGCAGTGTTGCCAAGTTGGTGGTTTTGCCGCGGGCTGTTTTTTCATGTCCGGGGGATGAAGCGACCCCAATTATGTGATATTTAGCCCCGGGAATGCGAATTTTAGTGCCAAAAAACACAAATTTTACCCCCAAATGTGATTTTTACTGGGGAATCCCCCCCTGGAAAGCGATTGGGCTTGTTTTGAGTAGCAATTGGGCGGGTTTGTTGTGAAAACCTGGCAACCCTGGGCGCAGAAGCAAAAGCATAAGGAGTCATATGCTCTCGTTGGACTCATACGGCGATCGGTCTCTGCACAGCACCGCTGCGAACAAGCCATCCATCAACAATGCAAACGTTGCGTTACTATTCATTCACATGGCTTTACGATCCTACATCGGCATCAAAACACAACGCAAACACTGCGAATCCAACGCATTCATGTAGTTCGCCGTAATTTGTATAGACGGAGATTACAAACGAGCAGCAGCTGTTAACTCCATTAGCTGCTATTTCAAAAATGGTGGATCTAAAGTTTGTGTTCGTCTTGTTGACCCCGCCCCCAGCGCCTGACATAATCGGTTCTTACTTCTAGCCCTGTTCTAGCCCAGCAATGTTTTGGTGCTACTTAAGAACCACTTTTCCTGGCTCAGAGCTGGGGCTTTGTGTGTGGAAACACAAAGAACCGATTTGAAACTAGGCTCTGGCTCCGATCTAGCTCTGGCTCTGCTTTGGTGGAAAAGGGGTAAGAGAGTCTTCACCGGTTCTTTGACTAAGGTGCTATATAGAACCACTACCATATACAGAACATGTTAAGATATGGTGCTATATAGCACCAAAAGTGGTTCCTATACGATTACGACGAAGAACCATTTTTGGTGCCATATAGAACCTTTTTTTTTTAGAGTGTTGTTATTGTGACAGACAAGTAAAGCATTGAATAGATTTGGGCAAATTTCAGAATTGTGTTTGTTTAAATTCATGAGCCAAATTTAAATTGGTCACACCTCAAAGGAAGCTGGATTTACTGAATAACAATTTAAAAGAAGTTTTGCAGGTAATGTCATTCTGGAAAATTAAGTATTCTTAAATCTGGTCCATGAAATTAAAACTAATTAAAATATGTAAGGGGAAACTGATTTATGTTGAATCAACCAAAGAACCTCCATCATATCACCATTATAATATTTAGTTTTAGATGCTGGTGTACCGGTGTCTCCACAAGTTTTTTTTTTTCAGGTCTCACCAATTTTTTTTGTTATACTGGTTGAAACTCTCTTCACATCCTGATAGCAATCAATAATATAATTGGTCAAAATATTAAAACATGTACATATATCTTCTGTGGAAGTCTCAGGAACAAAAAATGTTCATGCAATCATAGCTTTCTTCCGAATGCAATGATACAATGTCCCACATGCCGTTTATCCTATGTATCTCCATACCTCTGCGTTGCTATATCAACACTATCAACGTCGAAATGAGCATGCAGCAGTCAGGTGGTACAAGTAAGAGCTCTGTATGTTGTTTATGTTCATTATAATAGTAATGTTATGTGCTTAGACTTTAAACGGCGACGCTTTGCAGACTCTGCTCTGCGCGTTCTGGAGATGCTCTGAAGGGAGGGTGGAATCTCATGCTTTCAAAGTTAGCTTGCTATTTCTAGCCTCTCTGAAATTGCCTACCCTACCTGTAACTAGTTAAATACATCCTTAGTCAAGTATTTTCAATAAAACATCGATGTTAGTCAACTAGCTGAAATTCACTTGCCCTCCTGTGGGTCCAAAGACGTATGCTGTCATTCTTTCTGTGTGGGGGAGAGCGGGGCACAACCTAACGCAGGTTAGTTGTAACACACATGGTTTAAAGCTTTCCACACAAGCTAGGATGACGAAACTTAGGTCTAGTCCACACGTACACGGGTATTTTTATAAACTCAGTTTTTCCCTTTGCATCCACATGAAAATGCAAAACACGCATTTTCACGCATATGAAGCGCTGTCAAGAGCATGCCATGCAATATAACCCTAAGCGTAAAGCCATTTTGGACAATCAGAAGCCTGGAAAAAATCACACACTCACCAGAGTTTCTAAAAATGTTCAAAATTGTTTTCAGTGTCTGGATAATGCGTTTGGACGAACGGCCAAAAAAAGCTGTGGTTTTGAAAATACCCGTGTTCGTGTGGACAGGGCTGTATTTACTAGTTGCCATATCAACATTATTTAGAGAAAAAATTGCGCCAAAATTAAAAAATATATATTTAGAAGCTCAAAATTTTTTATATTTTTAATGATTAAAAAATGCCATTATTTTATTTAAAAAAAGTTAATAATTGTATTTTACTGACAAAATAGTTTAGTTTCTGTCTTTTATCAGATAACATTTTAAACTGTCATTTGGTCATGTTACAATGTACCCCACTTATGGGACATGTTGTCACATTTCACTTCCATTCTTTTGGGGTAAATCAATAAAAAAGTATACACTGTATTAATGAAACAAAACCACATAATTGTACTAGACAAGAGTGAAATTAATGTGGGAAAAAATAAATACTCTGAACCCCAAGTGGATTTACACAAACTGAGACAGTCAAAAAGCGTTAGATTGTGCCCCCTATTTTTTTTCTTTATGATTTCAGAGGGATTTGACATACAGTACACAAGTTGTATGGGTTACTTGTATGTTGTTGTTGTTTTCTCCTTGTAGAGCCTTATAGATGCAGTCACTAACAAGACTTTTAAAATGTCTCCTTGCATGTCATGGAGGAAAGTCATATGGGTTTGGAACAACATGAGGGTGTGTAAATAATGACAGAAATGCTTTTTTGGGTAAACAGTTCCCTTCAGGTTTGTTGATGAACAGCATGGTTTTGTCGGACCAAATTCATGAAAATGTATTTCCTTTTAAGCAGAGTTGGGAAGACAGATGGACTCCAAATGTGGTGACAAAGGTTGAATTACTGAAATCCCATCTTCACTCATGTCAATGCCTCACTTTCATTATGCAAAATGAGTTTCTGCCATGTGTTCAGTTGTTGAAATGGGAGTTTTATAGCGGTTACACTACACAGTCGATAAGATTTTATATTTATGAAAGAAGTCTCTTATGCTCACCAAGTCTTATGCTCATTTATTTGATTAGAAATTACAGTAAATATTGTAAAAAAAAAAAAAAAAAAAAACTGTAATATTGTAAAATATTATTACAATTTAAAACAACTTTTTTCTATATGACTGTTTTTTAAAATGTTATTTATTCCTGTGGTCAAAGCTGAATTTTCAGCATCATTACTCCAGTCTTCAATGTCACATGATCCTTCAGAAATAATTTTAATATGCTGATTTGCTGCTCAAGAAACTTTTTTTTGTGTTATTTTTGTTGAAAATGTAATAATTTAAATTACAACTTTTATTCAGTGATCAGTTTTTCATTTAAATTGATCAAAAGTGACGATTTATAATGTTACAAAATATTTCTATTTCAAATAAAAGCTGTTCTTTTTAACTACAAACCATTATTAATAGTTAACTGTCAAGATTAATAGGGCAGCAAATCAGCTTATTAGAATGATTTCTGAAGGATCATGTGACACTGAAGACTGAAGTAATGATGCTGAAAATTCTGCTTGGAATGACAGGAATAAATTGCATTTTACAATATAGTAAAATAGAAAATGGTTATTTTAAATTGTAATACTATTTCACAACATTTCTGTTTTTACTGTATTTTTGATGAATTAATCAAAAACATTAACAAATCTTACCGACCCCGATTTTTTGTACAGTAGTGTATCTAATTCAAAATACTGATTCTAACCATACCTGGGTAAACAAAACCCTTTTCAGCATAAAAAAACTGAATGTCAGATCGTTCTCTTTGATGATAGGGTGAAATTCACCAGTGTTTAATGCCAACATTACACAGCTCTGTGTTCATTAAAATTCGTCCACGTTTGGAATATATTCAATCGTTTTCCCTGCAAGCACAGCTCAGAGCACAACGTCTAGACAACACTGTACAATTTGAGAAGAAATCCAGGATTTGCTTTGCAGAAGTTAATAAAAAAAAAAAAGGGGTGTCTTGACATTGTTATTTTGCAGCTCTAAGAATATTTATTCAGTTAGGAAGAGGGAAGAGGGTGAGATGTTTTTTCTTCTTCTTTTTTTTTAACGGCAGTTCATTTCTACGGTTCACTGCACATAAACCAAGTGTCTCTTTTATTCAGGCACTATGAAGTTGGTGGTGATCCGCGCATTTAAAAGCAAAATTTCATGACATCTCACTGTCCCAGGGGAAAAATCTTTGGTATAGGAATACAACTTTTGCCTCATTTGATTCTTTGCATTCATTTCTACTTGACGTTCTTTGCATTGCTCGATCAAAGGCCTCGCTCTGATTCTCTCGTGCGGTTCTCGATGCACCGCCCAATCAACGGTAAACTTTTGCATTTCTTCTCAAGGGTGGATCTATTTCCTGTTTTCCTGAGCGCCTCGCTTTCAAAGCAGTTGTTTCCTGCCGTCTATTAGCCTGTTCTCCTTGAACTAGAATGTCAGTCTTCAAAAGGATTCCTTTGTATACGGCCAAGAATTTTTTTTACATTTATTAGGCCTCACATCCACTTTTCAATCAATCCATTCACCAAGGTCGCATTATTTTTCATTAAATATGATACAAATCTGAATGATGGGTGGCAGCAAGGTGTCCTTGATATCCGTTAATTGTGGTTTCAATTTATTTAATCATTTGAAATGTGAAGTTGTAAACAAACACTGTTGTTTGAGTACTGTGGAAGCTCGAAAGGTCATTGTCAGCTTTTCATTTTCCTTCCATTTTTGGGAGTGTGGATACAGATGGCACGTCTAATAAATACAGCAAGTGGAATATTGTCAGTGCCGTCGCCCACGTAAATATTAATCAGAACACACGAAAACATAAAAGCTTAATGAATTACCCAATAAAAACAGAAAAAGACCTAATTGTGTGCCTAATTGAAATGGGAGCAGTTCATATGGAGTGAGCGTATGAAACTCTGTGACTCTGTGAAAGAGCAGAAAGAGACAGAGTAAAACCCAATGGGGAGGCACATGCTGAATTATTCACACGTTTTTAATCGGTTAGCCTTCAGATGGAGACACTGTCTATCGGGGAGAGTAAAACACAGCTCAGAAACATTCAGAATTGAATGCCTTTTAAATTCCACTTTCATTTTTTCTCTGTGTAACACAAACGCGTTATCTTTAAAGCTGCAGTCCGTAACGTTTGGCGCTCTAGTGGTTAATAAGCAGAACTGCATGCGTCTTGCGGAAGAACATTGTAGCCTTAGCTACTGCTCTCTGTTTATTAGTGATGTCCGGTTCGTGAAAGAATCGTTCTTTTGAACTGGTTCTTTTTAGTGAACCGGTCGAACGAAGTTTCTCACTTTCTGACATGAGTGGCAGTCCCTCCGACTAGAAATAAACTAATATCCTGTAGTATATGTTAGTAGTAACTCCAACAGTTCACTGAACTGAGACATGTTGTGCTGAGAGAACTGATGAGAACTCACGAGCAGTTGATACTGAGCATGTATCAACATGTATCAGTACGACCTAACGGACAGCGGTTCTCGAGTTAACAGTTCTCGAATCCAAACGAACCGTTTCTTTCGGACACGTTTGAGACCCGATGATCCGATGAGCTGAGCATGCGTGTACTACAGAACGTACAGTGGTTTTCGGATCACCAGTACAGAATCGAGAACTGTTTCTTTCGGACACGTTCGATACTGAGAACCGATGAGCTGAGAATGCGTGTCATTTGTTCAGAGGAACTAAATGCAGGTTTCAAGTGTATAAAATGAATCATGTTTGAAACATGTTCATCACAAAATTGCTGTCTTATCACCGTATTATTTTAAAGTTTGGAAACATAATGAA
This sequence comes from Gobio gobio, assembly GCF_949357685.1. NCBI lineage: Eukaryota > Metazoa > Chordata > Actinopteri > Cypriniformes > Gobionidae > Gobio > Gobio gobio. The sequence continues at coordinate 59,121,046 of NC_137100.1, read as the reverse complement.
TGGATTGTTAAAGGTGCCCTAGAATGAAAAATTGAATTAACCTTGCCATAGTTAAATAACAGGAGTTCAGTACATGTAAATCACATACAGTGAGTCTCGAATACTAGGGCTGAACGATATGGACAAAATTTCATGTCTCGATTTTCATGCCAGATATCTCGATATCGATCCAATACGATATGACTACGTGTTCGGTGAAAACAAAGCATTTCTCAGAAAAATAAAAAGATCATAATACAAAAAAATGTGGAAAGTATAGTTTTATTTTTAAGAACAAGTCATCAACATTAACATAAATTACCAAAAAATACATTACAAATCAAACCTTTTACTGCAGCTCTGCTTTAACAATAAATAACAATTGCAGCAGCTGGTGGAACATTGAAAGTACATTGAAGTGCAACAACATTTATATTTGTGACTGGCCAGTCCATAAACATATTTTAACATCATAAATATTTAGATTCTGTATCTTTTGGAATAAAATCATAAAATCTTATGCAATCAGGCGTTTCCATCACGTGAAAAGACTGACGTGACACTCGTGTGGTGACTCACATCACTCCCCTGTATGTTGCTTTGCATAAAATTAAACAATATACAGCACAATAAAGCATTTATATTTATAATAAAATGTATACAAACCTGTATTTTACTGAAAACATGCACGATTTGACGGAGTAACACATAAATGAATTTATTTCTTCTGCTGAACACAAAAGACGATATTTTAACCAAACATACTATGGAAGTTATTCTTATTTATGGAAGTTCTTTCACCTGTTTCGCACTGGACGCTGTGTGCAGTGTGGAAGCAGCGCACGTCTCTTGCACATTGACAACATTTCAAGGGTGCAATTGAACCGCTGCTGAATGTATAGACCTCCAGTCACTGTCAGCCTGTCACATGCCTGGCCTATACGCTGATGTGATGCGACCGTTTCCCCCTCTCACACACACCAACCAACCATATATGACATTTAACCATAACATGCTGTGTGTGGTGTAGTAGTTTATATAAATCTTATGCTTAAGCTATACTTTTAAAATATACATTTATGTTTTTTGCATTTGCTAGTACAATGGCGTGTGTACTTTATTCCATAATGAAAGTCAATGGACAAAAAGTGCTATATTTCAAGTCTTCTGAAGCAACATGTTAGGTTTGTTCAAGTAACTGACCATTAAATACATCATATTAAAAACCTTTATATTTACTGCCTTTCTATTAATGCAGTACATTCACCTGTGGTCTCCCAAGTGGTTAACATTGTGCACAGTTTGGCATTGTGTGATTAACTTACAACAAAACAAAAGAAAACATAATGTCTTTACCCCCCCCCCCCCCCCCATTTAAAACAAAAACAAAAATTGCATTACATTGTGAAATTGGATAAGCTGCTGAAACAGAACATACCGAAGAGCTGGTCTCTTTGTTTTTTAATTATGGTTTGCTGTTTTCTGTTCCTAGTCAGAGGAAGGATTCTATATACACTATATTGCCAAAAGTATTGGGACACCCCTCCAAATCATTGAATTCAGGTGTTCCAGTCCATGCCATGGCCACATATGTATAAAATCAAGTACCATGGCATGCAGACACTTCTACAAACATTTGTGAAAGAATGAGTCGCTCTCAGGAGCTCAGTGAATTCAAGCGTGGTACTGTGAGGTTGCCACCTGTGCAAGTCCATACTAAATATTCCACGGTCAACTGTTAGTGGTATTATTTCAAAGTGGAACCAATTGGGAACAACAGCAACTCAGCCACGAAGTGGTAGGCCCCATAAAATCACAGAGCGGGGTAAGCGCATGCTGTGGTGCACAGTGCGCAGAAGTCGCCAACTTTCTGCAGAGTCAATACCTACAGACCTCCAAACTTCCTGTGGCCTTCAGATTAGCTCAATAACAGTGCGTAGAGAGCTTCATGGAATGGGTATCCATGGCCGAGCAGCTGCATCCAAGCCTTACATCACCAAGTGCAATGCAAAGCGTCAGATGCAGTGGTGTAAAGCACGCCGCCACTGGAGAGCACAGAGCAGTGGAGACGTGTTCTCTGGAGTGACGACTCACGCTTCTCTGTCTGACAATCCATCCAATGGATGAGTCTGGGTTTGCCGGTTTCCAGGAGAATGGTACTTGCCTGACTGCATTGTGCCAAGTGTAATGTTTGGTGGAGGGAGGGTTATGGTATGGTGGTTGTTTTTCAGGGGTTGGGCTTGGCCACTTAGTTCCAGTGAAAGGAACGCTTAATGCTTCAGCACACCAAGACATTTTGGACAATTTAATTCTCCCAACTTTGTGGGAACAGTTTGGGGATGGACCCTTCCTGTTCCAACATGACTGTGCACCAGTGCACAAAGCAAGGTCCATAAAGACATGGATGAGCGAGTTTGGTGTGGAGGAACTTGACTGGCCTGCACAGAGTCCTGACCTCAACCCGATAGAACACCTTTGGGATGAATTAGAGCGGAGACTGTGAGCCAGGCCTTCTCGTCCAACATCAGTGCCTGACCTCACAAATGCGCTTCTAGAAGAATGGCAAAAATTCTCATAAACACACTCCTAAACCTTTGTGGAAAGCCTTCCCAGAAGAGTTGAAGCTAATATAGCTGCAAAGGGTGAGCCAACTAAACCCTACGGATTAAGAATGGGATGTCATTAAAGTTCATGTGCATGTAAAGGCAGACATCACAAAACTTTTGGCAATATAGTGTATAATACCGTTCAAAAGCATTCTGTATTTTTTTAATTAGGCTCACCAAGGCTTGCATAGTAGTATTGTGAAATATTTTACTATTTAAAATGACTGTTTTCTGTTTTACTATGCTTTAAAATGTATTTAATTCATGCAAAGGCAAAGCTGTCTTCATTCTAAAATGCAGATTTTTTTTTCCTGCTCAAGAAACATTTCTTATTATTATCAATTATCAATATTTGTGTTTAATATTTTTTTTTCCGAAAACCTATTTTTCACAAATTATTTGAAATTAAATGTAAACAAACTCGTAACAATGTATATGTCTTTAATGTCATTTTTAGATATATATTTAAAGAAAGATAATGCTTTCTTGCTAACTTATTTCTTTTAAAAAAATTTACTGACCCCAGCAATTTAAATGGTATAATGCAAAAGTGCAAGATGAATTTCTTTCCCTTTATTTTTCTATTTTATTTTATTTATTTTTTTTAAATATGTGCAATATATATATATATATATATATATATATATATATATATATATATATATATATATATATATATATATATATAATAATATGTTACAATTACGTGTAGGCCACCTTTTAGGAGTAAAAGCAGCATATACAGGAGACCTCAACAGACACAAAACTCCAGTTTATTTTCATAGTTTATATTCATGGTTATTTGTTCCTCACACAAAGTTGGCTTCAGATGACTTTGAAAATAGCACGCAAATAAAATTACATTTAAAACATTTATTTTTGAGTGATCTATTCCTCTAATTGATATCTGAAAGCAAAAACTGTTGTGCAAGATGAACGTGTCTGTTTCTTACTAGTCTCAAACTACATTAACGGTGAGCTGTGGTACCAATTATCTCACACATGACTATGTTGTGTCATAACGTAATGATGTGTGAGACGAGTAATAATGCAGTGAGCATCATGATGTAACCTGTAAAAAAAGAAACAGACAGAGCTGTAATTTAATTGGATGGCCAGAAAGTAGAGTGATAAGGGCTCAGGATAAAAAGTAGTTTCTTCATTATCCCTCACAGAAGTACACTATGGGTGCTTGTCAAATGGAAGGCTGCATCCTAGTGAGACTGTGTCCATCCTAGTCCAGTCCTTCGGAGGCTTGTAGGCTATACATTTACACAACAACGTTAGCCTAGAAATCTAGACGCACCCTAGAGGCAGCAAATCTAATTTGCAGCCAGGGTAGTCTAGCAACTCTCCGATGGCTTGCGAGCTGGAAAAACCAAACTCTGGTCAGGCCAATCACATCGTGTATAGAGTCGGTGGGTGGGCTTAACATAATGACAGCAAAGTTGCGGTGGTTCCGCGTGCTACTTGTAAACAAAGAAGCTGGCGAACAGCGGTCTTTCGAATCGGCTTTGGCCGCGACTCTGGAAGACTTGGAGTTAAGCTTTTCTTTGAGAAAAGAGCAAAGAACGGCACTGAAGTCATTCTTAAGAAAGGAAGATGCGTCGGAGTTTTGCCGACCGGATACGGCGAAAGTTTACTCCATCAACTAGCTCCGCTTCACCTTCTTCGTTGCTATGGTTGGTTGTAGCGCCATCCTATTGCGTGCAGAGGGAATTTGAAAGACAACCGTTTATCCCGCCCCTCGGATTGAGCCCTGCCAATGGTGAGTTCCCAGACCCAATATCTTGATGTGGGTCTGGCTTGTCAGGCTACAACAATGTACTAAAAACTGAAAAGTTTTTCCCTTGTGTTTTTCACGTACAGATGACAACGTTGTAAAACGATCACACACGGATCTGCGAAAACGTTTAAAAACGGTGTATTCTGCTGCCAGGCCAATAGTTGGCGATGTCGCTTTGTAAATAAACACTATGCAGCTATACACTCACCTAAAGGATTATTAGAAACACCTGTTCAATTTCTCATTAATGCAATTATCTAATCAACCAATCACATGGCAGTTGCTTCAATGCATTTAGGGGTGTGGTCCTGGTCAAGACAATCTCCTGAACTCCAAACTGAATGTCAGAATGAGAAAGAAAGGTGATTTAAGCTATTTTGAGCGTGGCATGGTTGTTGGTGCCAGACGGGCCGGTCTGAGTATTTCACAATCTGCTCAGTTACTGGGATTTTCACGCACAACCATTTCTAGGGTTTACAAAGAATGGTGTGAAAAGGGAAAAACATCCAGTATGCGGCAGTCCTGTGGGCGAAAATGCCTTGTTGATGCTAGAGGTCAGAGGAGAATGGGCCGACTGATTCAAGCTGATAGAAGAGCAACTTTGACTGAAATAACCACTCGTTACAACCGAGGTATGCAGCAAAGCATTTGTGAAGCCACAACACGCAGAACCTTGAGGCGGATGGGCTACAACAGCAGAAGACCCCACCGGGTCCCATTCATCTCCACTACAAATAGGAAAAAGAGGCTACAATTTGCACAATCTCCCCAAAATTGGACAGTTGAAGACTGGAAAAATGTTGCCTGGTCTGATGCGTCTCGATTTCTGTTGCGACATTCAGATGGTAGAGTCAGAATTTGGCGTAAACAGAATGAGAACATGGATCCATCATGCCTTGTTACCACTGTGCAGGCTGGTGGTGGTGGTGTAATGGTGTGGGGGATGTTTTCTTGGCACACTTTAGGCCCCTTAGTGCCAATTGGGCATCGTTTAAATGCCACGGCCTACCTGAGCATTGTTTCTGACCATGTCCATCCCTTTATGACCACTATGTACCCATCCTCTGATGGCTACTTCCAGCAGGATAATGCACCATGTCACAAGGCTTGAATCATTTCAAATTGGTTTCTTGAACATGACAATGAGTTCACTGTACTAAAATGGCCCCCACAGTCACCAGATCTCAACCCAATAGAGCATCTTTGGGATGTGGTGGAACGGGAGCTTCGTGCCCTGGATGTGCATCCGACAAATCTCCATCAACTGCAAGATGCTATCCTATCAATATGGGCCAACATTTCTAAAGAATGCTTTCAGCACCTTGTTGAATCAATGCCACGTAGAATTAAGGCAGTTCTGAAGGCGAAAGGGGATCAAACACAGTATTAGTATGGTGTTCCTAATAATCCTTTAGATGAGTGTACGTACATACATGAAATATCCACACACATACCAAAATTCAATTTCTCAATACCTGAAATAACTTTTTTCAGATAACATCACAGCTGCCAGCTTGTAAACAGGACATGCATCTGCAATTACGTGTTCAGTCTATAGCTGTTGTTAAAAAAACAAGACATAATTCAGTTGTTCAGAAAACAAGACATAATATCTTAATTCATTTTACTTTACAATTAATGTATCTGTATATGCACGATTTAAGAATGTTTAGATATTTACTGGAAATCAACATTTTCTGCAGTGTATGTTATTGATTCTCATTTGGAAAACTTTTGCAACAAATGTAAATGAGCCCCAGTTACTGAATTCTAGTCCTGTTATTTGCATTTCATCCATCCTAGCTGTACAATAATACCCCACCGGCAAGCATGCGGTTACTTAACACCTCCCACGAGTGACGGTCCTTATGGGAGAGACGAAATCGCTGGTTTGTGCCGTTTGCATTCTCACTACAAGGAAGATCTCTTTTACAGAAGCAGCCATTATCGTGGTGGGCATTTCGGTCAGGGAGAACTCCAGGTGCCCTCCATTAGTAAAGAGTGAAGGCCGTAGCAGAGCAAACAGTTGGACTGTTTTCATCATGATAAAAGGAAGGTAGGCCACAGACTCGGGAATGGAATAATACCAGTGTAGTTCTAGAGGTGTTTGGGGGTCAGAGAAAGACGAAGAGGAAACATTTCTAAAAAAGACCGTTTGAATGTATAAGAGTCCTGCGGAGGTGGAAAACGTCCTTGGTGCACTCTGAATGTGTTAAAACTTTTAAACGCCGAAGTATAAACTGTGAGGCTGGAGATTAATGTAATTAATTTTATTATCAGCTTTAAATTACAACTGTGAAGAATCCTGAGAAATAAATAATCATGCAAAGGGAAGTTAGTCAAAGGGAATAATAGCAACACAATGTAAAATAGATTTGCCTGTAAAATCTATTGAACAGTTTAGACAACACTTAACTTTTTACCCGCCAGCGTAAAAAAAAAAAAAACACCAGCCACCGCCAGCATTTTTGATCAAAAATTCCATGGCCCGCAGAATATTTTGTAGTATGCATATCTGAAAATGCAATATATCTAAAGAAAGAACAGACCCTCTGATTTTAAACAAAACAATTCTTCTAGCTATGCATTAATTTTTTATCAACACTTGAATATGGGTAAGTTTCCTAAAAAAAATTCAACATTTTGAGCAAAAAGCTGAGAAAATCTTATTTTTGTCAAAGACTATCTTGATGGGATTCAGAGCGATGATCAAACACAGATGGAGTAGGAAATCCTCTTGAAGGAAATACATTTTGTGATGTTATTTCCATCAAGAGGTGCATCATTTTTTGGTCAAGATCTTGTATTGACAATGCAAGAGTCCAGCACTCTGTAAAGTCTCCTCCATTGTCATCCTGGAATATAGCCATGATGTGTTAAGAAATAAAAACTCTCTTTTGAGAAGCTATTTCACTCAGCTGTACATCATAATAGGGGAAAAAAGATGATCACAATTTTTTAATGGGTTTCTGCCAATCTCATGTTAATCTTGAGTACCGTTGTTGACGCTCTTGCTCTCACTCTGGGGAAGTGCCCATACAAGGAATTTATGACATTTATGACGTCATACAGGGCCATACTTGGAAAAAAAAAAAAAAAACGTATACGAATCTTAAAGGAGGCAAAGAAATACTCATATGTCCAACACATTTTTTTTAAACTTTAGCCATGTTTAGCATGAGAATCCAACTCTTTAACAGTGTAAATAAGTCATAACGCATGAAATAGCATTAGACATCCCCTTTATGCATCGTCAGGCCTCAGAAAACAGATTCACTACAATGAAGCAAGCAAGGATGGAGAACACCGTATGGCAGAAAGTCCTTGATGTTTAATAATATGAATAGTAGATTACGAAACATTGGCTGCTTTAATTATCTTTCATTGCCGTGATGCACATCTGTTGGTGGGAAGAAAAGTAGCCAAAACACAAATTCATGGAAAATTACCCCGGTAGGACATGGAATTACTGAAAGATGTGTAGTGAGAAGTGCAGGTCAGTTAATCTGGCTGAGCATGTGGTTGTGGCCGCTGGCAGGTGACGCTGGCGTTGTGCCCAGTCGTGGCATACAGGTGTGCTGGAGTGAGAACAGTGGAAAACACAGGGCAGGAGGCAGGATAGTCGTGGGATTGTGGGCGGCTTAGTTCATTTGCCCTCTATACAAGCGGGGGGGGGGGGGGGGGGGGGGTGTGTGGGGGGGGTTGGCTTCCACTCTTCTCCTCTGGTTACTTTCCCGATTGAGATACCCACGTGCATATTGTAGGCTAGCCTAGTAATAACTGAGACACTTGACTTGTCAAATTAAATTCAGACTTTAAAAATGGCTTCACTAAGCGCACCTAGAAACAATATAAAATATATTCAATCATTTCATTATTATATATGTAATGCTTTCTCCAGGTATTATAGACCTTGTCTTGTATACTGCACATTTTGGCAAATATACTCAAAAATGTTTTTTGAAAAAGATTAAAATATTTAAGATTTCAAGATCAAAGATTTATATAATTGAATTGCATATCAAATTTCCATCCATTTCAATGAGACCGTTTTAACATAAACTAATAAACTTATTGTGATGCATATTTGTCAGTCATAAATAAAGATAAGAAACGGGTAAAATGCATGCAGATTATAAACAATTTGAATAAATACATTTTAAAAATATGACTATATGATCTGAATAAAATAAAATAGATGGAAATGTATTCTATAAGTACAGAAATCATCTCGGTTACGTATGTAACCCTCGTTCCCTGAAGGAGGGAACGGAGACGCCACGTCGGAGTACCGACGAATAGGAATCTCGCTCGCGAGAGCCAATCTACTTCGAGTGTAACTAAACGAGCCAATGCACATTGGCATGCAATGATTGCACCAGGTGCTCATGCCACGCCGTGCGGGTATAAATGAGACACAGGTGATTGCATCAAATCAGCCTTTTGCTGAGGAGCCGGGTAGGTAGACAGGCACCCCAGCAGGGTACAGAGGACATGGCGACGGGACGTGGCGTCTCCGTTCCCTCCTTCAGGGAACGAGGGTTACATACGTAACCGAGACGTTCCCATTCAGTCGGTCACTCTCGACGCCACGTCGGAGTACCGACGAATAGGAATCCCTACCAAAGCGCCATAGCTTCTGCCCCCATCCAGTGCCCTGTGTGAGCCACCTGAGCTCTCTTACCTGATGAGACAGGGCTCACACCGGGAAGTCCATCACCGCTGTTCCGCATGACCCGCTCAGTGATTATTGGATAACACTGGGAAAGCGTGCCCTAGAGAAGGGAACGCTGCGGAGCCCACATCGTACCCCGAAGGAGTTATGTGGAGTACAATGCTGAGCCGTAGCCCGCCAGGAGAAGGGGGCTCAGTCCCACTGCAAGGAAGGCTCTCCCAAGGGAAAGACACAGGCTTCCCGTAGGAGCGACCGTGGAAGAAAATATGGGATCCCCGCAGGGTCACTCATATGGCCCAAGCCCAATACCGGTTCTCAAGGATTCAGCGGCAAGGGGCCTGATGCCAGACGTTCCGCCACGTCCGGCACAGAGGGCGGTGGAGGACTCACAGAGTTTGCTTCTGGAGAATATAAGCGCCGTAGCGCAGCAAGCCGACAAGAGCCGGGGCCTCTCAGTGCTTCTACCCGTTTGAGGAGAGAACACAGGAGGAGACCGGCTCTACACGTAGGCTATAGAATCTAGCGAACGTGTTGGGTGTCGCCCAGCCCGCAGCTCTACAGATGTCTGACAGCGAGGCGCCACGTGCCAGCGCCCAGGAGGATGCAACACTTCTAGTAGAGTGTGCTCGCACCCTGAGCGGACAGGGCACACCTTGTGCTTGGTAAGCCAAGGTGATGGCATCCACTATCCAGTGGGCCATCCTCTGCTTGGAGACAGCCTTTCCCTTCTGCTGGCCTCCGTGACAGACAAAGAGCTGATCTGAGGTTCCAAAGCTTTGAGTTCTATCCACGTAAACCCGCAGAGCGCGGACGGGACAGAGCAAAGCTAGGGCTGGGTCTGCCTCCTCCGGGGGCAGCGCTTGCAGGTTCACCACCTGGTCCCTGAAGGGAGTGGTAGGAACCTTGGGCACATAGCCAGGCCGGGGTCTCAACACCACGTGGGTATCACCCGGCCCGAACTCTAGGCACGATTCGTCGACCGAAAATGCCTGCAGGTCCCCTACCCTCTTGATGGAGGCCAATGCAGCCAACAGCAAAGTCTTCATTGACAGAATCTTTAGCTCTGCTGACTGCAAAGGCTCAAATGGGGCATTCTGAAGTGCTCGGAGCACCAGAGCAAGATCCCAAGAGGGTATGGAGGGGGGGCGAGGAGGATTTAACCGTCTCGCCCCCCTAAGGAACCTGACGACCAGGTCGTGCTTCCCAACCGTCTTACCTTCTACATGGTCGTGATAGGCGGATATTGCAGCAACATAAACCTTGAGGGTGGAGGGCGACAGCCTACGCTCCAATCCCTGTTGCAGGAAGGAAAGCACAGACGCGATCGAACATCTTCGGGGGTCTTCTCGGCGAGAAGAACACCACTCGACGAACAGGTTCCACTTCAAGGCGTAAGCCTGTCTTGTAGACGGTGCTCGTGCCGAAGTGATGGTGTTAACTACCTCTTGGGGTAAGTCACCTAGAACCTCCGCGTCCCGTCCAGGGGCCAGACATGAAGCTTCCACAGGTCTGGACACGGGTGCCAAAGGGTGCCCCGTCTCTGAGTCAGAAGGTCCTTCCTCAGAGGAATCGGCCAAGGAGGGGCTGTCGCAAGGAGCATTAGTTCTGGAAACCAGGTCCGGTTGGGCCAGTACGGCGCCACCAGCAGGACCTGCTCCTCGTCCTCCCTGACCTTGCACAGAGTCTGTGCAAGTAGGCTCACTGGGGGAAACGCATATTTGCGCAGCCCCTGGGGCCAGCTGTGCGCCAGGGCATCCGTGCCGAGTGTACCCTCGGTCAGCGAATAGAACCACTGGCAGTGGGACGTTTCTGGGGAGGCAAACAGGTCGACCTGTGCCACCCCGAACTGTCTCCAAATCAGCTGAACCACCTGGGGGTGGAGTCGCCACTCGCCTGGGAGCGCAGCTCGTGAAAGCTCGTCGGCCACACGGTTGTGCACACCAGGGACATGAATGGCCCGAAGCGACCTCAGACACTTCTGACTCCAGAGGAGGAGATGGCGGGCGAGTTACGACATGCGACGGGAGCGCAGACCACCTTGTCGGTTGATATACGCAACGGTCGCAGTGTTGTCCGTGCGGACCAGTACATCTTTGCCCCGTAACCGCGCTTTGAGGCGGCTCAGAGCAAGATGCACTGCTAGCAACTCGAGGCAATTGATATGCCAATGCAGGTGCGGGCCTGTCCAAACCCCTGACACTGCATGCCCGTTGTACGTGGCTCCCCAGCCCATGGCAGAGGCATCCGTGAAAACCACAGCGTGCCTGGACACCTGTTCCAGGGGCACTCCGGCCCGAAGGAACGAGGGGTCTGACCATGGACGGAAGGACTGGCGGCAGGCCGGTGTGATGCTCACCCGGTGAGTGCCGCGTTGCCACGCCCATCTCGGGACTCGGCCGTGTAGCCAATGCTGAAGCGGTCTCATATGAAGCAGGCCGAGGGGTGTTACTGCAGCAGCGGCCGCCATATGCCCCAGGAGCCTCTGAAACTGTTTCAGTGGAACCGCCATCCTGCCTTGAAACGTGTTCAGGCAGCTCAGCATCGACTGGACACGCTCCTCCGTGAGGCGCGCTGTCTGTTCGACCGAATCCAACTCCATACCGAGAAAAGAGATCCTCTGCATGGGGGCGAGTTTGCTCTTTTCCCAGTTGACCCGAAGACCCAACTGGCTGAGGTGTCTGAGCACCAGGTCCCTGTGTTCGCACAACTGATCCTTGGACTGTGCTAGAATGAGCCAGTCGTCGAGTTGAGGATGCGAACGCCCTGTTCTCTCATGGGCACAAGGGCCCCCTCCGTGACTTTCGTGAAGACACGGGGGGACAGGGACAGCCCGAAGGGCAGGACTCTGTACTGATATGCTCGACCCTCGAACGCAAAGCGCAGAAACGGCCTGTGTCGAGGAAGAATCGAGACATGAAAGTACGCGTCCTTCAGGTCGATCGCTGCAAACCAATCTTGGGGACGGATGCATTCGAAAATGCGTTTCTGCGTGAGCATCTTGAACGGTAGCTTGTGGAGGCTCCGATTCAGGACTCACAGGTCCAAGATTGGCCGTAACCCACCGGTTTTCTTGGGTACAATGAAGTACGGGCTGTAGAAGCCGGTCTTCATATCGGCTGGAGGGACCGGCTCTATCGCGTCCTTCGCCAGTAGGACAGCGATCTCCGCACGCAGGGCATGGGCATCTGCGGCATTCACCGAGGTGAAGCGGACGCCCTTGAACCTGGGGGGGGGGGGCGCCGGGCGAACTGAATCGCATGAGTGTGGTCCGGCGTTTGACCGGCCACAACTCTCCGAGCCCCCTGAGGACCCAGAGATGGAGGAAACTGCTCTTTTATTGAAAATTTTGGAACAGAAACAAAACGGAACACAAAATTCTCCTCCCGGCCCTCCTCCGGGGGATGGAGCGGTGCGGTCTCCAGAAGAGCAGTCCTCCCCATCTCCGGGTCGCCCGTCTCAGGGCCGCTTGCCCTTGCCCCTGCCTTTGCCACCTCTCTTGGCAGGAGCCTGGACGGGCTGGGCGGCCTGCTTGCGCCCGGCTCCACGATGTCGCTTGGGTGGAGGCTGCTGCTGCGACGCGGGAGCGGAGGCAGACGCAGGTGGCCGCCCTCGGCGACGAGCAGACTGAGGTCCGTGGCAGGATGTGACTGATGGCCTCAGTCTGCTTCTGTGCGGCCGAGAACTGCTGGGCGAAGTTCTGGGCCGCGTCGCCGAAGAGGCCGGTCTGGGAGACGGGGGAGTTAAGGAACCTGATCTTGTCGGTCTCCCTCATGTCTGCCAGACACAGCCAGAGATGGCGTTCCTGGACCACCATAGTGGACATCGCACGACCCACGGCCCGCGCCGTAACCTTCGTCGCACAAAGCGCGAGGTCCGTTGCGGTTCTCAGTTCTTGGAGAACTGCGGGATCGTGACCACCCTCGTGCAGGTTCTTCAGTGCCTGGGCCTGATGAACCTGCAACAACGCCATAGCGTGTAAGGTGGAGCCTGCCTCTCCACAAACCTGGTAGGCCTTTCCGATCAGATCGGATGAGTACCCACAGGCTCGGGAGGGGAGACACGGGTTCCCCCTGGATGTGGAGTTAGGGCACAGTTGCATAGCAACGGCCCGTTCCACGGGAGGAACCTGCGTGTAACCCTTTGCAGGTCCGCCATCGAGGGTGGTGAGGGAGGAGGATCCACTGGGCCGGTTTCGGGCAGTAAAAGGTGCCGTCCACGACCTAGTGAGCTCCTCGTGCACCTCCGGGAAGAAAGGAACCGGGGTGGGGCGCTGAGAACCAGCACGGGCCACCCCGAGAAACCAATCATCCAACCTTGAAGGTTCGGGACACGGTGGAGGGTTCCACACGAGCCCGATCTTCTCGGCGGCCCGGGAAAGCATGGCCATCATCTCCGGATCCGTATCGGGCACAGCGGATCTTCCCGAAGGAGCCCCCTGCGCCGACACGTCATCTCCAGAGAAGTCTGACCCTCCCTCCGATGCAGCGATGGACATCTGATCATCAGGGGGAGCCCCGAAGGATACGGATGGTGCACATCTCGAGGACGGCCCACCACGTTCCGACGGCAGCTCTACTGGCTGCGGAGTGCGTGAGGGATGAGGGTTCCCCGGGGGTTGGTTCCCTGGGGGAAGCACGCTCACCGTAACCCTCAAATCACCCGCGCTACTGCCTGAAGTAACCCTCTGTGGAGGGTTAGATCGAGGCAGAGGCACAGGGACGGGACGGCGAGATGGAGTCTAGACCGCAACTCCGAGATGGTCATGTTCCCGCAGTGAGAACATGAGTCATCCACCAACGCTGCCTCAGCGTGCTGAACGCCCAAACACGAGATACAGCGCTGGTGACCATCCCTTGGTGACAGGTAACCACCGCATCCAGAAACACACAGATAGAATGTCATCTTGAAAAAGACGCAAGCTCTATCTGTGTTTGCTCTTTCAGAAGGACGCTCTCCTTGGTGCTGAAGCACGCAGGGGGCGGGGTCGCGGCGACACAGTCAGGGGGTGGGTGCAGCCTGACGTGCGCGCTCTCTCACACGAAGGCGCTCTCTTACGAGCCGTAAGAACGGCTTTTCAGCGCTCTCCACCTAGCGCACCGAACCAGCTGTGAGAACAGCCTTTGTGATTGCTCTAAACAAACAACACAGAGAGATGATCCGAAAACCACGCGACCGCTGCTGTGCCGTCACACCAACACCGACTGAAGAGATCGCTTCCGAAAGGCGGCTTCCGTCTTCAGTCAGGACTGCGAAGTAGTGAGTGATATCTGGCGTTACCATCTACCACCCGGCTCCAAAGCAAAAGGTTGATTTGATGCAATCACCTGTGTCTCATTTATACCCGCACGGCGAGGCATGAGCACCTGGTGCAATCATTGCATGCCAATGTGCATTGGCTCGTTTAGTTACACTCGAAGTAGATTGGCTCTTGCGAGCGAGATTCCTATTCGTCGGTACTCCGACGTGGCGTCGAGAGTGACCGACTGAATGGGAACCTGTTTTTATACCCGTTTCATTCATGCTATATCAAGTTTATTATGTTGTGTAATCCAAATGGATGGATATTTGATACATACATTTTAAACTTAGGCCTAAATATCGGTGTATCAGAGGTCATACAGGTATTCAATGCTTACAGAAAATGTACATGTGTACGATATACATACTATATATTCTACAGAAAAAATATGTATGTTATTCAGAACACTGCTATCAGTGAAAGTTTTCTCCAGAACTATTGCACAAGTTTGCGTGCAATTGAAAAATCTGCAAGATCTCACATTTAAATTTCAATCAAAGCATAATTAACATTGTTTGCAAAGCAAATGTTACCCGTGTAAACGTAATAAAATTCAGAAGCACTGGGGTGATTAATTCCATTATCCTGCACCTACAAACTCAGTGATTTTCTCTAGATGTCGTGTAACTGACGGTAGGAGGATGGGATGGGGTTGTGACACTACTTTAAAGCTACTTACAAAGCTGTTAACATCCATACCCCAACGGGCTCACCTTAATTCACATTCACACTGCGTTTTTGAGATTCACAGCATCGACACAGGGCAAAGTGGCACTTAACCTCTATAAGGCTTTCTAATGTTACCACCTCCTCATTTGAATACCATGCTATGAACAATAACAGCTTGGTCAAATGTCTGTCTGTCTGTCTTTCATTCTTTTCTTTCATATCCTCCTGGCTCAACTGTGGATGAACCAGACACTATAAGGCGATTCCTCACAGATGATGACGCCCCCTTTTATTTTAGTCTTGATGATCTAAAAATATGTATTTTCCAAGCCAGTGTTATTAGTATTATTTAAATACTATTATAGCTTGCATTAATATTTTGAATTAGCTTTTTATAAATGCAGATTCTCCTTTAATTTAAATTTTTTTTTTTAAATGTTTTGTGATTTTTTTAATTTTTACAGTGGTGGATGAAGCACACAAATCAAGTACTTGAGTAAAAGTACAATAATAAATTATTACTGCAGTAAAAGTAGCTACAAGTACTAATTTTCAATTTTACTAGAGTAAAAATAACAAAAGCACCTGGTTTTATTTTAAATAAACACAAAAAACAGAGATGAAAAATAAACTTAAGACATTTACTTTTGCTATGGTTAAATAAATGTTCAGTAATATCTTCCAAAGATTTTTTTATTTTGCCGCAATTTTTTCTCTAAATAATGTTGATATGGCAACTAGTAAATACACTAAGTCTCGTCATCCTGGCATGTGTGGAAAGTTTTAAACCATGTGTGTTACAACTAAGATTTTTGGATATTTGAATCCAAAAATCTTGCATATTGTGCCTTTAATATGTCTATTGATCTGCGAATAAGCCTAAGCAAACTTTTTATTTTATTATCAAAATCAATTATATACTGTCAATACATTAAACTTCAACATGCTAAAATATCAATTTCAGTTTTATATCATTTGAAACTACAGCAGCAGGGAAGATGCACGGACATGTCCACATTCAAGCATGTTAATGGACTTAAGCAGCTCGCCCTTTTACAGCAGATTTATTCTAAAATTCGCCATTAGTGACATACTTTTCGCGCCATTAATCATGCGCACGTTCAAGCTCTGACGATGTCCCAGTTCTTAGCTCATTTTGACCGGATCATTGAATCAGTGAGTTGTTGACTGGAGAAGTTTATTGGAAATAATCAGTCTGTTATTGAATCAGACAGAGGGAGTGGCAATTTCTTCAGTTTGAAATAATGAGGAACTACATGTTTTTATGAAATGTAGTAAAAAGCTTTAAAAATTATGCTTTAGAATGTAGTAAAGCGAAAGGTTCCCAAAATAAAAATACTCTAAAAAAGACTCTTTTTTTTGTTATATTCCAGTAAGCAGTTTTTATACTTAAATTATTTAATTTAGTTGTCAATGCACCATTTCATCTAATATTATTTCAGGTTTATTTTGATTCACATAAGTGTTTTTTTAACAGTTTTAGTTAACTCTTTTTAAAATATTTGACAAATACTTGTATTTTTTGGTATCTTTATGCATGTCTGAATAGAGTTTCTTACATGATATTAGTTTCTTTTTTTTCTTTTTCTTTTTACATTTTATATACTAATTAAGTTAACAGTTTATATGCTTTCAACTTTGCATGCCTACCATGACAGTTCCACTGAACAATGGTGTTTGTGGAATCCCTTAAAGGTGCAGTAAGCTATTTCTGAGAAACACTGTTGAAAGTGGATCGGACCAAGAACCATAACACACTTGTAGCCAATCAGCAAGGCCTGAAAATGGACTCAGAGATTTCGCCCGTTTCTGCGCCATACATGAGTAACATTGGTTCCCTTTCGAAAGGGAACTCTCGCTGCGTCTAGCTGACGCTATGGGGAACGCCCTCGGCGTGACTGGTGTCTGAAGCTACTATCGAATCACGGCAAAGTCTTTGACCGACGTCAGCCCATGACGTCATCAACGTGCGACCCGGAAGTATAAAAGGGCGCCGTGCCAACACATACACATCTTTCTCGTCTTCAGGGACTGTCTGTTTGAACTGCTATACGAGTTAAGGTAAAACAAATCCAATTATTAATACACACGAGTGTGTATTTACTGCCTTGGATCAAGAGCATGCACAGTCAAGTTCATTTGAAGTTGTTTGTGTGTGAGTGTGAGCGGTTTTCAATCTGAGATCGCTCCACTCTAGTCTGGTTTTTTTCCTGAGGGAATAAAGTTTGGCATCTGGGACTGGATGATGCTGTCCCGCTCAAGCTGAGGCTGAGCGTTGGCATACATCATGGGTTCTCAGATGCAGCTCGCCGATCGTCGCGACGATCTGGCGGCTAACGAGACTAAACAGCAAGTGCTCTTAGGGATGGCTGGTGAGAGTGGTATGAATCCTCTCAGCCACCTTGACCGTGTATGTTGAGCTGATGAATGTTATGGAACGTGCTGCGGGCAGGCTGCTGCTGCCATGTTGGCGCGTTAGAGGAGAGATCGCTCGTGATAAATTGCACGATCGATTTCTCCTTGGCCATAAACCATCAGCTCAGATAAGCCTTCCATTTCTTCTTGATCTTCTTACAGAGATCGAGAGGGCATGGAAGAATCCATATTCTACCCAGTGTTCATCAACATCAGCGTTTTAACTTCTCTTATGTCGAGGGGATAGGGGAATATGGATATGTGTTGAGGCTACCGACTGGTTTCCCCACGTTTCTGGATGCCCACGAAATGTTGATGCATTTCGTGGGCATCAACACTGAAGAGCTCAAACTCTGCCTTTCTAAATCACGTTGTGCTTTAATGGCAGGGGCATACACGGCAGCGGGTCAGGCTGGTGCTGCTTTTCACTCCATGGCGGTGTTTCAGGCGTACCAGGCGGACCTGCTGGAGGATCTCGACAAGGGGGCCGGGCTGTCCCCTGAAGCGGTTGCTGAGCTGCGCCGCACCACAGATCTGTCTCTCCGGGCCACCAAGCAGACTGCTGCTGCTATCGGCCGCTCTATGGCGGCTATGGTGGTTACGGAGAGGCATCTGTGGTTGGGCCTGGCTGATATCGGGGAGAGAGAAAAGGGTTTTCTCTTCGATTCGCCGGTTTCGCCTACTGAACTTTTCGGCACCTCCGTGGAGGCGGTGGTTGGAAAGTTCAGGGAGGCGAAGCCGCTCAGCGGCATTTAAGAATAAAACATGCATACCGCTGAGATCCGCGCCCCCACCCAGGCAGGCGGGACCTGGTTCTTCACGGTCTGAGGACCGTAGGCAGGACCAGAGTGCTAGCGTTTCCTCTCGTGCCCCCCCCCCCCCCCCCCTCCTTGGAGGAGCAGGGTACAGAGGAGACGGGATTCCCGTGGGAAAAAGGATCTAAGGGATGTGATCCAGGACAAACGTTCTCAACGAAGGCGTTGGTGATGGATCACTTCCCTTGAGGGCGATTACATCATAGCCCTCTCCTTTTTCCTTTTTAATGTCTTTTTATGACTTTTACCCAGGCGCTTCTTACATCAGGCCTGAGGCGGGCCTATGGTGAGTAGAACTATGTTCTGATGGCCCGCCCGGACTTGCTCAGTGAGAACGCCCCTTTCAGGCATTCAAGGGCGGTAGAACATGGTGGTGAGAACCAGTGATGCGCGGGTTGATCCAAAATGAACCCGCGGTTACCCGCGGTTACGAGTCATCCAAAAATATTTTTAATGATATTCGGGTCACGGTCGGTCGGATTGTCAATAAATCCTTATTTACCTTTTGAATGTTGAGCGTTATTAACTTTTGAATAAATGCTGACGCGGGACAAAATGCCCGATTTCCCAAAACGTTGAACTGAGCAATGCCATTGTACCATTTTAATAGGCTACTTTTAAACGCATTTAAAGTCAGTTTTATGTATTTTCTGAGAGGGGGCGGGATTTTTGTTGGGAAAGTCGGGGGAGAGACGCACACTTCGATTAGACTGGATAAACACATGCAGCATCTTAATTGTTAAGAAAATTAAACGAAATAAATGAATAAATCAAGCCTGTATTAGCCTACATAACACTAGGCTATATCATACAGCATTCAGAAAAATAACAGTTTGCGCTCCTAAGGGCTTTCACACTTTTCCAAATGTTTTCCAAATGTGGGCTGATGAATTCTTCAAGCCGGGTCGAAACATAAACATCGCGTTCATCAATAATATGCATCTGGAGCTGAAATGGAAAATGATGGGCCGCCACAAGAACTTCCTGCTCTCGCTGCTGCACCTCTGAGCACACCACGTCAGGGCCTGAAACATTTTCTCAATGGCCCAATGAGCTACGATGAGCATTTACTACTTTTAAAAAATGCGGGTCAGGAAGCGGGTCGGGTACAATATTTTCTTCTTTTTTTTTTGCGGTCCGAGTTGCGGGCGGGTTAGTTGAAAACGTCGGTCGGGTGCAGGTTGTTTATACAATGACCCGCGCATCACTGGTGAGAACCGCACAATGAGTCTTCGCTCAGCATGCCGCAGGTGAGAGTGGTCATTTTTTTGTGTTATACTAAAAATATGTATTTCTTACAGACCCCAGGTTCCTGTATAGAGTTGGGTATTCATCAGAGAGAACTGTCTTTCCCCTGCTTAGTTAGGCTTTAACACAGCACCATTCTCTGGGCTGTGTATGTGAGCATGTGTTGGCTTTCCCTGGTTGGTCAAGATGGCGCCAGATAGGCCACCGCTTATGGTTATCAGAAGATGGGCCTCCTCTCATATTGAGAGTAGTGTTTAGGCCGCCGCTCTTTTCTTTGAAATGTTTGCGGATTACTAGGCGGTAGCACACTTTTCTGATAGAATGTAGTGTTTGTCTACCGCTTAGGGTTACTATTGTCTTCGGTTCCCTAAGCCACTGCAGGTTGGATTAGTTTGTCTCTGTTACAGCTGAGCCCTACGGCGTCAGTCGGTATGTGGATGAAGGAGGCGCGTTGCTGAGGCACCGTCACCTTTGGTTGTGCACCACTTAGATCGGAGGCCTCCTCTCATTGAGAGTCGTTGGTTTAAATAGCAGTCAGTTTGTTTGTCTGGCAGTTATTTCTCGTTTTTGCGAAACTCGTACAGCTTGTAGGCTTTTACAAGCCTCCCTGGAACGGGTCCCCATAGTAATGGGTAGCTATCATGTGTTAGGCCTCAGCAGGCCTCCATGAAAACGAGCCGTAGGGTCTAATGTTACTACAACCCACATTTTGCAAATATGTCTGTCCCAGTTAGCAGGAAGGATTGCACCGTTTTCAAGATTAAACGGTGACAGTGGTAGGCCTTATCAGGCCTCTAGTAAGGCAGGTGACAATGCTTAAGCATCAAGGTACTACTAGCCTAGCTGGCTATCAGGTTAAAAAGGGGTAATTACGCTCTCCTGAAGGTCGGCTGTCAATTGTAGGCCTCAGTAGGCCTCTTGAACAAGGCGCATTATCAGTTGGAAGGCCTCAAACCAGGCCTCACTGGAGGTATGTACCGATGTGCGCATCAGGACAGCTAGCCTGGAGGCTATCAGGTTGTAGGCCTCATCAGGCCTCCCTGAAGGCCCGCTGTTAGTTGTAAGGCCTTGCTAGGCCTCCCTGAGCGTGAGCTCTCAGGTTGTGATCACTACCAGAGGCAGGTTGTAGGCCTCATCAGGCCTCCCTGAAGGCCTGCTGTTGACTCTAAGACCTTACTAGGCTTTCCTGAGGGTGAGTTCCCAGATTTTGGTCACTCTCAGAGGCAGGTTGTAGGCCTCATCAGGCCTCCCTGAAAGCCTGCTGTTAATTCTAGGCCTTAATAGGCCTCCCTGACTCGAACAAGGTAGTAGGCCCCATCAGGCCTCCCTAAGGTGTTCCTGGGATCCAGTCATCTGAAACAGTTAGCACGCATTGCAAACAGGTAGCAGGCCTCTCCAGGCCTTAATACTCGCCTCCCTTGAGGGCGAGTTCCTTAATCAGGATGCTCGGAAAGCCTGCGTAGCTTGACTGTCGGGTAGTAGGCCTCAATAGGCCTCCCGGAGGGTGAGCTCCCAGATTGTGGTCACTCGAACAAGGTAGTAGGCCCCATCAGGCCTCCCTAAGGTGTTCCTGGGAACCAGTCATTTGAAACAGTTAGCACGTATTGCAAACAGGTAGTAGGCCTCTCCAGGCCTCCCTAAAGGCTAGTTATCAGGTAGTAGGCCCTAATAGGCCTCCCTTGAGGACGTGTTCCTTAAACAGGATGCCCGACTAACCTGCGTAGCTTGACTGTCAAGTAGTAGGCCTCCATTAGGCCTCCTTGAGAAAACAAGGGTAACCTCAGCAGGACCATGCTTCGCTAAAATTGGCGGTATTGCTGTCAGGTAGTAGGCCTCACTAGGCCTCCCTGAGGACGGAGTCCCGAGCCAGGATGCTTGGGTTTCCAGCATGGCTTGCGGTTAGGTAGTAGGCCTCTATAGGCCTCCCTGGAATACCCGCTATAAAGTAGTAGGCCCACAGGGCCTCCTTGAAGGTGAAGTTCCTGAGCTAGGCACTTGATTACCAGTTCTCTGTGAGAACTTGTGGTAGTTGGGCCTACAGCTGGAGGTTACTCGCCAGGCAGGCTCAGCTGCTCCCCTCAATGAGGGTCGTCTATGAGTCTGGTCAGACGGTCGTAGGCCTCTCATGAGGCCTCCCTGTTAGATCAGTCATTAAGGCCCTTTCGGACTCCCTACTGCTTTGAAACACAAGCACCTGGTAGATCCTTGATTTAAGCAGGCAGACTCCCCTCGATAGCAAGGGTTGAAAAGCACTACGCTGAGTATTGCTCTCTTGGATAACCCGTCTCTGAGTTCCGGGCTAAGTAGGACTGCCAGTGTTTCAGTCCCTTAGCTTGGACGCCCCTTGGGCACCATCCAGAGGCTCTGTTTTGAACAGACAGGGTTGGCTAAACCGAAGTGTCCATAACACTTAGGGCACCAGGTCAAGCGTCCCTGGTGGCACTCGGGAGAACTTTTTTTCCGGGTAGTGACTGGCTGGGGTTCCTTCGGGTCCCCTAGCCACATTCCCTTAAAGGGACCCCTTCGGTGGAAGTAGTGGTCCCGGGCCTTCGAGCTGTCTGGATGGAAGCAGTGCGTTAGGGTGCCGTTTAGTTGTGTAGCTTGGGCTATGACCGTAGGGAGTGCTGTCACTGTCAGCCCAGGGACCTGAGGGGGAATCGCTCAGGTTTTTCTATGAATTACTTGTGTTGACAGTTGTCACTGCCAATGGGCAGACACTCCCCTCAGCATGGCAGCGTTGGTATATCGTTCCCCATAGCGTCAGCTAGACGCAGCGAGAGTTCCCTTTCGAAAGGGAACGTCTAAGGTTACGTATGTAACCTCTGTTCCCTGAGAACAGGGAACGAGCGCTGCGTCGCGTTGCCATGCTTCAGGGCCTATCTGCCATACAGTCCCTTCAGACGAGAAGATGTGTATGTGTTGGCACGGCGCCCTTTTATACTTCCGGGTCGCACGTTGATGACGTCATGGGCTGACGTCGGTCAAAGACTTTGCCGTGATTCGATAGTAGCTTCAGACACCAGTCACGCCGAGGGCGTTCCCCATAGCGTCAGCTAGACGCAGCGCTCGTTCCCTGTTCTCAGGGAACAGAGGTTACATACGTAACCTTAGACGTTTTGCTGCTTCACAGAACCAAGATATGCTGTTATTATTATGTTAGCTAGAGTAACAGGACAATTTTGAGTGTGATTGTTTGTCTGGAGCTAGTGTGCTGCTGGAGACTAACAATCAACTCTTGCTTGTATAACTTTTGTGCACTGTATGCTTATTTTTTGTTCTTCTTTGTTATTTGTTTGTCATCTTCACTTGTTTGTACATTTTGGAGGCGGAACAACGAAGGGATGGGTGTGTTTGTTTGAGTTGAGTGCTTCTCAGAAATCGCTTACTACCCCTTTAAAATATAAATGTAAGAAACTCACCTATAGTGGAGACATTTGTTTTGATGAGACCTGACAATGCCTGCACAACAGGAGCCAGATTCTGATGCACTCCCGGTGTGTTGCTTTAGGATATCGATTGACACTCTGCATAAAGTTTACGGCAGCACCTGTTTCTTCCTCAGCATGAAATTGACAGGCGCGGCAAACTAATCCATTGGAGACTGTTTACTACGTGCCCCGCGGCTACTCGGAGTTACAAGCGCACACATATACCAACACGCACACAATCAAAAATATAAATCAGGATCTGTTTATTGCAGAGATGTGCACAAAAGGCCAAATATTTAATTTCCCTGTACAATCCATGCAGGTGACATGCATGAAGTTGAAAGGAATTTGATTCTTTATCGGATGAAAGAAGGCAAGTACTCAAACTGTTCTGAACTTCTGGAAAAAAAGTTTAAGAACAGGAGATGACAGAATACTACCGCCACGCTCAATTATGGATGATGGCCTTTTATCTTCCCATCACTAATTAGAGGAGCTCCTCCGCTTTCAAGTTCATCTTTACATACCAGGCTCTCCTGCTGAAAAATCCAGCATTGCTGGTCACCAGCATAAGGTATGTTTTGCATGCTGGGACCAGCATGGGATGCTGGTTGCTGGTTTTTCTGGTCCCCAGTTTGGGATGCTGGTGTGCTGGTGGACCTGCATATCTTGTCTTTTTGGTGCTAGTATGATGCCAGGAAGACCACAACAAAACTTGCGTATGTGTTACATATCATGTGTCTTAGTGTGTGTTCAGAGTTAAATAAAGACCAAGACAATTTTCCAATTAATTTTAATACATTTATTTTGCTTTATTATGTTTATTGGTACACACAACAAAATCCTCAGTGTTAAATCAACCACAAATAATATCCATATCTCGCCAGAGGGTGATTAAACAACTCAAAAAACAGCATTACCATGTTCACTTATAAACCCGTTTGGATTTATTGCTTTCATATGGAGCATGTACAAAAGTTGTTGAAGTCAGTTTGAAGTCACCATTATGGGGATTAGCATTCCTTTTAGTTGGGCACTTGAGCATTGAATTTGGTTAAATTAATTCTCTTTCAGAAACTGTTGAAAGTGCATATTATCACTATTGTCGACAATATTTCATGCGTCTGACTGCAATAACACCTTTTACTATGTGCATTTTTTGGAATCAGTGACTTACAGCTGGATTTTAACATACTGTATGTGAGTTCCCAAATGAGCAAGAATGTCTTTAAGAACAGCAACTTTCAGTTTTCATTATCAAGTTGTTATTAACTGTAGCATTGTGACAGCTCTTCTCATAACCCCTGTTTTTGAACAAACTGCTTATGATTGAAAACTTTAATTATAATTCTCAGGAACAGGCAGACGGGCAAGGAAACACACTAACACAACGGTGACTGGACAAAGAGTGCAGAGAAGTGTGCAGCTTAACGGAAACAAGATAAATGAAACATAGCTGAAACAAATGAACTCATAATGTGGCAGGAAACTGAACAAAGGAACAAAGTTTTAACAGTTTGATTTAGATTTTTTTCTTTGTTACACAAAACTTCAGATGACATTGATTAATAATATAATTAGAACTAAAACTAAAACAATACAAATGTTTAGTTCTACTTTCAGCTGAGGAAGCAAAAGAAATTACAAAGTTAGGCTACAATAAATCATTACAATAAATCATTTCGTTTCAATCTCATATTGTTTTTCTCATATTGATAGTTCACCCAAAAATGAAAATGTTGTCTACTCTGAAGTTGTTCCAAACATGTAGGAGTTTCTGTCGAACACAAAATACAATATTTTAACTGCTAACTGTTGGTAACCAGGTAGTTGATGGCACACATTGACTTTCATAGTAGGAAAAAAAATGTCAATGGGTGCCATCAACTGTCTGGTTACTAACTTTCTTCAACATATCTTCTTTTGTGTTCAACAGAAGAAATAAACTCATACAGGTTTGGAACAACATGAGAATATTGAAATATACAAGCAAAAACAGTGCTTGTCCCCAAAAAAACAGTTTGCATACAAGCATCTGGCCTGCTCACACTCAACCCCGCAAGATCATGCTGGTGAACCAGATACACTAGCTCCATTTTGCTTATGAACAGCATGACTTTGCTGGTCCACCAGCTAGAACAGCACTAAAAAAGCATAAACCAGCCAGGATCAACATGGAATTCATGGTGATTTATGATGGACTTTTCAGCAGGCTCTTCATTTAACACTAACAAACAAACCAGTAACACATCAATCCATCCAACAAATGGATGCATATGCTTTATATACATATATATATATATATATATCATATATATATACAGAGATGCATCCTTAATGTTTGAATAGCTATTTATTTGTCTTCGCTATTTAGATGTTTTATATGGCATATTATAATGGCAGGTGGGAGGATTGTTTGGGAAACCTGCTTGAAATCAGTCATTATTTTGTAAGTCCATTTGGTGTTTCTAGTGCATGGTGCAGAAAATTACACACATAAGCTGCTTTAATTCATGGTCCATGAAGTGCAGTACCACAGTATATTTGAATAATTTATGGACTTTTTAACTTTATTCAAAAGGATATTTGAGATGGACTGGAACTTCAGAAGAAAATTATTCAGAGGTTGCACTTTCATGGCTCATTAGAGTTTTTATGTGAAGAAAAAAAATGTGTGTGTGTGTGTGTGTGTGTTTAAATTTGATATATTTTTCTCCTTTACATCATTAATGTATCATACTGGCAGTTTATGATAAATGATAGTTTGTTTATATAAAACCAATATAATTTCTATATTAAAAACTTTTATTATGCCCCTTTTCACAAGATGTAATATAAATCTGAATGCTCCCAGAATGTGTCTGTGAAGTTTCAGCTCAAAATACCCCCCAGATCATTTAATATAGCTTGTCAAATTTGCCCCTATTTGGGTGTGGGCAAAAACGCGCTGTTTTGTGTGTGTCCCCTTAAATGAGTTAAATAACGCCTTAAATTAACTTAGAGTGACAGCGCGTCAAATCCGCGTCATGTTCGGCAGCGGCAGATGTTAAAGTGACAGCAGCCTAATAAACCAGTTGCTGGGATTCTCTCATTAATGTTAATCAAAGAACAAAGGTAACAGAGAAAATTGTAGCTTTAATAAGGATGAATCTATATTTAATTTATTATTTTTGCAGTGCAGACTGTTTGATAACTTTATTCAATTTCTGTATATTACCTACGTATTAGACATCAGGTAGGAAGGCCACAGGTAAATATGACATTTATTATAATAGGTTTATGTAATGTTGAATGTCTATCATTAATGTTTCATAGAGACATCAGTAGCAGTATTAGTATCAGTTATACTGGCCTTCATTCATAAAAAGATGCCATTACAACAAATATTTAAAATATACTGTCTTTAATTTGTGTCTACATTTATTTGGAGTGTAACTGTATAATTATTACAGTATAACAATATTAAAGGGGTGATGAATTGAGAAATCAACTTTTCCTTGAGCTTTTGATATACACTCACCTAAAGGATTATTAGGAACACCATACTAATACTGTGCTTGACCCCCTTTCGCCTTCAGAACTTCCTTAATTCTACGTGGCATTGATTCAACAAGATGCTGAAAGCATTCTTTAGAAATGTTGGCCCATATTGATAGGATAGCATCTTGCAGTTGATGGAGATTTGTGGGATGCATATCCAGGGCACGAAGCTCCCGTTCCACCGCATCCCAAAGATGCTCTATTGGGTTGTGATCTGGTGACTGTGGGGGCCATTTTAGTACAGTGAACTCATTGTCATGTTCAAGAAACCAATTTGAAATGATTCGAGCTTTGTGACATTTTGGTGCATTATCCTGCTGGAAGTAGCCATCAGAGGATGGGTACATGGTGGTCATAAAGGGATGGACATGGTCAGAAACAATGCTCAGGTAGGCCGTGGCATTTAAACAATGCCCAATTGGCACTAAGGGGCCTAAAGTGTGCCAAGAAAACATCCCCCACACCATTACACCACCACCACTAGCCTGCACAGTGGTAACAAGGCATGATGGATCCATGTTCTCATTCTGTTTACGCCAAATTCTGACTCACCAATCTGAATGTCTCAACAGAAATCGAGACTCATCAGACCAGGCAACATTTTTCCAGTCTTCAACTGTCCAATTTTGGTGAGCTTGTGCAAATTGTAGCCTCTTTTTCCTATTTGTAGTGGAGATGAGTGGTACCCGGTGGGGTCTTCTGCTGTTGTAGCCCATCCGCCTCAAGGTTCTGCATGTTGTGGCTTCACAAATGCTTTGCTGCATACCTCGGTTGTAACGAGTGGTTATTTCAGTCAAAGTTGCTCTTCTATCAGCTTGAATCAGTCGGCCCATTCTCCTCTGACCTCTAGCATCAACAAGGCATTTTCGCCCACAGGACTGCCGCATACTAGATGTTTTTCCCTTTTCACACCATTCTTTGTAAACCCTAGAAATGGTTGTGTGTGAAAATCCCAGTAACTGAGCAGATTGTGAAATACTCAGACCGGCCCGTCTGGCACCAACAACCATGCTACGCTCAAAATTGCTTAAATCACCTTTCTTTTCCATTCTGACATTCAGTTTGGAGTTCAGGAGATTGTCTTGACCAGGACCAAATCCCTAAATGCATTGAAGCAACTGCCATGTGATTGGTTGATTAGATAATTGCATTAATGAAATTGAACAGGTGTTCCTATTAATCCTTTAGGTGAGTGTATAAAAGGTCATAGTAATATAAGAATATCCTGTAAGTTTCAGAAATGAAAACGTCCTTGTTAGTCAAAGAAAAGCTTTTATTGACACCAGGCCCAGCAAACCACCGATCTCAGAATATGCCAGGCTGTGACGTGAGAGTGTAGTGAAACACCGCCTCAACAGAAGAAGAACAACGCCTGATTCTGTAACCCTGCCCACCGACTCGTGCCACTAACATGACATAGGCCTACAGAGAGAGCTAAACCGCATCGAATTTCTAAACATACCACATAAGCTTAATTCGGATTCCAATATTATGAATGCATGGATGAACTTTATTTTTAATGAATATCCAGCTCACGTGGGGAAGACTTAGCGTTTGTTCCTTCATTTCTGATCACGGATTCGTTTGTAAACAAGAGACTGGATTTGCAGACAGGATGAAATTACATGAATGAATGAAGCAACACACTAATGTGAGGAAAACATGTTTTTTATATGTGATAGTATTGCATTGTTACAGATCGTTTGATATAGATCTATTGATTGTGTACTAACATACCTTAGCAAACTGTCAAAGGCTGAAGAATCCTTTATTTGTGGTTCTTGATGTGTGTTCACTCTCTTGACTTGATATTTTGATAAATACAATCGCGGAAGTTTTGATCATGCAGTCTGCAACGTACTTGGCGTGCGCTCGCCCGCACGCGCGTGTGTGTGTGCGGTTTGCGCTTATATCCACCGATCGGGCGGGCCAAGTAATAAAAAATTAACATTCCAATCAATCGCGGGTGGATGAGAGATGAATCATTGTGTTTGTTTGATAAAGACGTTTTGCAAACCCTGTGGGACGAATTATTCCGGTTGGTGTTTTCCTACATGCTTCAAAACAATCATTCACGGTGTACTGACTGGGGAGCAAAAGCTCATTAAATATGCAAATCTTATCCAATCCTAGCTGTGGGCGTTTACTTCCAAGTCTAAAGTGCGGCACGCCCATAAAATCCGAGCGTGCAGGAGAGAGGCTCAAAAACAGGGTAGAAAATAGCCCATTACTTATTCATTATAATGTTTTTGAATGTAAAAACCACGCGGATGTCATAAGTTGACCTCAGACAACAGTATATAAAAAAAGCCAGTTCATGACACCTTTTAAAACTCTAGTTTTAGCTTTAAAAAAGTTAGTAATTTTTTCATTTTTTTATTTATAGTGATATATTTATATTCATACATTTGCTGCCTATATATGAATGTATATAATAAATATAAATAAAAAAAATTATATTATATTTATATAAACGTTTTTTAAAATATTTAAAAAAATATTCAAAAAATCCTATTATTATATTGTATTCCACTTCTAAAACTTACAGCTTTTAAGCAGGCCAATCAGTCACAGATGTAGCGAGAAGGTCTTTGATGGAGTTGGTCCAATTAGCAGATCTAATTAAGGATCCGTGACATCTGAATCAGCAGAGCTGTTGCGATTGGCTGATTGGTGTTACATTGCGCTTTCTGTATAGTGCTCTGGGAAACTCTCAGAGAAAATACTAGCGAACAGACGAGTCACGACTCCAGCAGAACACCCACCACATTCTCATTAGAGGAAGCCTCTGCCGCCCACACAGAAGGGTGATTATCCATCTCTCTTCTTCCTCAGAGCCTCCTCTTTACTTGTACTCTTTTCTAAGAGCTTTCTTTCTATGTTCTCTACCTCCTCTTCCTAGATCCTCTCATACCAACTCCCATTTCAATTCAGCTCTTTTTTGTGGTTGAGATTCTCTCTCGATCTCTCTTGCTGTATCCTAAAGGGAGCAGTTAGTCGAGAAATATTGCGGTTTGATCATTTTCATCTTACGCTCTTTTTATGTACCGATTTTTATATCAGTCACAAACATTAAATAGCTGCTAGCCAATGAAAAAGATTCAATATCTTATCAGCAACGAGGAAAAACTGAATTAATTAAGAGAAATTATTGTGATCTTCACTAATAGCAGTGTAAGAATAGCATTGGCCCAAATAGAGAGTCCTGTGGGAGCCTCGGGAGAAAGTTGTATGCCTTTTATACCATTTTTCACAATATGCTTCTCACGTATTAGTAGAAAGAAGAGAAGACACCTGACAGAAAATACTCTAGTCACAGATTTGTTGTACATCCAGTCAAACTGAGCACACATTTCTCTGTCAGTTTGTAGAAGGACGCCAAAATAAGCAGGTGCATGGAGGATGAGACCATGAACAGAACAATCCAATGCGAAGGAAAATATTGTCTTAACGCTGCAATAAATACAGGTTACATTTGGTTGCTACTTGATGTCCAATGTAAAATCTGAGTCCTGAAGCATAACCAGTTTAATAATCGTATTTCTTCCTAGGCTGACGCAAATGAAGATATGTGCCCCACTATTACAGAAAAGCCAGAGAAAGAAAACCCAAGCCCTGAGGTAATCGGCCGGTTTCTATTTTGAAAGTTTTATTATAAAAACTTTCATCCTCTTGATTTATAGTAAAGCAAAAACAAAAGCTTCTTTGGTAACCTGTCAATGTCGTGATGTATGTTTTTCCCCCATGTAAGATGACATTAGATCGATTTACTGTGCTGTTGACTTTGGATTCTTGATCGCCAGCACGTCTCCCACCTAACAATCCCAATTTCTTTCTTAGGACAGAGCAAGGTCAGACTGGAATACCAGAAAGATATCCATTAAGAGATTTCTCATCAATGTGCAAGACATCAGTGAAAGAAAAACATCACTGATTGCTTCCCTCCAACTACAGCCCTTTAAAACGGTTCATACATAATTCAAAGAGGAAGTGGACATTTTAGAGAACATCCAGTAACATTTATAGTAAAGTCTCATTTCTTAAATGCAAACATGAACTAACAATGCGCAATATTTATTTACAGCATTTATCTAGTAAAAATCGAATTGATAATGGTAGTTCATAGTGCATTAACAAATGTTAAATACAACTGCATTAGACATTGACCAAGATTAATAAATGCTGTAGAATAATTGTTTCATTGTCAAAAGAAACCTTATAGTAAAGTGTTACCGAATACCCTTTCAAACATTGATTCTTTCTGCAGGTGTTATTTCCAGTAATGAACCCTCTTCAATTCAATTCAATTCAAATTTATTTGTATAGCGCTTTTCACAATACACATTGTTTCAAAGCAGCTTTACAGAAAGTGCATTTCATAAATGTACATTGAAAAATGTTAGAAAGAGAATGTTAAAGAAAAATGTTAGAATAAGTTAATCAATCATGTATTAATTTAGGCCATAACAACGCTGGCGTTGAGTCGTCTCTTCACAGGCATCGAGTCGTCTCATCACAGGTGTTGGGGCATCTGAAGTCTCCACGAGAGGCTGGATACAAACTGGAGCTGATGAACTAGTTACCTCGGGACTAGTGTCTCGAGATAACAACAGAAAAGCAGATGGGAAATAATTAACATAGCCGCTGTTCAGAATATTAATGCTTTTGATCTGATTTAACTGTAGTATAAAACGTATTTATAATGTGAATGCTTGGCTAAAGAGATGCGTCTTTAATCTAGTTTTAAACTGGGACAGCGAGTCTGAACCTCGAACAATATCAGGAAGACTATTCCAGAGTTTAGGAGCTAAATGTGAAAATGCCCTCCCTCCTTTAATGGATTTAGATATCCTAGGAATGACCAGAAGCCTCGAGTTTAGTGATCTTAAAGAGCGCGAGGGATTGTAGGGCAATAGAAGATCCGTTAAATACACTGGTGCTAAACCATTTAGGGGTTTATAGGTCTGACCGTCAGTAGCAATACTTTGTAATTGATACGGAACTTAATAGGTAACCAGTGTAGAGATGATAAAATTGGTGTTATATGATCATATTTTCTTGACCTAGTAAAAACTCTAGCAGCTGCGTTTTGGACTAACTGTAGCTTGTTTATTGATGATGCAGGACAACCAGCTAATAAAGCATTACAGTAATCTAGTCTCGAGGTCATGAATGCATGAACTAACTTTTCTGCATCAGAAATAGATAGCATGTTACGTAGCTTAGCAATGTTTCTAAGGTGGAAAAATGCCGTTCTTGTAACATATGAAATATGATTTTCGAAAGACAAGTTGCGGTCTAATATAACACCCAGGTCTTTTACTATATCGGATAAAGTGACAGGACATCCTTCTAAGTTAAAGTTGTATTGTGAGAGGTTTTGTGGGCAGTTCTTTGGACCAATAAGTAATACCTCCGTTTTATCTGAATTTAATAGCAGAAAATTACACGTCATCCAGTATTTAATATCTTCAACAGACGCTGTCAGTTTAGATAATTTAGCGCTTTCATCTGGTCTTGATGAAATATATAATTGAGTGTCATCAGCATAACAGTGGAAATTAATTCCATGTTTTCTTATAATATTACCAAATGGCAGCATATATATTGAGAATAGCAGAGGGCCTAGCACGGATCCTTGCGGCACCCCATAGTCTACTGAAGTTATCTTTGATTTTTCCCCATTTAGACAGACAAAATGGTAGCGGTCTGATAAATACGATCTAAACCAGTTTGATACCTGTCCTTGAACACCAGCGTAATTTTGAAGTCGATCTAAGAGTATTTTATGATCTATAGTATCGAACGCAGCACTAAGATCGAGTAGAACTAGTATTGAGATACAGCCTTGGTCAGAAGCTAGAAGTAAATCATTTGTGATTTTAACGAGCGTGGTTTCTGTGCCGTGATGCGGCCTGAATACTGATTGAAATTTTTCATAGTTATCATTTTCTTGCAAGAAAGAGCACAATTGAGCGGACACAACTTTTTCTAGTATTTTAGACATGAATGGAAGATTTGAAATTGGTCTGTAATTTGCTAGGTTATTATGATCTAATTGTGGCTTCTTAATGAGAGGTTTTATGACTGCCAACTTGAATATTCTTGGAACATGACCTAAAGATAAAGACGAGTTAATAATATTGAGAAGATGCTCTTCCACTACAGGTAACAACTCTTTCAGTAGTTTAGTGGGTATTGGATCTAATAAACATGTTGTTGGTTTAGATGCAATGATAAGTTTATTTAGCTCTTCCTGTCCTATAGTTGTAAAGCGGTGTAGTAGTTCTTGAGGGGCGATAATTGCGGTTGAATCATAAGACATCATTAAAGATTGTACATTTACAATTTTGTTTCTGATGCTTTCTATTTTCTCAGTGATGAAATTCATAAAATCATTACTACTAAACTGTAATGGAATATTTTGTTCAGGCGATGCTTGTTTATTTGTTAGTCTAGCCACAGTGTTAAATAAAAACCTTGGATTATTTTGGTTATTTTCTATTAGTTTGCGGAGATGCTCAGCCCTGGCTGCTTTTAGGGCCTTTTTATAACGTGACATACTATCTTTCCACGCGATTCTAAAGACCTCTAAATTAGTTTGTTTCCATTTATGCTCTAAGTTACGAGTTTCTCTCTTGATAACATGTGTAGCACTGTTGTACCAGGGTGCTTTAGTTTTCTCTCTATCCTTTTTTAATCTAATTGGTGGAACAATTTCTAATGTACTAGAGAAAATGGTGCTCATACTGCTAGTCATTTCCTCTAGTTCATCTGTTTGTTTGGGTTCACTTAGCAGCTGAGACAGATCAGGTAAGGTATTTGAGAATCTATCTATAGTGGTTGTAAGGATTGTTCTGCCTGGTCGATAATGTGGCGCAACATGACAGATTTCAGCAGTACGCAGTATGCAAGTTACCATGTAATGGTCAGTGACAACATCACTTTGTGGTATAATATCTATATCGGTTGGGTTGGTTCCATGTGATATAATTAAATCTAGTGTGTGATTAAGACGATGAGTGAGACCAGTGACGTTTTGCTTGACCCCAAAGGAATTTAATAGATCTGTAAACGCAGCCCCTAACGCATCATTTGTGTTATCTACTTGTATGTTAAAATCTCCAACAATTAATGCTTTATCGACGTTGACCAATAGATCTGAGAGAAAGTCTGCAAACTCATAGGGCCCTGGAGGTCTATATACAGTAGCCAAGGCTAGAGATAATATGGATTTCTTTCTTACATCTAAGAGCGTAACATTTAGCACTAGTACTTCAAACGAATTAAACCTGTGACCTGTTTTCTGGGTAACATTAAGAATATCTCTATAGATTGTTGCAACACCCCCGCCACGACCAATCAGACGGGGCTCATGCTTATAACAGTATCCTGGTGGAGTAGACTCATTAAGACCGAAATAATCATTTGGCTTAAGCCAGGTTTCAGTAAGGCAAAGTACATCGAAACTATTATCTGTGACCATTTCATTTACAATAACCGCCTTAGGTCTGAGCGATCTAATGTTTAGAAGACCTAGTTTTAGAAATTGTTTTTGTTCACTAATATTGCGATTTTCTGGTTTAATCACAATTAGATTTTTCCTAGATCCTACAGTAGATTTAATGTTTGACCTCACTAAACGAGGAATAGACACAGTTTCTATATAATGTTCTACATTGGTACTTATGTCAATTAAGTTAGGACAAAATTGTTTTTGTTCACTATTATTGAGTTTTTCTGGTTTAATCACAATTAGATTTTTCCTAGATCCTACAGTAGATTTAATGTTTGACCTCCCTAAACGAGGAATAGACACAGTTTCTATATAATGTTCTACATTGGTACTTATGTTAACTAAGTTAGGACAGCAAAAACTGTGATTTGGACTTTGACTTACTAGTCATATGTTGGTGGTGTGCAACGCCCTAGAGATGTTGTCCGACAGAAGAGCCGCTCCGATTCTGCTGGGGTGAAGGCCATCAGGACGGAAGAGCCTAGGTCGCTCCCAAAACAGATTCCAATTATTTACAAAGAGCAGCTTCTGTTCATTACACCATGATATTAACCATTCATTTAGAGCAAATAATCTACTGAACTTTTTATGTCCTAGTCGGTACGTGGGAAGTGGTCCAGACACGATGATCGTTGCTTCAGGCGATGTTCTGCGCACCGTCTCGATCAGGCTCCTGTAGTCCTTCTTCAGAACCTCCATCTGTCGCAGCCTGGTGTCGTTCCCGCGTGCAGCACGACAGCTCTGATGCGCTCGTCACCGTTCAGGATCTCAGGAACCTGCGCAGCGACATCGAGAACACGAGCACCAGGAAAGCAGTGAGTGATAACCTTGCCTTTACCTGAGGTAGCGTGGACATGCCGGACGATGGAAGTACCGATGACCACAGCGTCGCGTTCCGTCTCGCAAAGAGGGGAGAAGCGGTTCCGGGTGGAGATCTCGAAGACCGGGAGGGGCGGAGAGGTCCTCGCTCTGGTCCTGGCTCGCGTCTTCCGCGTCTTCATATTGTTTGCATTTGGTTTATCGCTTTAGCGGTGCACATTAAAGATTTTGTTAGCAGCATTTCATTTAAAGTCCCCCTGTAGTCAATAATTGTATAAAAGTTTTGAAATATATTTACATATAAAAAATATATATTTGTGCCTTAAAATAGCTTTAATGTAACTTTACACCCTTGCTTCATGAGTATATGCAGATTCATGAATATGCTAATTTCCCCCGCCTTCACTCACTCACACCAGCTCAGAAATGCAGTTGGCCAGCTTACTGTAGTAAACACTGCACAACGGCATAACTGTATTTAAGGGGGGGGGGGGTCTAATTAGGGTACCGAACTCTGTACTTTTAAGGGCACTGATCGAATTACGTTGGTACTACCGAGTACCGATTCACATTAAATCAATCGTTACCAAAATTCAGTACCTGAGAACGCATCTGGTGATATGGACTAGTGTGTGTGAATATTAAACAGCAAAAATACTATTTACGAATCCTGCGCGTCCCTGTGCGAATGAATGGCGTAGACGCGCGGTTTACCTCACACACACTCAGAATCATGTGTTAGACCCCTAGGTCTAATGCTATTTTATTTCATGCATTCTGACTTTTTTACCCTGTTAAAGAGTTGGATTCTCATGCTAAACATGGCCAAAAAAAAAAAAAATAGTTGGACATATGACGGATGACATATTTCTGTGCCAAATACACTCAGGATTTTAACACGTTTTGGAAAGGTTTTTTTTAGTATGGCCCTGTATGATGTCACAAAGGGCTGTATTGTATGGCCACTTCTCCTGGATAAGCACATGTGCACATCAACCAGAGCGAGAGGAAGAGTACGTCCATCAACGAGCTTCGTTTGGGTTACAGAAGCCGTCGGCAGTGCTGTCATTTTGTTTTTAGACCACAAAATCAACAATGTCACTAATGAAGTGTGTTTTTGGTTGTGAGGGTTAAGGAAACAGTGGATACAGTTTGTTTTTCCGGAGCAGCAACGGAGTTCTGCAAGTGTGTTTGGTTGTTCCTGGTCACGAGTCGAACCCCGCAGGCGGTTATTGAAACTGCATCAAATGTCTGTGTTTTGTTGGCAATCGGCACGCAAGTGCATATAATGTCAACAACACAAACGTATAGTGAATCAAAAGTTATCCAGGGATAATGCCATGATGTATTGTGTGTGTGTGTCATAGGGGTGTGTGTGCTCGTGACTCTTTAGCTCCGCCCTCTGCATGCCTCCATGAGCTCGGCTGTTTTCATTAAGAATCTGTACAGCGTATCTGACTTTTATGAATACGATAAAACTAAAGACTCTTCGGAGATATGAAGGATGTAATACTACTCTGTAGGTACACAAGATTAACATTAGATTGGCAGAAACTGTGTGTGTTATGTACCCTTTAATATGATTATCAGTTTGCTTGCAGTCTGCCTTCAGTATCAGTCAGTTTTAAAGAGAACTGCAGTTTTAAAGAGAAAATACTCAACAATGGTGTTGACTTATGAATATGCTTATGGTTTGTCTAAAAGCATATTAAAAACACCATATATAAACAACATAAAAACTAGAATTTCACCGCAGGGGGACTTTAAATTGTTAAAATGATATATACATATAGCCACCTGGGTCGTGGTTCAGTAATTTCTGACAGTCTCAGTTTTGTACATTATCATTGCCCCTTGACCTTATGAACACTGATCTCATGTTTTAATGAGTGCTAATGTCCACTCTCTATTGTACGTGGTGTGAATGCGAGACTCTGGTAGTGTTGTGATTCTAACCGAAGGAAGTCAATGACTTATAATGAAGACATGGAACTCTTCGGCTTCTGTTTGTCACATTTGCCTTACACATCTTGTTTTTCCACCCTACTGGAAGAGAATCAAGATCTTCAGCATCACTAATAGAGAGACGTCTCTCCTTCAAACACAGGCCCACTCAATTCTCGGAAAAGATACAGTAGGGAAAAAAGTCTCCAGAAGAAAAGGTGACATCTTTTTCTTCCCCCTTTTCTTTCCTTTTTATTAACATTCACACTTTCTCAAAATTGGCCACAAACTAACATATCTTCCCCACAGTGGCGGCTGGTGATAATTATTTATGGGGGGGGCGTGTTTTTTTTAGTATCAAGATGCATGTTGACTAAATTCAAGCATTAAAGAGAAAACAGTGTCTTCACTTTTATCTTTTTACACATTCATTTCCCACATATAATTGAATGAGGAAAGGAAAAACAAAAGAAAACAGCAACAACAGACTAGCATGTTGACTACTTGAACTTACATTTTGCTCTCCTTTCTTTCTGGCCAGCAAATTTCTCAATGACTCTCTGATTAAAGTCAGTCATCTCAGTAGTGTCATGACGTTTGCATTGTTCAGTCAGATATTTGAGGTCTCTTACCCCCGTTGTTGTCTACAAAACTTCAGTACCGACACTTCGAAATAAAAGACAGGGAAAGCAATAAAGGGCATTGCTAACAACACATCCAGCCAGCCACTTACGTTTCTCATAACAAGCGCGTGAAGCTCCGAGTGCAGCTTCATCCTCTGTCACTGGCCTGCTGCTGGATTTGTAAATCGCGTTGGTCCGGTTCGGGATCCTTTTTTTTCTTCCAACGAACGCCTTGTGAAAGAATTTGGTTTAACTGCTGCCATCTCTACGAAACTGATCATCCTAACAAGGTTTTGGCGGAGTAGAAGTGATGATGTTGCACGCGCACTTTCGCTTTAGTGGCCAAGAGTGTAAAGTTGAATGACAGGTGACGAGAACCAATCAGAATGGATAAAATAACGTGCATCCAATTCTGATTCACCAGGGATGCAGCGACCTGCGTCCGGAGGAGGATCTTTAAGAAACCAATTAGAGACCAGCTTCAGGTCACATGTTGCCCGTATATTTTTGGACTCAGATAGACATCCATTTGTCCGGCGTCCCTCGCCCATGAAACAGCATGAAACATATTGAAGAACATATAAAATAGTTAACCCATCAAAGACAGTTTTTATTAAATGCTGAGGCTCTTACTAACAGCCAGCACATCGTATGAGTAAACTATTTTATTTTTATTTCACTTTTATATCATTTTTGTATACATGTATATTTCTGGAATTTTGATGGGGGCGGCGCCCCAGCGCCCTCTATTGACCAGCCGCCACTGCTTCCCCATTTCCTTGGCGTGCCACAAACTGAGGCTTTTATAAAGGCGTCTCAGTATCCTGTAACACCTGCGTCCACTAATTAGCCCGACCCACATCATTTAGCCCATTAGCGTGTTGCACACAAGGAGCCTATAATACCTGGAGAAAGCAGTCGGTTAGGCTGAATCCAAAATCGCCCTCCCCTAACCTGCAATTACTATTCCCTATATTAGTCCACTAATACAGTTCACTTGGAAAAAGTGAATGAAAACGAGTGAGCGAATTTGGACAGCCGTT
This sequence comes from Gobio gobio, assembly GCF_949357685.1. Lineage (NCBI taxonomy): Eukaryota > Metazoa > Chordata > Actinopteri > Cypriniformes > Gobionidae > Gobio > Gobio gobio. The sequence goes on along the minus strand of NC_137100.1, from coordinate 59,082,620 downwards.
GCGTGAACATAGGTTGTACACTCGTTATTGCGGTGTAATGAGGGATAAAATGAGTGCGCTCAATAACGTCCACTATAGTTACGGACACCACTACAGATAACTGTCCCTTCAAATAATGGCCTATTTGAGGGTATAGGGGGCAATTTCGGATTCAACCTTAGTTTTTCCATTTTCCTCAATTGAGAGTTGATTGGCTGATGTGGGACCTCTGAAAACATGCTATTTAGATCTGCCATTTTGCTCATGCATACTCATTTCTGTCTGTTTTTTGTTTTTGATGTTGTTTTGAGCCAATCATATCCCATTAGTCCTACTGGAAGACTACACCATTAGAACACTAAGGGCCAAATTTACTAAACAGGGCAAATTAGTGTGAGAGCGCAATTCCATAAATGTGCCGATGGGAGTGGACAGTTCAGTGCGTGATCTACTGACGACGCACATTAAAGAACACAGACGCAGCCGGATCATTTCCATAATGACCAACACAATCTACCCTTTAGCGTCTGTTTTAAGACACACTTTTTTGGGGTGGTACATAATGCCGCAAACACCAGTAAATTGACGAGCGCAAAGCTTTGTAAATCCCCTCGTGTGATTCATTTAAATACTCTCCTCCCATAGATTTTGAGCTTGAAAGGGAAACTCCAACGAATGCATATGCAATAAGGTCAGCCGCAAAAATTACCCTGTCCACACCTTGAATTTTTAATTATTGGACAAAAAAGCTCCACAAGTACTAACCTAGAATAATGTCTAACACTTCACTTGATGGCTGCTCTGTCAAGTCCTCGTCGTCAGTGAGGAACCTGGGTGTGCTTTTTGATACCAATCTTTCATTTGAAAGCCACGTTTCTAGCATCTGTAAAACTGCATTCTACCATCTTAAAAATATATCTAAATTACGGCACATGCTCTCAATGCAAAATGCTGAACAGTTAGTTCATGCGTTCATGACCTCAAGGCTAGATTATTGTAATGCTCTACTGGGTGGTTGCCCTGCTCGCTTAATAAATAAACTCCAGCTGGTCCAAAACGCAGCAGCTCAAGTTCTTACTAGAACCAGGAAGTATGACCATATTAGCCCAGTTCTGTCAACACTGCACTGGCTGCCTATTAAACATTGCATACATTTTAAAATCTTGCTTAATACTTACAAAGCACTAAATGGTTTAGCTCCCCAATACTTGAGCGAGCTCTTAACATATTATACTCCATCACGTCTACTGCGGTCTCAAAATTCTGGCCAGTTGATAATACCGAGAATATCTAAATCAACTGCAGGCGGTCGATCCTTTTCCTATTTAGCACCTAAACTCTGGAACAGTCTTCCTAACATTGTACGGGAAGCAGACACACTCTGTCAGTTTAAATCTAGACTAAAAACACATCTCTTTACTGTGGCATACACATAAAACACTTTTTCAATGAAATGATTGTTAGGCTGCATTAACTAGGTCACCTGGAACCGGGAACACTTCCCATAACACCTGGTGTACTCGTTACATCATCAGAAGAATGGCATCTACGCTAATGATAGTCTCTCTGTTTTATCCCAAGGTTTACTGCAGTCAGCCAGATCCGGACCGTATCCAGATCAGATGGTGGACCTGCGCCCAGACAAGACCAACACATGACCCTGAAGTGTCTGCAGAGACCGTGTCAATTATGCTCCCCCTGAAATTGCCTCGTCGACACGGCATCCTCAATGAACCCGTCTCCGGAGTGATGACTCCGATTGTTCGACTAATACAGTTTAATAATACTTAAATCGATATGTCATCCTCAATAAACCCGTCTCCAGCGTGTTGCCTACGATCTTTCGAATATTGCACTTTAATAATTATTTCATCAACATCATCCTCAATAAACCCGTCTCCGGCGTGTTGCCTCCGATCCTTCGAATATTCTGATCTATTATAACCTTGGACCTGTAAAGTTTCCAGAATAATAATCATACACTGCTTGTTAATTGGCCAGAGGAGAACTGGCATCCCGACTGAGCCTGGTTTCTCCCAAGGTTTATTTTTCTCCATTAGGTCACCTGATGGGTTTTTGGTTTCCTTGCCACTGTTGCCTCTGGCTTGGCTTGCTCAGTTGGGGACACTAAATTTTTCAACTTAATATCCAAATAAATCTAATTATTAAACTAAATTAACCATATAAACTAAATTACTGATCTAATTACTGATCTAAAGCCCACACTGTATGATAATTGAAATGAACTGATGACATAACCGTTTTCTCCAGAATGGCTAGACGGCTGAATAAAATTATGCTGCATTATTTTCCTGTTTAACACTGTAAAGCTGCTTTGAAACAATCTGCATTGTTAAAAGCACTATATAAATAAAGTTGACTTTTAGATATTACCTTTCATGTAGTGTGTAATATAGCTGTTTGTGAATGTAGAAGGACGCACAATTTTAAACTTTCTAATGTATAATTTGACCCACACTCAAACACTAGATGTAGTTGAGGCCTGGAAGAGTTTAGTTTGTGTTTTCGCCATTTCGAGAAGATTTCGTTGCGAAAGCAAATCCACTTTTTGCACTTCCAAAATATGAGGACTCGACTTGGTTCTACTGTATATGGTAAAACCGATGTCATTGTTACTGCTGGCTGGTATCACTATGTACAAGTGCTGAGGAAGCATCCGAGGGTGAACTTTAGATATGGTAATATGTGTTTTGTTTCTGACACGAGCTGTAAGCAGTAACCAATCACAACAAACTGGGCCATCTGACCAATCAGAGCCAAGTAGGTTCTCGGAAAGGAGAGGTTTAGAAAGATTGGATCTGCCAGACAATGTATATTATGAGAAAATTAAAGAGGTTTTTATATACCTTGGATGCGTGTAAACCTATTTTAGGACACCTCCAAAACTAAATGAGAATAAATGCATTAGTCAAAGGCTCAAGCCTCCATTACTAGCTCTAAAATTATGTTTTGGTATTAGCAACGGAGGCGTGGGATGAGATGGGTAAGAAATGAGTCCTACACACAAGAGAGTTTTAAGGACAAAAACATGAGAAAGGTCTTGAAATATAACATCTGAACAATGTTTTGAGGTGTGGTAACCATAGTATAATGCCACCTCTGGAGTGAATTATTTTTCTAATAATTCAACGGCCCGGAGTCAATTATTCCTTAATAGGGGCACTTTAATGCAATTAATTTCTGTAAAGCTGCTTTGAAACAATGCGTATTGTGAAAATCACATTAAACACATTTGACTTGACATGTCAATAGTTAATGTGAGGAACTGAACAATGACCAGTAGGATGCTTCTTGACTGATTTGCTTCACTTAAAAACACATATAGTGCTTTTTTATTTAGATTTGTTTAGTCCAGTTTAAGAAGATAAACGGACAAGCCTTATGTTCCAAAAAACACATTACTTGAGGCTTGAATTACATAGGCGTATTTCTCCGGTCAGGAGCAAACAAATGGCGGTGGAGGTCCTTGAAACAAACAGACACTGGTCTCAATAGCATTTAAGTTATTTTTTGCATCTACAGAGATAATTTATTGAAATTACAGTGCAATGGCTGGAATGGAATACTCATCTGCTCGCAGCCAAATCTCTCATTACAGAAAACAGATACAATCGAGCATTTGCCATCCCTAAAACGGGCTATCGCAGATTTCATTTGTGCCTCTCGGCATTGTAATTAATGGTTCAATTTCCCAGGCCTTTGTTAGAGAGTGTAATTACTTTAGGAAATATCTTAATGGCAAAGGCGGTCCCTTTTGTCCGTTTCTCTGTCTGTCTCACAAGTGCTGCAACTTTTTCAGGCACAAATTTTGCTGCACTAAACAATCAGCTTTAAATGCAGCAGTTTCCAAATAAAAGCTCTCAAAGGAAAAAGACAAATCCTTCTTTGGGACGCTCTCGCCGCTGTTTTGCTGATCACATTCACGGCACGTCTATTTGAAGCGTGAATGGCAGAGAAAACAGTATTTGCGCTGCGTTTCTGAGCTGTATTTGGCTTGATGGCTGTTTGCATTCGAAGACACTTTCTTGTGCCGCCCGTGGTGCTGTAGCGGGACCCCAGAGAATCTGACGGCGGTCACATGAGCAGCATCTCTCCTCCCTGGAGGTCCAATTACTGCTGGCTTTAGAGCACTGGTCAGGCTGGAGAGAGGCTGAGTGCTCCGGGTCTTCTGCGCCTCTGATTAGTCAAACATTGCCTGAGAATTAGAACATGATCTAGAACACGGTGATATTTCAGACCGTCTTTGGTGTCTTCAAGGATGAACATTTAAAAAGAAATGAGCAAACTGTGAATAGTGAATGAAGCAGTCTGACTCACACAAGATGTCACATGAAGGGTGCCTGTGCATGCCTGTTGGAATTATGAAAGACATAATATATGTGAACAATATGATATTAACATCCCCATTACTGTTTATTTGATGCGATTCTGAAATTTTAATGTGGCAATTAAGCTTTCCAAAAAGCTAGTCTTGCCTCAACGAATTATGTAATATGGATTTATTTATTTAGTGCTGAAAAAACAGCAGAGCTTGTCACCAGGATACAATGGCCTCAAAAATCACTTCAAAATATAAGAATGCCATTAAAAAAATATCCATTGAACCGCCATGATGATACACAAGCTCAATTACTCGTTCAATCTTTCTGAGTCATTTTTGCAAATGCTTTCAACCAATTTTGTTTAGTATTATTAATATTATACTTTTATAGTTTCTATCAATATTCTGAATCAGTTTTTTTTCCCCCCTTTTAAATTGTAGTAATTTTGTTAGTACTTTTGTCATTTGTTTTTATATTACTAATTTGGTTTAATTTATTTAAGTTTTTGTATTTATATTAATTGGTTATTATTGATTTATTTGTATATGATATAACTTTTGTCAAGCAAATGTGGCAATTTAATGTGGCAATTAAGCTTTCCAAAAAGCTTGTCTTGCCTCAACGAATTATGTAATATGGATTTATTTATTTATTTAGTGCTGAAAAAAACAGCAGAGCTTGTCACCAGGATACAATGGCCTCAAAAATCACTTCAAAATATAAGAATGCCATTAAAAAAATATCCATTGAACCGCCATGATGATACACAAGCTCAATTTCTCGTTGATTCTTTCTGAGTCATTTTTGCAAATGCTTTCAACCAGTTTTGTTTAGTATTATGTTTTTGTATTATGTATTTGTTTAGTATTATGTTACACTTCTTTAAAGTGTGCTTGTACTGTCATTAGTTAATGCCACTTGCTTTGTTACTTTAATGCAATTATTATTATTATTATTATTATTATTATTATTATTTATTTGTGAAATGTTAAATGTATAGGTAGGTATTTTTTTTAAACACTTTTTGTTATACTGGTTGAAACTTCACACCCTGATAGCAATCAATAATAGAAGTCATCTTAATATTAAAACAAGTACATATATCCTCTGTGGAAGTCTCGGGACCAAAAACATGTCCAGTCTTTGTATATGTTCTGAATGCCAAGATAGGATGTCCTACCTGCCTGTCAACATATATTTACATACCACCTACTTGCTCCCTGCTCCCATCTCATAAGATGGTTATGATGGTTGATGACCCTCCCTTCAGGGCATCGCCAAAGCCACGCCTCCTTCAAAACACATGAACACACAGCAGAGTCTGCAAAGTGTCATGAGACGGCGTTAAATTACCTCATGTCTCAAAGCACATAACATTAAAGTAATAATGAACATGAACAACTTACAGAGCTCTAACTTGTATCATCTGACTGCTGCAGATTAATTCGGCGTTGATAGTGTTCACATAAAATGCTTAATTCCAAGTCCGAGGACATGAACAGCTTTTGGGTTCAGGAGGAACTGTAAAGGGCGGCTGCTGTTTGTTTGTGGCGCAGGGTGACTGACGTCTGTCTACAACTCTGCGTAGCCTTGCAGCACATGCTGATGACGGTTGAGGTATGGAAAATTATTGATTGCTATCAGGGTGTGAAGAGTTTCAACCAGTATAGCAAAAAGTGTTTTTAAAAAATGCCTATTTACCCTACATTTTACAAACAAACAGTCAAAAGTTATTCAGACACCTTCAACATTTTCTCACATTATCACAGTTTATTCATTATATAGAAAATGGAAATAAAATAAAGGACTGAGTTAAACTGTGTAAGAACAAATTCATCTTGATAATGTCAGATAACTTTTATAAAAAGGTATGTAATGGATTACAATCAACCAATCAGCTGTTAAATTTAAGTACACAATTAGATAATACCAATTTAGCGTCATTTTGTTCAGTCTGTGGTGTAAAAGGTCACATTAGCAATTAAAGAAAAACATGATCAGCTCAAAGTGTCTGAATAATTGTGGTCCCAAATTTGTATAAATTTTACTGGTAAACTGTATGAAGGGTGTAATATTAGGGTATAATAGGGAATAATATGTCAGAGTTTACTTTATTTTGCTATCCTCGCTTAGCCTACATAAATGAAGTGTGCTGCACCCATTGGTAAAAAAATATATCTGGTGTCTGAATAATTTTTGTTTTGACTGTAGGTTGACAGGCCGGTTGGACATCCTATAATTGCATTCAGATCGAATGCAATGATTGGACAAAAAGTTTTTGGTCCTGAGACTTCCAGTTTGTGCATTATATTATTGATTGCTATCAGGATGTGGTGCATGCAAAATCTTCATATTTGAATTTGATCAAATTCTTTTATTAAATTTTCCTTGCTATGAATCTTAAGACTCTTTCCTGTTTCTTTTCTCGATCCTTTTTATGCCTTATGTTACATGATTTTCCCTGCACACGTTATTGATTTCTTTGAGTGTATTTTTCTTTCAGACTTGATTGTATGATGTACCATGTTATCAAAGTGCATCTGTTTTCATCTCTGCAGACATGGGATAATGCAAGATCTGCTGTATTACAAGAACATGGTGACCTAATCAGATCTTGTCTAGAGTGCATCCTTTAATCGTTGCACAAGAATTTTAATAGGTACTTTCCCTAGTCCTTCCTGTTATGTAAGCACAGCATATAAAATGTATAGTTTCAGAAGGCTCAGGGCTTCTTTCTTGTCTCTCTCTTTTCTTTCTGCAAAAGGCTTACTTATTTTGGGCCTTTCTTTCTGATTTTCACAAACTTCATCTGTTAGATACACTACTTTGAATTTTATTATTATCTATTGATACTAAAATATATTTATCTTATCTTGAAACGTATTTGCCATTACATTTTTAATATTTACTTGATTCATTTGTTGTCTTTATAATTTTTCATTTTATTTAATAAAATGTGTTATTCCTCATTCAGAATTTGATCTGACATAATCATCATTGCTTGTCTGCCTGGATCACACTGCGACAGGATGTGAAGAGAGTTTCAACCAGTATAACAAACAGTGTTTATGCAAAACAAGGTACCTACTTTTAAGTGTCCCTTTTAATTGTCCTTATAGGTTTTGTCTTGCTGAAAAGCAGATTGTACTGGTCCACCATCTTGACCAGCACATGCAACACATTCTCACTCCCAACTCGTCACATATTGGCGCTTGGTCAGGACCCCTTTGGCGTCAATTTTTAACACACAGGGTACCCCTTTAGCGTAATTTCCGACGTGCAGGGTACTCCATTGATTTCAATGAGAAACCTTTGGTGTCATACACAAACACATTGGAAATATCGTCATGATGAAATTATATATTGTCTTATGATTTTGCCATTATAACATGTTGGAGTGTAGGGATGAAACGGTATGGAAATTTCACATCACGATTCTAGTGACCCAAATAATCACGGTTATCAATATTATCACGGTTTTGTTCAAATGAGATGAAAGTGTTCAAAAAGAACAGATGCACACACTTAAAACATTTCAACAAGTTTTATATTTGAAAATCAACAAACAACAAATAACTAAAGCAGCTCTTTGGACTTTTTAAAGCTAGATTCTATTCTGTGGGATTTACTTCCTTATAATGGCCGTCGTCAATAGCAACGCATAAATAATAATAATTTGGTGTAAATATAATCTCTAATATTATCTCTGTAAATATATTCTCAAGCAACATTCTCATCAGTGTTCAGCTATGATCCATATAAATCTAGCATATTTTGTGCAAGAGCCCAAACAGTATCCTAGTGAAATAATGCATATCCAAATTTTCATGATTTGACTATTTATTTTATTAAATATCAAAAGGTGTGCATCATACCTGACACCTAGATGAACACTTTACAGTCTGTTTTATGACTTACTTTACTTTAGAGACGGTCCCTAAATTCGCCAACTTTATGCCAGTCATATCAGATGCGCTGTGGTTCTGCTGTGTTTGTTTGAAACTATTTTCGCTGCTGAAATAGAACAAAAACAGTCAACCACGGTATGATGAGTGAATCTCCTGCGTACATCGCACATTTACCTCTGCTTTGAGTGCAGATTTCAGTGAGTGAGAGCCGCTCTGAACATAACTCTGGCTAATCTGAATGCCTCTGATTTTGAGACATTGCATTCATAAACTCAATAGAAACACGTGTGATTGGTTATAATGAGCAACGCGATTATAACAGATGGCTTTTGAGAAGACTATAATAAGTTCAACCGCCAAAGTGGCTAGTGTGCAGCCGAAATAATGTTACACCCGCAAATGGTGGTTGTTAATGTCAAGCCCTGATTATCCCTTAAATGTCACCTTAGTCTTGTCTGAATTTGTTAAATCCAGACAGGGTGACCATCTTCGATTAAGTTTCCCTCAGGACTTTTGTAAAAGCCAAAATAGGAGTGCTGTCACTGCCTTCTGCCATTTCTTCTCATTCAAAAAACAGCATTGCGCGCTGCGCCTGCACCAGACTGACGCTGACTGGACAAGATTTACCGCAAGTTTTCAAAATCGTGATAATCACACGCGGTTTTAATGATAATTATATTTTAAACGATACTAACCGTCAATAAATTTTATCGTGGATTATCGTGAAACTGGTAATCGTTTCATCCCTAATGGAGTGTGATCCTCAATTTAATCAGCCAGCATAACAATACTTTATTTACATTTATGTATTTATTTTAGTTAGACAAGTTTGAACACATAACCCAACCTTAATCTACCCATTTGTGTATTATATGATATAAAACACAGGATATAACAGAGAGATACGACTGCATGCGCAATTTATTCAAAAAGTACAAATATTCCAAGTGCTCCGAGGCCAAACGATTGATTTGTGTGAAGAAAATCCCTAAAAGCAATCAGCGTCTCCATCCGCCGTTGATCATGAACACATTCAAAAACGTTACACCAGCTTTGATGGTGAAATTGCATTGGCTCTCGTATGTCTCGTGACCAATAGCGTCATTACGTCAGCTTTCATTGTAAAATGTAATTGGCTCTTGTGTGTCTCATGACTGATCGCATCATGCTAAAGAGTCGGGTGTATCTTTTGAATGAGATATAAATGAGTGCGTGCGTGTGTTCATGGAGCGGCGGGATCATCATTTCAGCGATTAAAACATTAAGATCAACTCTGTTCTTAACATGAAGATATCGTATGACTTCAGAAGACTTGAGTCAATGATGAGTCAATACTTTTATACTGTTTTTGGTCAGTTTTTGCAATAAATACCTGTTACTGTACTTTTATTTGCCTGTTACGTGTTTTATATTGTTTAGAAGTGGGTAGGTTTAGGGTAGGAGTGGGGTTAGCTGCTCCAAAATATAAAAGTAGCCTATAAATATTCATAAAATCAGGTCTACTTTTACAAATGCAAAGAAGTAACTGCATCTTGATCTGATGCATTATGCAAACAGAAATAAATGGAGCACCTGTGCATTGAAAATGATGCTAAAGGAGTACCCTGAGCGTTAAAAAGTGACACCAAGGGGTTCTGACCAAGTATCAACTTGCGAGTGAGAACGTGTTGGCACATAAAGAAGTCCTATCCAACCAAGACAAACATGGAAATTCATTCCATTCTGTGCTGGTTCTGTTCTAATGTGTGAACTGATGCCTTCTTTCATGCTGTGCTATGTCTGTACATTTGTCTAGTGTCTGAAAGACTCACATGTGTTCATATATTACATTGTGAACGTCAGGTGTAAAGGTCAGTACCTGAAGCAGTGGATCTCTGAGTGCGGTCCATCAGCTTTTCTGTCATTCTGGCATAGCTCATAACATCCATCAAAGCAGCTCCAAAGGCCACCGCACAAGATCTCACAGACTCCTAATGTCCTGAAAAAGGGCAGGACGAGGCTTTCTGCTCAGCATCGCAATGGAAAAGGCCGAATCTCTCCTGGTCTCGTGGATCCAGACCTTTGACTCATACAGTCTGGTTTAGAGGGCTGCATTGTGATTGAGTCCCGCCGGGTCCCGCGGGACCCATCGTAAATCTCGCGAGAGCGGGCGGTTTGAATTATGCTCCGGGCGGGAATGGGCGGCTAAAAAAAACACCACGGGAATCGGCGGAATAGGGAGGTTGCCTAACGACATGATGGAGAAGATGTCAATAGATGATGTAGAAAAGAACCTCAAACGAGGTATTTACAGCACAAAAGCTAAGCAAGGAAAGTCTGACATTTGGAGAAGTTTCTCAATTGTTTTGGTAGGCAAAATCATGCGGTAACTTATATATAACTTTATATGTATCCACATATTGCGCAGCTGGCAAATACATAGCTACTTGATCATACCTCACCAAAAACGCTCAGCACTCCCTGCAGGTCAAGTTGACTGTTTGGTGTTTTTGACAAACAATACATAGAAGTTTAGTGAGTGCAGTGGAAATGGATTGTTTCTAAATGTCCGTTTGCTATTTTGTGTTCACGTTCTGTTGAAGCATGTTTTCTCAGGTTTCCTTTCAGTCGGTCACGTTCGACGTACGTCGGAACTGACCGACGTATTGGGATCTGTTTTTTGTTTCTCAATCTGTTTTCTGTTTTGCAAAGCAGTCTTTTTTTATGTGCAAAGTTTTTGATAAAAACGAAATTATATTTGAATGTATTTGTCTTTTTTTTTTTTTACATGCAGGCCAGGGAAACGAAACAAACAACCCCATGAATCTCTTTAATAATATCAATACAAATATGTGTTTTTTTTTTCCTGCGGGACGGGAGAAGACACAAAATCAATGCATCTCTATTATTGTGCGGGAATAAATTCTCAGAGTTTTGCGGGTGCGGGCGGGAGTGGACATACATATTGCGGGAGCGGGCGGGAGTATAACACATACATTGTGGGAGCGGGCGGTAATGGTCAGAAATTCGGCGGGTGCGGGCGGGAGCGGGATGAAGAAAACAGTCCCGCGCAGGGCTCTAGTCTGGTTCACGTTACAGCTTATTTTGGCTCGGATAGACAAAGGTATCGCTTGGATGCTACCAAACGGCAGTTCTTTGCGCATGTTACGGGGGAGTAAATCTGAAATTGATAATCCTACAATAATAGACGGCACACAGCATAGTGCTAACTCGTTCAAATAATGACACAGCAGTCTCTGCAAACAGTTTTACAAACATTACAGGAGAAATGGCTGGAAAATGATTGATTAGGTCAGTATCAAATCCAAAACTAACAAATCTTTGTAGCATACACTCCAAAAAAATATATAATAATATAGTGGCTTTGTAAAAATCACAATATCTATCTTAATAAAATCTCTGAATATCACTTAAGTGATTGTTTGAGTTGGACATACCAAAATAAATGCCTGAAAATCCAACAGTTCATTTTATCTAAAATATTATCTATTATCTGTCATTTACATTTTTACGTAAAAAAAATAAGTATTGGACTAACAAATTATAATATTAAAATAAAATATACCTAATATTTTTTGTAAATTTCCAGATATTTGAGAATGATGAAATTATACTCATCAATTTCAAGAACCACAATTATTACTTATTTCAAATCAAAATTATTCACTTTTAACAAAAACTTAGGAAATTGAGTAAGTTTGACACAATTAACAATCGCGCACAAAAAGAGGAAAATTGATTTTCCCAGCATGCTTTGATACAGACTGTATAAGGGGCAGGGCCATAACCACCATAGGCATTGATAGGGACAAGTCCCCCACAAGACTTGGAAATTTCTTAATGCTGCTCTCCATTACGCACCACTCTGTTTGTTATAGAATGGCAGACCATTTAAAATTGTACATTTTTAGTCTGGTCTGCCTCAGTGGTCTAACAGTGCCCGTCAATGTCAAAATGATGGCCAATTAGATCAAAGAAGACGGGGCTTAATGTTTACTGGAGAATTCCAGCGCGGCAGTTTTAGTTTTTACAGTGAAAGAGTGTGTGCGTGGTAAGATATAAGTTGCTAAACATTTAATATTTGACAATGGTTTACGATGGATATGTTTTAACAACTAGAGTTTAGATTTTCTGCCCGAGCCCGAGCCCGAGCCCGAACTTGACCCGACCTGCCGGCCGATATTTCCCGCCACGGGTCAGGCCGGGCCCTTGATCAAGCATTTGTGTTTTTTTAATCATTACTTTATTGTCCTAATTGGGTGGGCAGAAAGCTATGCCATAATCAGAAATAATATGTATATTTTTAGCAAAGTAAGAACTAATACTACATCTAAGAAACAAATGTGTACAAAGTTGCACAAGTCTAAAAATGCGTGTTAAACTCACAGCACATGCAGTGATGAAGCGCAGGCGCAGCATTCTGAACAGAACAGCTGAGACGCCAGTTATGAGCTGCTCGCGTGAACACTGCGCTTTGCTTAAATTTTTATTTTCGTTTCAAATTGTTTCGTTTAAAAGTAGACATTTCAAACTTTCTATACACATATTTCTCATGTCTGTGAGGCAAGTGGCCTGCTGAGTTTCGGTGCCGGTGCCTTCATGTCACGATTATTGTCTGCTATAGCCTATTTGCTTCTTATTTATTAAATCCAGGCAATTGGCTTATGAAACATTGATAAAAATTAAGATACAATTTATACAAAACTAAATTCACTTTATAGAAAGGCTTTCTTCAAAACAAAACTTAATGAAGTGGTCAAAATCATTTCTGACCCACCCGCATCTTTGCACTTTTCATAATCAGATGAAATAAAAAAATTACATTATAGTATTTAAATATAAATATGAAACAAAATACATTGTTTAATGGCTACAAAAAGTATAGTAGGCTACAGTCAGTCCAGCCGCTGGCCGTTTTGATGCCCTAAGCGCGATCACATTATGATGCCCGCGGTGGCAGCGTTCGCAAATTTTATTCCGGTAGAGAGAGCATTTTCTTGTGGTGCCCCCCTGAGCACTTGGTACCCTACATGTGGTGGGAGCGGTGGCACTGGCTACAGTACAGATAAATGTCATGTCTGAGCAGGATTTGAGCGAACGTTGTTTGACCGGTGAGGGTTCATGAGTGGAGCGCACTAGCATAGAGTGAATTCTTGAGCTGAGTGCCACACCAGTCCGCTTCACTCATTACAGGCTCGTTCTCGTCAGAACGCCCACGTATTAAAAAAGGGTCGGGTTTAAATCGGGCTCGGGCTCATAATTACAGTTAATGTGTCAGGCCGGGCCGGGCTCGGTTAGGGTCAGGCTTGATTTTTTTTTAACCCGATCTAAGCTCTACTAACAACCCACAGTAACATACAATTTGATTTAATAATTTAAATGATGTCATTAATAACTGAATGGTACGAGACAAAAACGTTTTTCTTTTGTACATGTTTGACGTATTAGACATACAAACAAGTGTAAATGTCCGCGTATTTAAAAAAAAATAAATAAAATGATTCCTAACTGGGCTATAAATATAAAAAAAAAAACTTTGGTCCCACCCAATGTGCAAGACATAGTTACTAAGGGATGAAAATGTTGCATGGGGATGATTAAAGGATGCTTTCACACTGGCAGTTTAGTTCAATACAGGGCAAAAATTGGTAGTGTAAAAGCTATCATGCAGACCCGGGAGCCCACCAGGTGTGATGACGTAAAATTGAACACAAGCGGTTCAATAGAATCAAGTTGAGTGTGAAACCAGACCAGCGCTGCGGGGGCGCCAGGAACACTCACGCACAGACCGCCGCAAACATGCCCAGTGTGAAAGCTTTCACACTAGCACTTTTGGTACGCACCTGGCAGGGTTGCCAAGTCTACATAATCAAAAGTTGCCCATTGACCATACCCCAAATATCAAAACTTAAAATGTGCCATTCCCATACCTAAAATACATATTTTACAGTCACAGTTTTGCAAATCGAATAGGTAGGGGAAAAAAAGCTTTTATTCTTACAAAGACAAAAGTTTTACTGCTTTCCTTTATATTAATGGACAATTGCACAGCCCTAAACCTGGTTTCTATTCCATCTAAGAGTAATCAAAGCAAGAACTGCCCTGTAATTTTAAATGAATATTGAATATTAGTTCCCAGGTCACATCTCACTTTCCTCGCATACTCTACAGTCTGCAGCTCTTCACTCAGGTTTGTTGTTATTTTTCTGTGTTACTTTTGCTTTCAATCTGAAGAAGTGGGACGACATTAACAGCGAGGCTTTTGAATTATTTAGAGTGAAATGGTTTTTATGCTCAAAGGTACGTTTTATTTTTCCCTGGAGTCATCCATCTTGTTTCCAAATGGCTTTTGCCTGAACCACCGAGGGTAGCCAGCCATACATCCACCAGAAACCATCTTCTCAAGGGAAGCTCACAGTCGCTTAGTCCTTTCACGTGTGCATGCTCGTAAATAACATTATACAAGCCTGGCATCTGACGAACGCAACAATGACCTATCATGCAAGCAATTTAAAAAACATTATCAAATATTCATGTATGAAAATCACTACTACTGCTTTTCAAATTCAAATTTGCAATGAAAGATGGCAGTTGACTGTGTAGTTATTTAGATATCTGATTGGGGAATTCACTGAGAATGAAATGCGCCCGCTGTTGTTTTAGCGCTCCCGATTCACTAAAGAAATTATGCAAAAACATGGTAACAAAATCTGAGCTGAACCGGTTTGCACGGCTCAATTTCCCATGTTGCGGGTTGATGTTGCTATGGTTGAGTACCTGCTTTCCACAGTCAGGAATAGCCCAATATTAATTGCATCATTTAGATAAACTTTTAAAAATAAAGGTTCCAAAATGGTGTTTTAGAAGAACCATTTTTGGTTCCCCAAAGAACCTTTGAACCTTGTTATTTGTGAGTGAATGCAAAGTTTCTCAGGGGAACGCAAAAGATTTGCGGGGGAACACATTGAAATATATTTTTCCCCCAATCCCATATTTTTTTCAACCACCATGTGCCTTTATGGGCTCCATATTTTTCTACCATAAATAACCTTTTGTGCAATGGAAAGGTTCTATGGATGCTAAAGCTTCCTCACCATAAATGCTAATAAAGAACCTTTATATTTAAGTGTGTAGCACTTGGTTTTTTATTGAATTGGTTTGCTATTCCAGCACATTTACTAGTTACACTGAATTACCAGAGCTATAAGATGCAGGATTTTGCATGAACCCTTTCACGCATAGAGGTCATTACAGTGGACCGCTATTCAAAAGGCCATTTTCTTACTAATGCATGGGTTTTGATGGCATAGATGCACATCAACCACTACAGTGGACACTAGTGCATCATCAACAGCCACCAAGTGGCAAACCGTGTGGATTTTTTTATTATGTAATGCACGTTACTTGTAAAAAGTTATGTTACTCCTTGTTACTCCTTATGTTACAGGTAACGTGCATTATGTAATCAGATTATCTCTTTGATGTAAGGAGTAATGTAACTTTTTACATTACTTGTGCATTATATAATCAGATTACTTTTAGATGTAACAAGTAAAGTAACTCATTACAAGTAACCTGCATTATCTAAGCAGATTACCTTTTAGATGTAACAAGTAATGCACGGTACTTGTAATGTTACTTCACTCGTTATGTCAAAAAGGTAATCTGATTACATAATGCATGTTTCTTGAAATGAGTTACTTGTTACATTTAAAAGTAATCTGATAACATAATCCACGTTACTTGTAATGAGTTACTTTACTTGTTACATCAAAAAGGTCATCTGATTATGTAATGCACGTTACTTGTAATGAGTTCCTTTACTTGTTACATCAAAAGGTCATCTGATTACATAATGCACATTACTTGTAATGAGTTACTTTACTTGTTACATCAAAAGGTCATCTGATTACATAATGCACGTTAATTGTAACAAGTTACTTGTTACATCAAAAAGGTAATCTGATTACGTAATGCACGTTACTTGTAATGAGTTACTTTACTTGTTACATCAAAAGGTAATCTGATTACGTAATGCAAGTTACTTGTAACGAGTTACTTGTTACATCAAAAAGGTAATCTGATTACGTAATGCACATTACTTGTAATGAGTTACTTTACTCATTACATCAAAAAGGTAATCTGATTACGTAATGCACATTACTTGTAATGAGTTACTTTACTCGTTACATCAAAAAGGTAATCTGATTACATAATGCACGTTACTTCTAATGAGTTACTTGTTACATCAAAAAGTTGTACAGTTGTACCTTCATCGGTTGTAAAAATCTTTGATGGAATCACCTCGTCAGGTTCTGATATCAAAGACACGCAAAGTTCAAATTTCTCCTCTGTCTGCTGGTCAAACTGGAACAAACTCAATTGCGTTTGCTATAATTGAGGCTGTATTATACTTTTTGAATACATTTTATAGTTTTCACATGATTTTCTATTCTATTCTTAGGTTTGTCAAATATACAAAGTATCACAGTTTAATTACTGTATGTTTAGTATAGTATCTTTTCAGTTAAAATCAAAAAACGCATATTGTCCACTCAAGTGGAATTCTGAAAATAATGTGTAAAAACATAATTTTCAAATCTTGTTTTTCATGCCCTAAGAGCAATAAAAACACATAGGGAAAAATCCTGATTGGGTTTGTCATAATTCATACACGAAAGTTGTCCTTTTTAGTGAATTTCACATTTTTTAATATGCTTAAAGGTTTGTTTAAAAATACAAAAACCTAGATATAAAACTTGTATGGGTCTAGTGCACACAGCGAGATCCTGAAAATATTATATAATATTGATTTTGTTTCAAGTGAATATAAGAAGGAAATTTAGACAAAAGAAGAGCTCTCTCTCCATCTCTCTCACATCATAACCTAATTTAGCGGGTATGATACAATAACGTCATCTCGTCAGGCAGTCTTCCTCGATTGGCAGGCCTTAAATGCTCTGACATAAAACATCTATCTGTTGCAATTTTATCCTGCCATTTGCAGCAATTATTCCTGAAGGAAAAGAAGGAATGTCGTATCAAAATGCCAGTAGACAATCAATTGAACAGATTCAGTTCCTTCCACTTTTCCTTTTTGAGACAATGAGCAATTTCCTTCATTTTCTTTTCAACAGGTGTGTGTGGTTTCCATCTGTAGCCAGTTGGATGTGTACTGTTATTCATTAGGGAATCACATTATAATTGGTTCTTGTTAAAGTCAACATGAAACAGCATTTGCAGCAGGAGTGGGAAACAATTAGAATTTAAGAGCTGGCTCACGTTCAATTAATGAATGACAAAAAGAGCAGTTCACTGAATTATATTCAAATAAATTCAACACAGTCTCAAAGCAGAGGAGTTCATCAGTCCAAAATGAGCCAAAATAAACTTGATTTCAATAGTGTGCTCTTCCATTAAAGGGATCCCATGGTGTTAATACTTGTATGGCTTAATATAACATAAATTATGTCTCTTACTGAAATATGTAGTAGAAAACCCATGAAAGATCCACGTTATTTAAAAAAATCCATTATATATTTGGACAATGGGCGGCGCCATTTTGTTTGCGTTCTAGGTTGATGACGTAGAATGGTTGCACTCGGCAATCAACTGGCGCTACCCATAGCTATTTTTAGAACAACACACCTCGAAAAATGTTTCAGAGTTAAACAAAACCAATCAATTGCTTTGTAATTGCATTTAAAACACACGTACACACAAACTCTCTCTCTCACACACAAACACACCAATAGATCGGCACGCACGCTCACACACACGCACTGTGCGCGCGCAGACACGCTCAGCTGTAATGTTACATAAGGTTGACTTGCCTTGTTTGTCACCTGGTTCCGATTCGGCAGGCCAGCACTCTCTCTGGCTGAATCCGAAATCCCCCTATACCCTCAAGGGCATTATTTGAGGGGACGGCCATTTGTAGGTGTGTCCGAAACCATAGTGGACGTTTTTGAGTGCACTCATTCAATCCCACAATCCCACATTGCACCGCAATAATGAGTGTACAGCTGATGTACACACAACAGCTGTCCGAATTCACTCACTCGTTTTCATTCACTTCATTAAATTCAGAATTGCTTGATATAAAGACAGAATTATGAGATGTAAAGTCAGAATTGCGTGATATAAAGTCAGAATTGTGAGATATAAAGTCAGAATTGCGTGACATAAAGTCAGAATTGCGTGATATAAAATCAGAATTGTGAGATACAAAGTCAGAATTGCTTGATATAAAGTCAGAATTGTGAGATATAAAGACAGAATTGTGTGATATAAAGTCAGAATTGCTTGATATAAAGTCAGAGTTGCTTGATATAAAGTCAGAATTGTGTGATATAAAGTCAGAATTGTGAGATATAAAGTCAGAATTGCGTGATATAAAGTCAGAATTGTGAGATATAAAGTCAGAATTGCGTGATATAAAGTCAGAATTGTGTGATATAAAGTCAGAATTGTGAGATATAGTCAGAATTGCGTGATATAAAGTCAGAATTGCGTTATATAAAGTCAGAATTGTGAGATATAAAGTCAGAATTGTGAGATATAAAGTCAGAATTGCGTGATATAAAGTCAGAAATGTGAGATATAAAGTCAGAATTGCGTGATATAAAGTCAGAATTGTGAGATATAAAGTCAGAATTGCGTGATATAAAGTCAGAATTGTGAGATATAAAGTCAGAATTGTGTGATATAAAGTCAGAATTGTGAGATATAAAGTCAGAATTGTGTGATATAAAGTCAGAATTGTGTGATATAAAGTCAGAATTGTGAGATATAGAATTGTGAGATTTAAAGTCAGAATTGTGATATAAAGTCAGAATTGTGAGATATAAAGTCAGAATTGCGTGATATAAAGTAAGAATTGTGTGTTATAAAGTCAGAATTGTGTGATATAAAGTCAGAATTGCGAGATATAAAGTCAGAATTGTGAGATATAAAGTCAGAATTGTGATATAAAGTCAGAATTGTGAGATATAAAGTCAGAATTGTGAGATATAGAATTGTGAGATTTAAAGTCAGAATTGTGATATAAAGTCAGAATTGTGTGATATAAAGTCAGAATTGTGTGATATAAAGTCAGAATTGTGAGATATAAAGTCAGAATTGTGAGATATAGAATTGTGAGATTTAAAGTCAGAATTGTGAGATATAGAATTGTGAGATTTAAAGTCAGAATTGTGTGATATAAAGTCAGAATTGTGTGATATAAAGTCAGAATTGCGAGATATAAAGTCAGAATTGTGAGATATAAAGTCAGAATTGTGATATAAAGTCAGAATTGTGAGATATAAAGTCAGAATTGTGTGATATAAAGTCAGAATTGTGAGATATAAAGTCAGAATTGTGAGATATAGAATTGTGAGATTTAAAGTCAGAATTGTGATATAAAGTCAGAATTGTGAGATATAAAGTCAGAATTGTGAGATATAGTCAGAATTGTGTGATATAAAGTCAGAATTGCGAGATATAAAGTCAGAATTGTGAGATATAAAGTCAGAATTGTGATATAAAGTCAGAATTGTGTGATATAAAGTCAGAATTGTGAGATATAGAATTGTGAGATTTAAAGTCAGAATTGTGATATCAAGTCAGAATTGTGAGATATAAAGTCAGAATTGTGTGATATAAAGTCAGAATTGTGAGATATAAAGTCAGAATTGTGAGATATAAAGTCAGAATTGTGAGATATAAAGTCAGAATTGCGTGATATAAAGTCAGAATTGTGAGATATAAAGTCAGAATTGTGTGATATAAATTCAGAATTGAAAATTCTAAACTCGCAATTGGGAGAAAAAAAGTCGCAATTATCTTTTAAAATGTTTTATTCCATGGCAGAAACTTCCATACCTGGTTAACACCTACTGGTAGATGCTAGAATCACACCATCTTGACCCAAAAACACAGGTTTCTCCTTTGACAGCCATTTAAACACAGCTGTGTAATTTTGTTTAACATTTGTAATATTTGATCCTGATTCATAATGGCATTATTACTACTCTAATGTCACCCTACCTTGGCATCACTTGATAAATTAGCTATTTTTTTGCGGCCTACGGTGGACTGTCACCATCAAAAAAATATCATCCTCACCTCTCAGATAGATAAAACCTCTCCTCAATCATCTGCGAGCTGTCAGAGACTAAAACGGCTCATTAATAGCTAAATGAATCACATAATAAAGCCCCTGGCATACTGCCCCATGCACCGCTATACGTTCACGTCATCTTTATTGATCCAGCTCCTGAGGGTTGATATACAGCACCGATCTAATTGTGTTCAGTGAAGAGTTTATGGCGTTTGCAAGGAGAAGCATCTATTAAAGGCTGCTTGGCTAGAAAGCCACGTGACAACCTGTCAACAGAGCCCTAGATGAAATGGTGCCTCTGTCATTAAAAATAATAGCAACAGAAGAGTGGAAAGAGGAAGAAACAGCCTTTTATATTTGGTGAAAATCTAGCCTGCAACTGCAAGTAAAGAGACAGAGGCGATACGACGATAGACAGAAGGGGGCAGGGATGAGAAAAACATGAGAAAAAAAATATGACACCAGAAAACACAGCCACAAAGTGCTAATTAGAGAAATTGAACCTTTTCAGAGGCCACATTTGAGTATGAGACTATTAAATGGGATGCCTCATTCCCACTTTGTCACTCCCAGAATGCATTGCTGTTGTGAATGCACGGCAACGCATTTCTGACAGAAGGTATTTGCCAACTTTCTGAACAATGTCAGTACTGCAAGGTGGTGAAGGAGCCACACTTCGGGGGGAGGACTTTTTACATAGTAAAAGTGACAATTCATTATTTATTTATTTTAAATACCACTCTCAGAAAAAAAATGGTAGCCTATAAAAGCTGCATGGAACCCTTTGAAAGGTTCTAATAGGCTATGTACCATTAAGGTACTAATATGCACTCTTTAGCTACTAAGCTACTATCCTTTTGAAAGGTTATCGCCCCAGTGACAGCTTTTGTACCTTTTTTCCTGAGTGCATTTACACATTGTCATAACCAGTCAGCCAAGTCTCATGAACCTTAATCACAACATAACAGCGCAGGTGTTTGATTTAGGAAGAACCTGCTCATGAGTAATTCTGTCAGGAATCGGACACTAATCGTCTTGTATCACTTTTACTCACTGAAAAGAATCGGTTCATAAAATTAATTCATAAGGGATTCAGAGTATAAGCTACTGGCCGTGCAGAATGTCGGTCTAATTTTGATTCAGTAAAAAGAACCGGCTCATAAGAGTCATTAATTCGAGAATTAGTGGGTCTGTTCGCGCTATATGTCTGTGAATCACTAAAAAGAACCAAGTCGAGTCATTAGTTCTGAATCGTTTAGACTACACTCACTAGCCCATTAGATCCACACAAGACGAACCACTACAGGACATCAGAGCCAGCGGCAAACGTCAGAAGGACTAGCCGAGGAAAGGCAGCTCTCGCCGGGGTTAATGAGCGCTGAGCGCCCGGTGATCGCCTGGATCTCACAACTCCACAAACACAAGATTGTTTTTTTTTAAATATGCGCTCTCTTTATAAATAAACCTCAGATTTGAGCTTTAAACAACTACATTCTCACCTGAAAAAGTCTTAAAACTACATTTTGTGACACAATAGTAGTATTTTTTAATTATGCAGGGTTTCTCATCACGTCACTTTACCACGTGACAGCAGCGAGCAGGCTCCTGATTGGTTAATGCGGCGCGAATTGACGCCAAAGTTTAGATTTTTCAATGCGGGCATCAGACACAAATTTGCTTCAAACGCATGAATGCCCAAAAAGCACCACATGCGCAAGACGCTCAATTTGCGTCCAATTCGCGTCCTTCGCGCTAACTGGACGCGCGAATGAGGCGGAATCGCGTCCATCGCGCCTTTACATTGACTTAACATGGAAATCACTCGCATGTCAGATGCTCTATTTGCGTTCGGTGTGAACACAGCATAAAATTTGATTATTTATTATTTTCATTTAGTGAAATACTATTTTTACAAAAATAGTCCATGAATAGGCCATGGTCCTCAGTCGGAAAAGGGTGGTTTGCCCACTTCAGGTTGGTGGAGAGTTCCTGCCTCAAGTGGAGGAGTTCAAGTATCTAGGGGTCTTGTTCACGAGTGAGGGGAGGATGGAACGGGAGATTGACAGACGGATCGGTGCAGCATCTGCAGTATTGCGGTCGATGTACCGGTCTGTTGTGGTGAAGAAAGAGCTAAACCGTAAGGCGAATCTCTCGATTTACCGGTCAATCTACGTTCCTACTCTCACCTATGGTCATGAGAGATAGGGTGAGAAGCTCAGTCACTCGGGAGGAACTCGGAGTAGAGCCGCTGCTCCTCCACATCGAGAGGGGTCAGCTGAGGTGGCTCGGGCATCTGTTCCGGATGCCTCCTGAACGCCTTCCCGGGAAGGTGTTTCGGGCATGTCCAACCGGGAGGAGGCCCCGAGGAAGACCAAGGACACGCTGGAGGGACTATGTCTTCCGGCTGGCCTGGGAACGCCTCGGTGTACCCCCGGAAGAGCTAGAGGAAGTGTCTAGGGGGAGGGAAGTCTGGGCATCTCTGCTTAGACTGCTGCCCCCGCGACCCGGCCCTGGATAAAGCGGAAGAAGATGGATGGATAGATGGATGGACTATTTTTACAACATTTTCAAAACTTTTTACAAGGTCTTATTGGCTAGCCAGAAGATGATTTTGTTACATCCATGGCATTCCCAAAGTAGTTGCTTTTATTATTAAAACAACTTTAATTGTTACTAGTCTGAGGTCTGGTTACCAAGGTTACTGAGGTCCTCACCCCAAGCACATGCTCTACACTTCACCACAATGGTAACCTCCAAAACACTAACATAACAAAAACTTAAATACTAACAAAACAAAACATTAAGCATTAAAAAGTCTCTCCATTTTCTCATCTTGTTAAAAATGCTTAAAATAGCACTTTATTTAAACATTTACTATCCGAATTCAGCCCCTTTGCAAAGCATGATGGGAAGTGAAAGTCTGATTGGGTTACTTGATTGAAACATGTTATTTCAAAATGAAAACGAGTAACGGTTTTAAGTCAGTTTAACATGAATCAATTGCATTTGAACCAGAAACCTGGTATAATTGTGTTAAATCAAGATGAATTGCTTAAATAAAGTGAACAGCACCATACAAATTTTTTTTGAGTGTTGACTGCATGGCTTTGATTCATTAAGATGAACCAATTTATAAACGTTATTATCAGGGCTTGACATAAACACGTATTTCAGCAGTGGTGTGTAACGCAGTCACTCCTACTAGCCACTTTGGCGGGTTGAATGTTATATTATATTGACATTTTTCAATTGTCGTTTTTAAAAAAGGTAGCTGAAATAATGAACTAAGTGCAATGTAGTGTTGTCAAAAATATATATGTTTTTAATACATATTGATACTGAAATATCTGAAACCTTTCCAATTTCCGCAGAATACATGACACCAGCTGAGCGTTCTTACTCTCTCTGACCGGGTTGACACACAAACCCGCCTCCGCTCACTCACTCGTTCCATTCGCTCCAGATGAATATTGTTGGTGATTCAGGGCTTGCATGGGATTGTGTGTATTGTGCATAATTTTACTCATTCTTACTAATTTTGTGCTCACACGTAAAGCTGCCTAGTTCTAAATTGAGAAATTTTTTGACAACTTGAACTCTGCAGACCCGGTACAGGGTCCGGAATGACATCATCATGTATATAATTTCAATTTTAAATGTCTGTGGAGGAGCTCTGACCTTATATGTGGTACCATTTGAAAGCTTAGAGTCTATATTTTCCTGGATTTGGCCTAACCAAATTGAAAAGCTTCCCATACCCACATACAGTGGTCTAAATTCAAAATGTTGGTGTCATTTTACAGGAAACCCTTTGAAGTTACACCTATACA
This sequence comes from Gobio gobio, assembly GCF_949357685.1. NCBI lineage: Eukaryota > Metazoa > Chordata > Actinopteri > Cypriniformes > Gobionidae > Gobio > Gobio gobio. Next base: position 59,058,457 of record NC_137100.1, on the reverse strand, counting down.
CTGGAAACCTGTAGCCTACCTGGATCAGAAAAATATTTTTTATGCTTCCCTGAGAACAGACTACTCAAATGAAAGCTAAGGGATAACCATGATTAGAGAGTTGTTTGCATAAAATATCCCATAAACCAGGGGTCTCCGAACTCTGTCCTGGAGGGCCACTGTCCTGCAGAGTTTAGCTCCAACCCCAAATAAACACACCTGAACCAGCTAATCAGTGTCTTACAAGGCCCTAGTTAGACACCGATTAGCTGGTTCAGGTGTGTTTAATTGGGGTTGGTGCTAAACTCTGCAGGACAGCCCTCCAGGACCGAGTTTGGAGACCCCTGCCTTAAACAATAACTCTTTTGCCCTGTAAGACAGAGGCTACAATTTATCTCCATAAATACTATTTTCAGTTCTGTGCATATTTTCACTTACCTACTATATCAACTTGCTCCATCAATTTTGTCACCACATATTTAACATTTACACCCTGTTCCATTGGCATCAATTGTCTTTTTGGATAAAAATAAGGGCTGTAAAAGATAATCTTAATAAATAGTTGTGATTCATTTTAAAAAAAATGTATTTAACAGAGTTTTCAATATAGTCAAATAAAAATAAGAGTTGTGTGTATATTTTACTCATAGTAAAATACTGTATATTTTATATGCTGCTTTAGACACCAGACCAGTCAGATAATGATTTATGCAACAGTCGTCTTACTTGCACAAACATAAATGCAGTAATTAATAGAAATGCACAAGGGAAATACTCTGAACATTATATGCAAACCTATAATAATTAAATTACATATTAAATAATGCAGTTAGCAATACCAAAATAAAGTTACTAAATCATACACTGAATCCACATTGTATTGCTTATTTACAGCATCTCAGATGAGGATTGATGCTTTAGATCTTGATGATGGTAGTGTTGTTCCACGCAGAAAGAGAAGGCAGTTATAAACCATAAGTCCCTATGAAGTCAGAACAAAATCAGGAAATGGATATTACACACCTGAGTGTTTTATATGAATTAAGATATCCCTGTGGATTTTCACTAACAGCTGAGCCGGAATCACCAGGACAAAAAATAAAAAAATAATCTCTGCACATCTCGATGAATTACCGCAGAGAGACACACAATAATACAAGAATGATGTTTTCTTTCGTCACTGATTGACCACCATCTGCTTTTTAATTTTAAAAACATTCATTATATCTAGTTTCTATATATATAAGTTTCTCCTTACAGCAAATGTGAATGTCGCTAAGACCGGAAGAGTATGAGCGGAAGTAAACATGCACACATTCGCATTGCAGAAGCTCACCGGCGACATCTTGTACACCTAGCACATACACAACCTGGATGCTGCCATATTTGCGGCATGAGCCGCAAATGCCACGTGAACTCCTTGGAGTACACAGGGAAAACAAGTCCTTGTGCCCCCTGGATTAAGGTAATCAGATTTACATTTGCAGAATATGCATACGCTCTGCTTAAAATAAGCCTAAAATGCTAAATAATAAGCCCAATTAGGGATAGTAAAAATCATTTTCAAGCAAAAAAGTTGTAATTTATATAGTATAAACTTGTGAAAATGAAGATATTATAAAATGTTAAAGTATTTGTATAGTTTTATTTATCATTTCATATATATGTTTTTGTAAAGTCATAATTTTGTTATAACTTTTGTTTTTTTTGCTGGTGCGGTGAATTGTATTACAACCCCAAATCAGAAAAAGTTGGGACATTATGGAAAACGCAAAAAAAAAAAAGAAGGGATTTCTAAATTTACTTTGACTTGTATTTCATTGCAGACAATATGAATACAAAATATTTCATGTTTTGTCTGGTCAACTTCATGTCATTTGTAAATATGCATTCTTTCCTGTCATTCAGACCTGCAACACATTTAAAAAAAAGTTGGGACAGGAGCAATTTAGGGCTAGTAATGAGGTAAAATGGTTAAATAATGATGTGATTTGAAACAGGTGATGTCAACAGGTGATTGTAATTATGATTTGGTACAAAAGCAGCATCCAAGAAAGGTCTAATCCTTTTGGAGCAAAGATGGGCCGAGGATCGGCAGTTTGCCAACAAATACGTGAGAAAATTATTGAAATGTTTAAAAACAATGTTCCTCAAAGAAAGATAGGAAGAGATTTGGATATTTCACATTCAACAGTGCATAACATAATTAAAAGATTCAAGGAATCTTGAGGAATTTCAGTGCATAAAGGACAAGGGCGCAAGCCTAAGCTGAACAACCGTGATCTCCGATCCCTCAGGCGGCACTGTATCAAGAATCGTCATTCATCTATAAGCGATATCACCTCATGGGCTCAGGACTACTTTGGCAAATCTTTGTCAAGTACCACAATACGTAGTTACATCCACAAATGCCAGTTAAAACTGTACTGTGCCAAAAGGAAGCCCTATGTTAACAGTGTCCAGAAGCGCCGTTGACTTCTCTGGGCTCGGAGGCATCTGGGATGGACCATCACACAGTGGAAACGTGTGCTGTGGTCAGATGAATAATTATTTCAGGTATTTTTTGGGAGGAATGGACGCCGTGTGCTCCGGACCAAAGAAGAAAAGGATCATCCAGACTGTTACCAGCAACAAGTCCAAAAGCCAGGGTCTGTCATGGTATGGGGTTGTGTCAGTGCCCTTGGCAAAGGTAACTTGCACTTCTGTGAAGGCACCATTAATGCTGAAAAGTACATAGAGATTTTGGAGCATAATATGCTGCCTTCAAGAAGACATCTTTTCCAGGGACGTCCATGCATATTTCAACAAGACAATGCAAAACCACATTCTGCACACATTACAAAGTCCTGGCTGCGGAGGAAGAGGGTACGGGTACTTGACTGGCCTGCCTGCAGTCCCAACCTGTCTCCAATAGAGAATGTGTGGCGCATTTTGAAGCGCAAAATGCGACAACGAAGACCCTGTACTGTTACCCACCTTAAGACTTGTTTGCAGGAAGAATGGGACAAAATTACACCTGAAACACTTCATCACTTGGTGTCTTCAGTCCCTAAACGTCTTTTAAGTGTTGTGAAAAGGAATGGCAACATTACAAAGTGGTAAATGCTTTACTGTCCCAACTTTTTTTGAAATGTGTTGCAGGTCTGAATGACAGGAAAGGATGCATATTTACAAATGACATGAAGTTGACCAGACAAAACATTAAATATTTTGTGTTCATATTGTCTGCAATGAAATACAAGTCAAAGTAAATTTAGAAATCACTTCTTTTTTCTTCTTTTTTTTTTCCATACTGTCCCAACTTTTTCTGATTTGGGGTTGTAAAACCAAACTAAAAATCATAATAATCAAACTAAATCATAATAATTATTAATGTTAATAATAACATAGGGAACCCACAACCAATGTATTGTCCCCGTTTATTAAGGCCTGTACACACCGGGATGATATTGCGTGCGCTTATCGCCAGCGTTTTTCGTGATGTTTTTCAGCGCGTCTTGAGTGTTCAGACCCAAGTGATTTTCACTGGCAAAGCACAGAGTTAACGTGCAAATTCAGTAGATGGCGCTCCCGGTACACAAGGTGGTGCTGCGGCACTTTATGCTTCTGACACTTGCTTGTCACACAGAAGAAGAAGAGAGACAGTATTTACGTGCTTGCCAAAACCATAGATATATTATGTCAATGGCCAAAACCATTAACACACTTTTTGCTAACTGGCAAGCAGCATTAGCAGCTCATCTTCTTCTTTGTCTACTTACTTCCTCTTCGTCGTATCAATGCGTGTTCGGCAAGACCGTTTTGTGCTTGAGCGCCACCAAGTTGTGTTTCACTGTCACTTCAGCAGCGAACAAAAGCACTGATCTCATTGGTTGGCCAGTTTTTAACGCGCCGCATCAAAATAAAAAAACTAACCCGATGCGTTTTTTTTTAAACGCTTGCCGTTTTGCGCGTCGGTGTGCACACTCACATTGGCGCCCTTTGTTTAGTCACGAGGCGTTAAACGTCGACGATAAACGCGTGCAAAAATCGTCCCGGTGTGAACAGGCCTTTAGGCTTTGATTAATAGATACAAACAAATGATATTTCAGTGACATTTTGACCATTCAACTAGGAAATTTCCCCGGTTTCCATTTCAGAAATCTGGTCACCTTACCCTGGAGACAGTTAGTATACAGAAGGCAAGTTAATGTAAACTTCACACTATTCACATCATGCGTCATGCCAAAGTAAACAAAACAAAGTCACCGAAAATATGAACGTTTTTTTTTTTCTTGAAAGCTCATAATTGCAAGTAGTTCCTTTTATGAATTATTCATTAAATAATTACATTTGAACTTTGTCAGTGTAGCAATTATTGTAAACTACTGGCCTAATACATAAATATTTCGAGTATACATATTATAAAAGCGTTGCATATACTGTGTAGGCCTATTTTTGCATAATTAAAAGTGTCTCTGCGGAGGTCATCAGAGAAGCAATTAGAAGTTTCCCTGAGGGAAGTCAGCAGGAGGGACAGAGACATATGGAGAGAGTTAGAAAGATCCAGCCGCTTTTGTGCTTTATTCACAATCGTGACCTGGAAGAGAAATTGTTTACTTAGTTAAAGTTGTTAAAACCTTCCCCAGCCTGCCAATATGCATGTCATAATGCCACTGAAATGATGTCAAGTGTAAGGGAGGTTTGGGTGACCTTGTATTTTCCTGGAAATATACTGACTGGTAAGGTAATGGGGCATCTTATTTAATTAGAGTAGAATCAGAACCGGAATTGCAAACTTGCACTGAAAAGAAAAGAAAATCTAGCTAAATATGCCGTAGCAGAATTTCCCCTACAGCAAATCTATGGCGACATTAACCATGAAATTCAAGTCAATTTGGTCAACGGCCAACAGATGGGCGGCTGAAGGTGGTAATTATCTTTCATGACAAGTTTGCATATTTCCCGGCAAGCTCTAACAAGATGCTAAAGCTCTTTTGCTTGGGGACCCACTGATGCGAGTTCACACTAACGTCATATTAATTGGACATTACATTGGCTCATCATCACTGACCACTCAGGGTGTGTGCTTTATTTCACACATCCATTGTGCTGATGAAACTTGCAGTAGCCCAGCAAACCCTGGAGTATAGGGCTGTATTGCGATTACACAGGCCCTGTTTACACCTGGTATTAAGATGCATTTTGGTCAATCGGATCACACGTATGGAGACACATTCCCGTTTAGTGGAGACCAGGTATAATTGTAACACTCCCAATTCCACGAATCAGGGATAAGATAGGAGTAGGGATGCACCGAATGTTCGGTAACCGAAGCGTGAAAAGTGAAACCGAATAGGCTAAGTGAAAAGACCGAATAAATGTAACTGAAAAATGACGTTTTTGATGACGCGATCAAATATAGCAACCAGCGCATGTGAGAGAGAGGCGTGCATGCTTCTAAATGCAGCAAACATGTCGGAAGTGTGGAAGCATTGTGGAAGCAAGTGTCAGAGATCAGCTTCATTGAACTTTGTACTTTGTGAGCTCGCGATGAACTGACATAGCGACAACGTTAAGTGATCGTAAATGGAGCGGTCTTGGCTTGCTTTCGAGTCTACAGTCTATATAATCCATTGAATAAAACTATTGTTTTTCATGTTGCAAATGGGATTAATGGCCAATTGCTGCAAAGTTTGGAAGTGACATAGTGAAATAGTAATGCAATAAAGCAATGTAAAGGCAGACTAATAGATTAATATTAGCCTACGTTGCTTAGCCTACATTTGCACTTTAATAGAGCACCCTCAGTGATTTCAGAAGTACCCTCAGTGATTTGATTATAATATAGACCAAAATAGGCCAAAGATAAGATGATATAAGATGGCCAAATAAAAATCTTTTTAATTTACTTTTTTTTTGTGCTTTGTGTTTGCTGGAATGCTAAAAAAATGTAATGTTCAGTGTTAAATAAATATTAAAAAAATATAGTTTTGTAATTTATTCTTCATTAAAAAAGCAAGACAAAATACTAATTTTTACTATTTAATTTATGCAATGGTGGAAAAATTGGCAAAATAAATGGGGAAAAAAATTGACTTTGGCTTCGGCCTGCCTTCGGTCAAGTGTTTTATTATTATTCGGCTTCGGCCAAGAATTTTCATTTCGGTGCATCACTAGGTAGGAGTCATGTCAAGTCAAGTCAAGTCAACTTTATTTATATAGCGCTTTTAACAATGTAGATTGTTTCAAAGCAGCTTTACAGTGTTAAACAGGAAAATAATGCAGCATAATTTTATTCAGCTGTATAGCCATTCTGGAAAAAACGCTGATGTCATCAGTTCATTTCAATTATCATACAGTGACAGTGTGGGCTTTAGATCAATAATTCGATCAGTAATTTAGTTTAAATGGTTAATTTAGTTTATTAATTAGATTTATTTCGATGTTTAGTTGAAAAATTTAGTGTCCCCAACTGAGCACGCCAAGCCAGAGGCAACAGTGGCAAGGAAACCAAAACCCCATCAGGTGACCTAATGGAGAAAAATAAACCTTGGGAGAAACCAGGCTCAGTCGGGGTGCCAGTTCTCCTCTGGCCAATTAACAAACAGCGTATGATTATTATTATTATTCTGGCAGCTTTACAGCTCAGAGGTCTTAATAGATCAGAATATTCGAGGGACCGGGGGCAACATGCTGGAGACGGGTTTATTGAGGATGATGTTGATTAAATAATTATTAAAGTGCAATATTCGAATGATCGGAGGCAACACGCTGGAGACGGGTTTATTGAGGATGACATATCGATTTAAGTATTATTTAATTGTAATATTTGAACAATCTGAGTCAACACGTGACAGTTGCAGTTTCCTCAGTTTCATCAGGCTTCCTTTACAATCCCAAATGGAGGTTTTCCAGTCTGTGTTGATATCTCTCCGGAAGTTACAGCAGAAAATCTAATTCTGAGGTAAGAAAGTTTAAAAAAATAACAAGATAATATTTTGTTTAGTACTTCTACCGTTGTAGATAATGTTGTATGAGTTATATCAGGTCAAACTGTAGTTTCTCTAGTAAATAATGGTGTACCAACCTCCTGCTAATTTCAAAGCACCATGCTAATACAGCTAGCTAAACAATGGGTGACAGTGGCAGGGTAGGTTGTAACACGTGTTTTGAAAGTGTTAAAACCATTCCCTTACAACTAAGAACATTTTTGTGATTTTAATAATTCTACAGAATTCCTTTGTTTATGTTAATTTGCTCTCACTTACACACACACACACACACACTTACACACACACCCATATGTATGTGAATTAGGCTTGCTACGATAGTCGGTGTTGCCGGTGTTACCGGTGTCCAGACTCAACACCGGTTACATCACTTGCCCACCGTGGCACCGCCCACCGTCTTTTTGATTTTTTTTATAGTAATAAAATAATTTAGTTCAGTTAGAGAACAGACAATACAAATAAAAACTGAACGTATCTGCTTAATAAAGCAGGGTCCGACCGTGAGTCTCGGCAGCGGCAGGAGTCATTCATCAGATTTAAGAGTGAGGAGCTGACTGAGATGATCGCGGAAGATTTGGTTTCAAAGCGAAACGTAGAAGCGCCTATTTAAGGGAGTTTGTCATTTGTTTTGTTGTTGTGTTTTTCATTAAAAATAATAGACTAATGAACCCACAATTCAAGCAACCCGCAGCCGAATTGGCGCTAATTCAAAACCGAAAGTAAAATGTGCACGGCCGCACAGAGCGCGCATTGTTTACTTTCGCCTGGCTCCGCAGTGCGAGCCTCTGCTACGCTGACTGCGCGCATTTATTTTTGCCGCGCGCACCCTCGCGCTCGTGCGGGCGCGTAGAGTATAAACAAGGGGACGAACTGTTATTCATTCATGGCTTGCGTCTCAATCATAGACTGATCAATGCTTGATCAGTGCCCTGACTACTGAACTAGGGAACTGATTGAGACGCACCCATGGCCTCACAGAGCGCGCATTTACAGACGAGCTGTCATTCACGGTGTGTGCGCACTGGCGCGTTTTCAGTTCAGAGCGGTCGTGTGCATGTTACTTTCGGTTAGATAGAATTAGTGATTTAAAAGCCTCCACCGGTGATACCGGTATTACCGGTGTTGTCACAACACCGGTAACCGGTGGGAAAATTTCCTCACCGTCACATCCCCAATGTGAATGTACAGACATGCACACACAAACGCACACGTGTGCATGCATGCACAAACACGCCATTCATTTAAAATAAAACTGTTGTTGTGGCATATCACTTGGAGTACCCTTAGTTTTTGTGCATTTTGTCTACTTGTTACAACTTACCCTAGTATGTGTTGTAACAAAGGACCACCTTGTATTTGTCATCATCTCCCAAAGTCTGTGATATAGTTGAAGAAATGTAAATTGTTGCCATTTATAGTAGACAAATGTGGGTACTTTGCCCAAAAGTTTCAGACGTGTAGCTAAAAAAAAGTAGTTTTATGTGCTGAACAAAAGGTCTCCCCTACACCTGGTGTTTTAATTCGATTTTTCCACTTTCAACCACTTCTGTCCTGATTTCTTCAAGGGGAGGGTCTAAGGGCGGGTAAATGGGTGGGCTTCTTCAGATCTTTCGATCTAATGGACGAAATAAGCTCATGCAATTTACATATGAACGCAACCAAAGATGACGGAACACATACGGAGAGCAGCCGCTTTCGTTTCTGCTCTGACAGCCGCAAGGCCACGCCGAATGCTGAGTGTATGGTGTGTTAGAAATCAGGAATGGTGAGAGAACACTGTGCTTGGTACGTTTGGGTCTCCATCTGGCACATGAAATCCCATTTGGATAGCGTGTTTCCCATAATGTTTACTCATTAGGTCAGTAGGCGGAGAGTAGACAGTCTTTTGCGCTGTTTGAACACATTCGACCACATCCGGTTAAATCCGCTTTCGACTACCTCCGGAAGTGATCAAAGGTGGAAAAGCTCAAAACGTTTTAGACCCCTTTTACACCTGTATTTAGCATCGTCCACTTGTGATCCAATCGCCCAAATGACATCTTTAAGGGTTAGTTCACCCAAAAAATGAACATTCTGTCATTAATTACTTACCCTCATGTCGTTCGACACATGTAAGACCTTCATTCATCTTCGGAACACAGATTAAGATATTTTAGTTGAAATCGACGGCTCAGAAAGGTCTCCATTGACAGCAATGTAACTTGCACTCACCCAAGACCCATAAAAGGTACTAAAGACGTCGTTACAAAGTCCATCTCTTTATTATTTTTATTTTTTTTATTGTAAACAAGAATGAAGTTACAAACAAACTACAACAATACAATAGACACGAGTACTAGACATAATATTAGAATATTATCTTGACATGAAATAACATTAACAACAGGTATAGAGGCTGAGTGTTATTTCATACAGGTTGACTATAGATATGAAATGACAGAAATTAAATGACGAGAATAAAATAAGTGACAGGAGTGAAGAAACAGAAGGGGGGGCGGGATTGTGGGGGGTTGGGAGTTGAGTACGGATGGTGGATCTGGGAATGTAGAAGTCGTGGCCTTGCGGGGTTGGGGGGGGGGGGGGGGGGTTTAATGAGTATGTGGGAATGTCTGTGTGTAAGTGTGTGTGTGTGTGTGGGTGTATATAAGGAGTAATGCTGGCTTATTGTTGGGCCGGGGTGATGGAAGCTGGATCACATAGGATGGTTACAGAGGAGAAAAAAAACAAAAACAAAAAAAATAAAATAAACCTAGTTATTTTCATTACATAGGATAAAAATAAGTGGAATAAAAAAATTTAAAAAATTAATAAAAATAATTGATTGACTGACTGATTAAGCAGACTGCCTGGGCACCCATACATAGCCACAGTGCCCCCGGCCCCCGCACAAGGTATACCATGGTGAGGCGGCAGAGGGAAGGCATACAAAGTCCATCTCACTACAGTGGTTCTAAAATAATTTTATGAAGCGACGAGAATAGTTTTTGTGCGCAAAAAAAAATCAAAATAACGACTTTATTCAAGTTTTTGTCTTCCGCCTGTGCCTTTGACGTGAACTCACGAAGCACCACGACACATGCGCGAGAATATGACTTTCATTTCGCGGCTTTTGAAGGAATTGAAAATAATTAAAGATATTTGATATTTGAAATTGAACAAAGACATTTGCTCTACTGTTGTCAACCCCCATCCTCATCTTCCTCATCAGAAGGGCCATTTGGAATTCCTAAAGACAAAGAGATTCCTAAAGAAAAAGGATGCTGAAGGCCTGCAGGCCAAATGTGTGTCACACCTTTAGTACAGTAGGGGAAGTTTGGTCTGATTGGTTAGTTTGAACAGATCATGTTTGAATTTGGTCACATGGTCAGGGTAAAGGATAAAAGAACATTGTAACGATTGCTCTTTCTCTTTTATTCTCTGGCTTTCTCTGCTTAGGGCCTGCTCTTTGGCTCTCTTCTTCTTCCCTCTCTCTCTCTCTCTCTCTCTCTCTCTCTCGATTAATGGTATAAGTTTATCATCTCACACATCCATTTTGAAACTATTTTAAGTGTAACCATAACCAGATTTTGTCATTAAATCCTTTCTATTACAAATACTGTGCTAACTAGTTTTGATTTGGTATTGACTTTGAAGTGCTCCCTATTGCAATACAATATCGTCACATTATAGCAACGCTCTCCCACATATTTTGCTATTGTAACTGCACTTATTTCTGTCGTTAGTATAAGTTGCAGTGGGTGGAAATAGATGAGAAATGTAAAGTTTTCTTCCATCTTTCTGATAACGTTTCTTTAGTCGTTCGATAACCCTCCAGCCTGAACACCTGGAGGAGTCCACTCTTACACTTTGATAAGGCACTTTTATGTGCACTTGTTCTTTTCTCACGGTTCGGGCATCCATGAAATGCACACTTTAGCCCCATGTGTCAGAACGCCATATTCTCGCGCATGCGTCGTGGTGCTTCATGAGTTCACGTCAAAGGCCCAGGCAGAAGACAGAAACTTGTTGAATAAAGTCGTTTTTTAGATTTTTTTTTGCCGCACAAAAAATATTTTCGTCGCTTCATAAAATGATTGTAGAACCACTGTAGTGAGATGGACTTTGTAACGACACCTTTAGTACCTTTTATGAATCTTTTGAGTGCAAGTTACATTGCTGCCAATGGAGGCCTTTCTGAGCCGTCGGATTTCAACAAAAATATCTTAATTTGTGTTCCGAAGATGAACAAAGGTCTTACGGGTGTCGAACGACATGAGGGTAAGTAATTAATGACAGAATTTTCATTTTTGGATGAACTAACCCTTTAATACCAGGTGTAAACAGGGCCATAGATGCCGAACGTGAGTGGTATGGTTAATGGGTTTAAAAATGAAATTTGTTATCATTTACTCACTCTCAATGTTGTTTTGTATGACTTACATTGAACACAAAAGGAGTTATTTTGCATAAACAGAGTGCAGCATCAAAAATAATATAAAAGCAACATAAATGTATCATAAAAGTACATAGAATATGACTCATTCCGCTATATAGGTTCTCAGGTCATTAATCACTATACATCTTCTCTGCCAAGATGCATTGCACCAGGTCTGCTGTCAATACGTCTTGATTTGCCACATTTAGTTTAAATGTGATTAAGACATTTTGCTTAATATCCGTGATTGGGTTCCACACACAAGAGAAACATGGGTTTGGTCAAATCAGTAAATGATGATAAAATTGTCATTTTTTTGGCAGTTTTGTTATATGGCAGTTTTTCAAGACAGATGGTTTTCGTTCTCTATTCCCATCACTTAGCTCATGCGTCATGTCCCAGCTGTATTGGGTTCATTGCACAAGAGGAATGTTGATAAATGTTTGAAAACATGCCATTTTATTATATAGGGGTCTATTGTATTGTGGTGGCATGCATCCCAATTCAGCTGAATAATTTGCCATTTTACAGTGTGAGGAAAATGCTTTCTGGTTGTGTCATGGATGGCTTGATGCAAATAACATCCAATTGGCGAACAGAAATCAAACTAAATGCAAATGCAAAAGTGTCTGGTTTAGCCTTCATCAAGTCAAAAGACCATTAAGATGACATGCACAAAATATAACACATTTGAAAGATAATTCGATTTTCTTCATTTCTCAAAACTGAAGAAATACATGTCAATGATGCCTATTCAGTTCAAGCACTTGTTCTGCTTAGTCACAGTCAAGTACTTAGGATGAAGCAAGATGGCTATTCCTATACTAGAAAAACTGACAATGAGAAAGTAAAATCTGACAAACCTTGTGATGTTCCTTCCTGGCTGTGTTGAACCTGCCACTCTACATTTCCTTCTTAATGTTAGAAACAAGAGGCTGAAGTTTATTTTTAACAAGGTCTGTGATCATTTCAGTTTGATCTTAACAGTTTGAGCAACACATTTAATCACAGATTGTTTTGTTATCCTGTCAAAATGTTATGTAGCTTTGCATAGTGGCTGTTTTTGAACGATAGTGCAAAATGATATCCAGTGTTGGGGAGTAACTCGTTACATGTAATGGAGTTATGTCTTTTAATTTTCTTATGAAAATATTAAAGGTGCCGTATGTAAGGTGCTTCATTGTAAGTATTTTACTTTGGAATGTGAGTTCCGTGTGGGAATGTCTGTTTTTGTTTTGGTCTGTGCGAGAACGCATGTTGCCAATTTAACCAATAGTATTTCAACACCACTAGGGATGGGTATCGTTAAGGTCTTAACGGTGTTACTACTCTTACCAATACTGCTTATCGATCTGGTACTTTAACTGTATTCTTATCGGTTCTTTTTTATCCATCCATCTTCTTCCGCTTATCCGGGGCCGGGTCGCGGAGGCAGCAGTCTAAGCAGAGATGCCCAGACTTCCCTCTCCCTAGACACTTCCTCTAGCTCTTCCGGGGGGACACCGAGGCGTTCCAAGGCCAGCCGGGAGACATAGTCCCTCCAGCGTGTCCTTGGTCTTCCCCGGGGCCTCCTCCCGGTTGGACATGCCCGAAACACCTTCCCGGGAAGGCGTTCAGGAGGCATCCGGAACAGATGCCCGAGCCACCTCAGCTGTCCCCTCTCGATGTGGAGGAGCAGCGGCTCTACTCCGAGTTCCTCCCGAGTGACTGAGCTTCTCACCCTATCTCTAAGGGAGCGCCCAGCCACCCTGCGGAGAAAGCTCATTTCGGCCGCCTGTATCCGGGATCTTGTCCTTTCGGTCATGACCCAAAGCTCATGACCATAGGTGAGAGTAGGAACGTAGATTGACCGGTAAATCGAGAGCTTCGCCTTATGGCTTAGCTCTTTCTTCACCACGACAGACCGGTACATCGACCGCATTACTGCAGAAGCTGCACCGATCCGTCTGTCAATCTCCCGTTCCATCCTCCCCTCACTCGTGAACAAGACCCCTAGATACTTAAACTCCTCCACTTGGGGCAGGAACTCTCCACCAACCTGGAGTGGGCAAGCCACCCTTTTCCGACTGAGGACCATGGCCTCGGATTTGGAGGTGCTGATCCCCATCCCAGCCGCTTCACACTCGGCTGCAAACCGTCCCAATGCATGCTGAAGGTCCTGGTTAGAAGGGGCCAACACGACAACGTCATCCGCAAAGAGCAGAGACGAAACCGTGTGGTCCCCAAACCTGACACCCTCCGGCCCTTGGCTGCGCCTAGAAATTCTGTCCATAAAAATTATGAACAGAACCGGCGACAAAGGGCAGCCCTGCCGGAGTCCAACATGCACCGGGAACAAGTCTGACTTACTGCCGGCAATGCGGACCAAACTCCTGCTTCGGTCATACAGGGACCGGACAGCCCTCAGTAAAGGACCCCGGACCCCATATTCCCCCAGCACCCTCCACAGGACGCCGCGAGGGACACAGTCGAATGCCTTCTCCAAATCCACAAAACAAATGTGGACTGGTTGGGCAAACTCCAATGAACCCTCCAGCACCCTGTAGAGGGTATAGAGCTGGTCCAGTGTTCCGCGACCAGGACGAAAACCACACTGTTCCTCCTGAATCCGAGGTTCCACTATCGGCCGGATTCTCCTCTCCAGTACCCTGGCATAGACTTTCCCGGGGAGGCTGAGAAGTGTGATCCCCCTATAGTTGGAACACACCCTCCGGTCCCCCGTCTTAAAAAGAGGGACCACCACCCCGGTCTGCCATCCCAGAGGCACTGTCCCCGACCGCCACGCGATGCTGCAGAGGCGTGTCAGCCAAGACAGCCCCACAACATCCAGAGACTTGAGGTACTCAGGGCGGATCTCATCCACCCCCGGTGCCTTGCCACCGAGGAGTTTCTTGACCACCTCGGTGACTTCAGCCCGGGTGATGGACGAGTCCTCCTCTGAGCCCCCAGCCTCTGCTTCCTCAATGGAAGACGTGACGGCGGGATTGAGGAGATCCTCGAAGTATTCCTTCCACCGTCCGACAACATCCCCAGTCGAGGTCAACAGCCGCCCATCGCCACTGTAAACAGCGTTGGTAGGGCACTGCTTCCCCCTCCTGAGGCGCCGGACGGTTTGCCAGAATCTCTTCGAGGCCAGCCGATAGTCTTTTTCCATGGCCTCACCGAACTCCTCCCAGGCCCGAGTTTTTGCCTCCACGACCACCCGGGCTGCAGTCCGTTTAGCCTGTCGGTACCTGTCAGCTGCCTCAGGAGTCCCACAAGCCAGCCAGGCCCGATAGGACTCCTTCTTCAGCTTGACGGCATCCCTTACTTCCGGTGTCCACCACCGGGTTCGGGGATTGCCGCCTCGACAGGCACCGGAGACCTTGCGTCCACAGCTCCGAGCAGCCGCTTTGACAATGGAGGTGGAGAACATGGTCCACTCGGACTCAATATCTCCAGCCTCCCTCGGGATCCGGTCGAAGCTCTGCCGGAGGCAGGAGTTGAAGATCTATCTGACAGATTTTAAAAAAATAATTAAGAACATAATTAACATTGCTTTATAATCTGAAAAGAAAAATATCTATAGCAAAAGAAACAGCAATGTTTGAACAAAACAAATATAAAACATCTATTGGTAAATGGACCAGTGTGCAGGCATTTTTTGTGTTTTATATGAATAAAATACAATATAAGAACAAAGAAACAAAGTGCAAACAAATGTAAAATAAATACACAATAAAACAAAGACACAAATTAACAAAATCCACAGTACTTTAATTTCAGGAAGGTCTACTAACATTAAGTAATACAGCCTACAAAGAAGACTAATAAAGTAATGAAATGTAAAATAACGCTCCATAGTTTTCACTGTATAATTGATAGATTAATGCTTATTAAAGCTAACGTTATTCATTCAAGAGCTGTGCATATTTTATCTTATGCCTTTTGTTTGATTCCCATTAATGGCTCAATCGTCAGCAGGTTTATTAGACTGCTGCCTCTTTAAGACCGAATGCAGATCTAATAATATCATATTCTCCCATTTCTCCAAACTATTTATGCCCATTTAAGACATAAACTGTGTTTAAGTGACTACTCTCCAATGCGGTCATTTTGACAAAGTCTATTTGTTGTGTATTTGATGGTGTAGACGCGCACACAAAGCCTAAAGTATAATATGCAAGTCAGTCCGTTTCACAGCGCGTGTGCACACACAAGCCGCCTTGAAGTTGTAAACAGCGTCTCTTCCGTGGATTATTGTACATTTATTAGCTCTTTTTATCACCAAACATGTCCTGCATTTTAGCAACAGTAGACACTGCCTTTTACAACAATCACTGATTCTGACGATAAGTTTATGGTTTAGGGAGAAATGACAGCGCGCTGCTGTGAAGGGAAGGAAGTTGCACTCGACGGAACATGGCTAGTTTATAATAGTTTTACCTCATATCTTTTTATAATCTTTGGAAGTAATCATCAAAAAAAATTATATTAATATCAGAGCCGGAATTTTTTTAATATATTATCTCATAAACTGTAGAAACGGCTGGCAGATACTGTATAGAATTTGCAAGATAACGTCTATATATCAATAATAAATAGTAAGTGTATTTTCTTCACTTGTCCAGTACCGACAGCAGAACCGATAGCGTCGGAGTTTATCAATACTGCTGCCTTTCATAATTTAGAACCGGGGCTCATTTAATTCCGGGTTTCGGTACCCATCCCTAGCCACCACAGGTTGCCAGTCGGCGGAAAACACAGCGTATTGCTGCCATTGAAGCCAGCAAACAAACTGGGTCACAGATCGCAGATTCTACCCGACCTAAAAAGCCTCGGCATTCATCTATAAAATCTCTATGAATGGAAGCACGTTAAAACATATAAACCAACTCATCAACTTACAGTGTAAGTCTCCTCGCCTTCCATTGTCAATTGCGCTCATTCCCGTTGCCTCAAACTGGCAACCCGAGTCTGAGGAGGAGGGACGGGGCAAACTATATTTTGAATTTGATACTGCAGTACCATTTCAACCACTAGCTGTCATTCTTACATACAGCACCTTTAACAATTACTAAGGGGGTTACATCTGAATATTTTCTGTAAAAAGCTAGGATCTGTTGAATAATATTAATTTGTTGCTTTGCCTCCTACCATTTAAAGGCAGTTTAGTAAAGCGATGCTGTTCTGATGCTTTTGATTGGTTCTCTTGTTTGTATTTGCAGCACACCACGTCTGCCAATTACACCAATCCACATTGCCACTGAAAGCTTGATATCACTAGGAAGAAAAACATGCAATGATCTAGAATTGTGTGTTTTCTCTTAAATATAACTATATATCTCTGTTTTTTAGAGGTTTACCATTAAACGCATACCTCTGGTCTTTAGTGACCCGGGACTTCATTCACAATCCTTCTCCTCATTCATTTTTTTAAGTTAGACATCAGCCTTCTTAGTATATCCTCAATCAAATCATTATAAACAATATAACAAGAAAAAACTAATATTTATAAAAGAATTTCTGTTTTCCCATTCATTTTTTCTTAAGATTGTATAGAGTCGCTAACAAACCAATGTGTGTAACAGAGTAAGTATATATTTTTTCTGCACAACAATAATTACATTTGTGATGACCGAATAAGTTAAATTCACCTTTATTCCACAAGGTGCCAATGTCTGATCCACAATGATGAAGTGACGTTTCACTCATAGTTCCCGCAGGCAGAAAACAACAAAGTATCTAGGAAGTATCTAGCCTGCATCGTCATACTCAGATTCTAGTCAGAATATGAGTCTGATGCTGTGATTATGGGGCGTGTTTCAAACGAACCAGGAAAGAAAATGCCTCTGCACTCAATTGGATAGACCTATAACCAATCAACGCAACAGAGTAAGTGACATATCTTGAGCGGCATAGTTGTCAACAGAACGTCTCAGTTACGTATGGTAACCCTCGTTCCCTGAAGAAGGGAACGGAGACATACGTCGGACGTCACAGACGAATTGGGATCACTTCAGGGAGCCCCTATCAGCTTCGAGATATAGAGAACAGGCCAATGGGCCATTGGGAGTCAGGAGGTCCTTCCTCAGAGGAATGGGCCAAGTAGGTGCTGTCACAAGGAGCACTAGTTCCGGGAACCAAGTCCGGTTGGGCCAATACAGAACGACCAACAGGACCTGCTCCTCGTCCTCCCTGATGTTGCACAGTGTCTGTGCAAGAAGGCTCACTGGGGGAAACGTATATGTGACCAGTCACGGAAAGTAGGGACAAGAGTCAGTTCTGGGGGCGGTTCTGAAAGTGTAGTCTCCAAGCTTTCCAACGATGTGTAACACATGGAAATCTGATAATATTTGGAGAAGTTGTGGCCATTTGAAAGTAGGCACTCAAAAAACCTTAATAGGGAGAAAATGACCTCTAAACAATTTGCTGTTCTCACCTGTTCTCACCTGCTGGGAGTGACAATAGGGCTCATTTACATCTCATTTAGATAAGCCATACCCCCTGTAAAGCTCCCCCTGTAAAGCTGCATGCAACGACAGATCCAACGAGATGCATTGTGTAGCATTAGGACTTTTTTAACAGGATTCTGTGATAACCGTGATCATTTTGGTCACTATAATCATGAAAAGAAATTTTCATGCCATTTCATCTCTAGTTATGATCAACTATGATAAACTAAAATCAACTATAATTATGTTTTTATAGTATAATATGCAAAGTACAATTTTCTTTAAGAAAAAAATACAGAATTCTATATATTTTTTTATATTTATTCTATATTTTTCTATATTTTGTTCTTTTCTCTGACATTTAAGGGTAACGTAGGCCTACAAAGACTCTTTTTGGTCTAAAACAGTTTGAATAGTTGTTAATACAGTGTTCCCACAGCTTGGTTAACTTCAAATTCAAGAACCTTTCAAGGACTTTCCAGGTCCAGCTTTTTTTTTTTTGCATTTATTTTTGGCCATATGACAGAGGTCTGATATTTGTCATATTTCTGTTTTGCATAAAACTGAAGAATATTCGGTACATCCTATACTGTATTCTAAAATGATCTGATATTAACTTTTGCATAGATTTTATTTAAAAGAGCTTAGGCTCATGTAACCAGTCTATTTTTGCAATATTTCACAGTGTGTCTGTGAAACGCTGAGGTACCATATAGTTTTGTGCGCGCGTGAACATCATGGCAACGTACAACACAAAGTACCTCACGCAGGAAACACTTAAAGGTCCTGTTCTTCGTGATCCCATTTTTAAAACTTTAGTTAGTGTGTAATGTTGCTTTTAAAGCATAAATAATACCTGTAAAATTATAAAGCTCAAAGTTCAATGCCAAGCGAGATATTTTATTTAACAGAAGTTCCCTTTCAAAGCCTACAGCGAACGGCCGGTTTGGACTACATCCCTGTACATCCGGCTTTAATGACGTCAGTAGAACAGTTTGTTGACTTACCTCCGCCCACAAGAATATGCAAAAAAGGGGGCGTGGTCTTGTTGCTCTCCCACGTGGAGAAGAGGAAGTGTTGCGTTTGTAGAGTGTTTGTCGCCATGTCGTCCAGACACTGTTATTTTCATCCTGGAGTCAAATCACCTTTGTTTGGCCTTCAGGGACGCTGTACTTTGAGCACATGCATCTCCCCGTTATGGTAAGAGGCGTGACCTTTCCGGGCAACGTGCGCTAAGCTGCTGTCGAATCACAACACGGGAACCGCTGGCACAATCAAAACTCGTTACGTATTTCTGAAGGAGGGACTTCATAGAATAAGGAAATCCTCAAGCCGTTTTTAGGACAGTGAAAACAGCGGTATGCAGATAAGTAAATTGTGTGAAAAATACTGTTTTTTTACACGCGAAACATGAACACATGTTATATTGCACACTGTAAACACAATCAAAGCTTCAAAAAATCAGGAAAAACAGGACCTTTAACGTAACGCGTAAATGCAAGTAACAAACGTAAATCAAGCACAGGGGAAGACCGCGGCAGCACAGAGGAGGTAAGTGCAGTCCTGTGTCTGCACACACTGAGACAAACGCGCTCACCAAACCGACAGTTGCTGTGAGAACAGCAGTTTGTTATGCTGATGCAGCGGTGAACATGCGGTCGCGCTGATTGTGCCTTTTCGCCAACACAAAGCGTCCCTCTCGTTCTCTGGAGTATCTCTCTTGTAGATAGGCTCTCTTTAGAAAAGTAGTCTTGCTTCATCAACGGCGTTCGGCTCTGAAGTGAATGACAATAGTGCGCTGCTCTCACTTCCTGTTTATACCCGCGGTGCGGGGCGGAGCGCGAGATGCAAATCTTGCACGCTAATGGCCCATTGGCCTGTTCTCTATATCTCGATGCTGATAGGGACTCCCTGAAGTGATCCCAATTCGTCGCTGACGTCCGACGTACATTGAACGTGACCGACTGAAAGGAAACTCAACTGCATGTACACTGGAAGAAGAGGAAGATGAGTGTAAACGATCTTTGCCGGTGCTGTAAAAAGAATTTAAGGATACACGGAGTACTTACCAAGACGATCATCCTTTTTGAGAGAAATAGTAAAGGTGAATGCATATACGAACAAGTTCTACAGGAAAGACTCGGGAGAATTATATAGACAATAGTGCATTTATTAATAGCTCAGCAAGCTAATAATATACAAAGTCAATTTGGCGTAGGCCCCGTCCGTAGGCATAATCCGAGGGTAACGGATCTGCAATTCCTGCCTGAAGACGAGGGCAGGGGCACAGCCG